>NW_015090778.1:6101096-6165177 GCF_001431845.1 Calidris pugnax
GGGGGGGGGGGACGACGACACAGCTTTGGGGTGCAACCTCCGGGTTCCTGCCCGCTTCCTGCCCGAAGACATCGCTCCCCCCAAAAAACAACGTGGTTTTTGCAGCAAATAAAACCCTTTGGGGCTTTGTGTCGAGTTCAACAAATGGTTTGGGCTGGGGAGGGGGGGGTGTGGTGGACTTGGGGGTAAGGAAAAACGTGTTTGGGGGGTTTTAAGGGAAATTCAAATGAAGCATTTTAATATTTTCAGAAGGGAAGTGCTTCGGTTTGTTTTTGGAAAGAGTATTTCGAGGTTACTTTAAACTCACCTACACAAAGGAAACAGCCCAGCGCAGTAAAGGATATGCATACCGAAATGTTTGGTACAGCAGGGGGGGAAGGGACTCGCAAGGAAAACAAGCCTTTTCAGTCGATCTGCAGTGATTCTGGGAGGGGGCTGGATTTTTAGGAAACCGCCAGACTCCGGGAGCGGACACATGGTGAGCCCTGCTCCATCCAAACCCTCAGCCCTGCACCCGCCACTCCCTGAGCACCCACCATACCTCACCCCAGGGTGTCACCCACCTCCAGCCCCTCCCCAGATACCTCCTGTTGTTATTCAGATCCAGAAAATGGGGGTGAACCCCATCCCTGCTCCTGAGTCCCACCCGTGCACCCCCCGGTGTATTCACGGCTGCGTTTTCCCCAACTCTTCTTATCCCCCCAGCTGCCCCCCACGTCCACTCCTCCCGTTTCCAGTGATGCTGCTCGTTCAAAGGAAGACAAATGCAAAAAAATCATTTCATAGGAGTTTATTTCCATCTCCATTTGCCTGCATTTCTGCAAGTCCCCCAAGCTGCCAGCCCCGATCCTCCAGGAATTTTGGCTGTGAGGGAATGTCACCGTCCTGGTGTCCACAAAGTGCCCAGGTTGTGTTGGTGGCAGTGTGAACACGGGAGCAGGGCTGTGACCCAAGGCTGGTGGTGGTGGCAACGCTGGCCTCATCCCACTGGGAGAGTGGACATTGGACCTGGGTCACCAAGAGGGGATGGTGGCCAGGAAGATTTTAAAGGAAACTTCCAGAGAAGAAGCCCAGCCGTTGCGTGGTGGCCAAAGGGCTTGGCTGGGCATGGAGTGCCTCGGGGAAGGAGAGAGCAGGCAAGAAGCAGGATGGACAGGTCAGAGCATCATCGCTTGGACGCACAGGGATGAAATCAGGTCTAAAAGCCCAGCTGGAGCTAAAAGTACAAAAGAAGAGCAGGAAGAAGGAGTTAACACGTACCCCAGTAGCAAAAGGCAGATCAGCTCAGAGAAAACGAGGGTGCACTGATGAAAGAGATGCTTTTTGTCTCTGTGTCCACCAGAGAAGCCTGTTCCCAGCCCCTGGGGGTACTGGCACAGGCTGGGAGAGACTCAGGGCCAGCAGAAGGGGTACAAGAATCTCGGGTCCTGCTCAAAGGTCCCCCAGCCTGGAGCCTGTCCCCACCCAGCGGGTCTCAGTGATCCATCTTGTCTGCTTCGACCCGATGGATTCGCTCCCTGCGACCCACATCATGTGCTCTTGACTATGACCCTTCGTTAATCATGGCTAATTATTACCAACTGTTCTAGCAAGTCTTGGCCCAGGAGGTGGACAACTGACAGTCTGGAGCGAGTGGCCTGCAGAAAGTCACGAATTTGCCATTTGGAGACATTTATGGTCCAATTATGCAAACGCTGGTGGGGTGGCAGCTTTAGAGCATTTGCCCAGAGGGACGGAGGAGCTGGTTTCTTCACATGGCTCTCATCTCTCTGTTTCCATGATATATGGTTTGCTGCTGCTGCTTTTTTTTTTTTTTTTTTTTTATCAAAGGGGTGAAAATGAGATGCACAGTTCTTCATCTGCTCTACTTGTTTTGTGCTACAACGCATTTTGGCCCACGCCCCAACATTAAGTGGCGCTTAATTTAGAAGTTAAATAAGTGTGAAAACCTTTTAGGATGATAGTTGCCAAATAAAGATTAGGAAAAGAACACAAAAGAAATTACAATGAAAACCAGCAGTATCATTTTTAGCCTGGGCTTTTCATTCCAGTGATTACTCCTTGGAAACAAAACCCAAGCCATCCACATGGCTAGAGAGAAAATAAGGGGAAAATAAGCACATTTTGCACCAGCTGGCTCTCGGCCACGGGTTGGTGGAAGAAAAGTCTTGTGGTCCTTGCCACGATGAACTGTCCAGCTGGGAGAAAGAGATCTCCAAAAACCTCCTGGAGGATTTCTACATCCCAATTTGCTCAGCACAGGTCAGAGGTGCATTTAAGAAAGTGCCAAAAATCTGCTCATAGGAAATTTCCCTGAAATGCGAAGTCTGGACCCAGGAAGGCGCTGCTTTGTGGGCCCCGCTGGAGAACGCGTCTGGACCCAGGAACGCGCTGCTTTGTGGGCCCCGCTGGAGAACGCGGGGCCATATGGCTGCCTGTGGAGGCAAGGCCATCGCGTAATGAAAAACTCATCATGAAAAACTCGTCAGCAGATGTCTCGGGAGGCTGACGCACGGCCCCTTCCCGACAGAGCGGGGAGAGCAGCGAGAGCCTCGGCCAAACCTCCTCTCACCAGGTCCCCTGCAGAATCGGGGTCAGGCAAAGCTCCTGCCTGCACTAACACTGCCCGGGGGGGTGCCGGGGATGCTCCCTCATCATCTGGACAGGCTGGAGAGGTGGGCCCGTGCAAATTGCATGAGGTTCAACCAAGCCAAGTGCAGGGTCCTGCTCCTGGGACGTGGCAACCCCAGGCACAAATACAGGTTGGGTGGAGATTGGCTGGAGAGCAGCCCTGAGGAGAAGGACTTGGGAGTGCTCATGGACGAGAAGCTCACCATGAGCCGGCAGTGCGCGCTGGCAGCCCAGAGAGCCAACCCTGTCCTGGGCTGCATCAGGAGAAGTGTGGCCAGCAGGTCTCGGGAGGTGATTCTGCCCCTCTGCTCTGCACTCGTGAGACCCCACCTGGAGCTCTGTGTCCAGCTTTGGAGTCCTCAACACAGAAAGGACATGGACCAGCTGGAACAGGTGCAGCGGAGGGCCATGAAGATGATCAGAGGGATGGAGCACCTCTCCTAGGAAGACAGGCTGAGAGAGCTGGGATTGTTCAGCCTAGAGAAGAGGAGGCTCCGGGGAGACCTTAGAGCGGCCTTTCAATACCTGAAGGGGGCTACAGGAGAGCTGAGGAGGGACTCTTTGCCAGGAAGGTAATGATAGGACAAGGGCAAATGGTTTTAAATTGGAAGAAAAAAGATTCAGATTAGATCTCAGAAAGAAATTTTTTACTATGAGGGTGGTGAGACACTGAAACAGGTTGCCCAGGGTAGTTGTGGATGCCCCATCCCTGGAGGGGTTCAAGGCCAGGCTGGATGTGGCCTTGAGCAACCTGCTCTAGTGGGAGATGTCCCTGCCCAGGGCAGGGGGTTGGAACTAGATGATCTTTAAGGTCCCTTCCAACCCAAACCATTCTGTCATTCTGTGATTCTATGATCTTTGCTCCGATTTTTAGGTGTTGCTGCAGCCGAAGTCAGGAGGTGAGAGGGGAAGTGGCCGCACAGAGGATGCTTGGACATGGAGACCTCCGTGCCCATGTAAAGGTGTTGTGGTGGCAGCATCTGCTGCGGGTCCAGAGATGCTCAGGGCTGTGCTCAGCATCTTCCCGTGGCAGCTCCAAGCATTGGGCTCTGCCTTGGGGTAGGGAAAGGGGCTGGGGGGGCAGCTGTGCCATCAAACTGAGCTGATGTGCCCCATCTTTGTGCCAGCCTAGCAGGACATGGCCCACCGGGGAAACACACACAATGAGTCCCCTCATTGCAAAAGGAGGAAGGTTGTGGGGACAAGCCATGGGCTGTGGTGGCAGGTCAGGACCTCGCCTGTGGTGGCACCATGTGGCTTCTGTTGGCCGGGCCCTGCTGGGGCTCAGCCTGGCTCTTATCACAGAGACGTCTGCGCACGGAGGAGCCGTTGATCAGCCCCAGACACCATTGACCGGGGCCAAGATAAGCTGAACACACAGTCCCAAGGTCATCCACTCTCTGCCAGGCACGAGGCAACCTTTGAAGCTCTGGTTTCTGCCCTGGAGGGGGTGGAGAGCTGGTACAAATCTTTGAGAAATTAGGGTGACACAGCACAAACAGCCACCTGCCTCTCTCTTGGCTGCTCTGGACCGGGCAGGGCAGACGAGGACTGATCCTGCCCTGTTCCCAGCAGAGCAGACATCTCTGAGATCTGCTAAAAAAGGGGAGCCTCAAAGCCACGGGGCAGGGTTCTACCCCCAGAGCACAAAGCTGGGGAGAGGGGACACCCTGGGTTGGTGCCAGCCCCTTGCCCGCCTGCGCAGTCCCCACCGGAGATGGCACGGCTGCCGTGGGAGGGATGGAGGGAGCCTTGGGATGTTCTCAGGACTCAGCAAGGGTCTTCCCAGGATTTACCACCCCAAAGGCTGGGTGAGACTAAGCTGGGAAAGCCCTGCAGGACCCAGGCTCCTGCTGCCCAGCTTGGCAGAGAAGCCCAGACACAGTCCCTTGGCTGGCAACCAGGGGCTGCTGCACCCCCAGGAGCTGTTTGCCTGCAGGGCTCTGCCCCACACCCTGAGATCAGAGCTTGCTGCAGGGGAGGCCCTCAGAGGTCATCTGGTGGTTTTTGCACAACAAAGCCGTGGGCTGCTCTTTTATCTTGTTCTCCCTCCCCTATTATCAATAGTTTTTCTGGTCCAACTGGATTTCCCTGCTGCCACATCCCCAACAAGAGCGAAGGTCCCCACAGTGGAGGTGAGGAGGGTGAACCTCCCCACCCCTGTGCATTGAGGGCCTGCCCCAAACCTCTCTCCACTTGGGGAACGTAAATAGCATCTGGTTGGTCACCAGCAGAAAGGTTTTTGTGCTGACCTGGAGCCAGCACACGCCTCTGCTACACTCCCAGGGCACCCGGTCAACCATGGCTGCTTGAGAGCGATGCACCTGGAGGAAGCACGTGCTCCATGCTGGGAAACCAGGCGCTGGTGTCCAGCTCTGCCTGCTCCACACCTCAGTTTCCTGCCTAGGAACAAGAGAGACAGAAGTGACAATCTGGATGTGCCACAACACTACCTTGGAGCCATCTGTGGTACACACAGCGGCTCCCTCTGGCACCTGGTTGGGCTTGGTCTTGGCACCCCAAGCCCCCAGGAGCTGGTGCAGAGCCCATCTCATCCCCACTCCTGGTCAGCCCAACTTTTCAGGCTCTGGAGAGCACAGTTGGGCTGACCAGGAGCAGGGACGAGATGGGAGATGGGCTCTGCACTGCCTGCTTGTCTCCAAGGTGCATTCCCGTCCCCAAGCCCAGCAAGTCACAATCCACAAGAGTGGGTGTCAGGAGGATGGGGCTGGTCTTCTTTCAGTGGTGCCCAGGGACAAGACAAGACAAGAGGAAATGGGCATAAACTTGAGTATAAGAAGTTCCACCTAAACGTGAGAAGGACCTTCTTTATTGTGAGAGTGGTACTGGAACAAGCTTCCCAGGGAGGTGGTGGAGTCTCCTTCTCTGGAGACGTTCAAAACCCACCTGGACAAGTTCCTGTGCAACCTGCCCTGGGTGGACCCGCTTTGGCGGGGAAATTGGACTAGATAATCTCCAGAGGTCCCTTCCAACCCCACGTGATTCTATGATTCTATGAAGTCCCATCCATCATCTTCCTCCCGCTTCAGTCCCAGCCCCAGCCATGGAACTACATGCCTGAGAACGTGCAGCAGGACGTGGGCCCTGCTTCCCTCTGCTAGACCTGCAGCCGCCCCACAAAAAGGGAAGGAGGTGGAAACCAAACAAAAGATTCAAAGTCCTGCCAGGAAGGTGACGCCGCGAGAGCTCCTGGGCAAGGAAGGGATTTGTTTCCCACAACCTGGCAGGGAATATTTAGAGGCTGTTAACTCCTGGGGAATCCAGGGAGGAGCTGGGCACGGCTGTACCAAGGGCTTGTGATGCTCACTGCCAGCTTGGCAAAAAACAAGGTGGATTCTACAGCAGCTTCCAAGCACCCTGAAGCACAGTCATGTGTTTCTTCATCAAATCGGGCATCTCTGTTCAAATCCATCAGACCCGGAGATCCTGGCTGGCAGCGGGGACGGACGCTGCTGGTGCTGGCACTGGGTATGGTGCCCATGCAGGAGGAGGAGTCGCCGTGCCCAAGGCATCTCTCAAGATGCCAGACCTGGTCCCGCTGTTGGTTCCTCCAGCGCTGTGCCACGTCGCACAAGCCAAGGCTGCACCTCTTCCACACATGTCCCCAAGGAGCTCCTGGGCCATCAGGTGGATGTTGCAAAGTGAGGGACACTGGGGGACACCAGTCTGGTGCTACACGGGCAGCTGCAGGACATGGCGCTCGGACATGGCCTGTGCCAAACCTGGATGTGCCAGACATCGCACGATGCTGACAGGTCCCTGAAGAGGAGCTGCCACCTGGTGGCACCGGGACAATGCTGTTGGCCTGCCAGCTACGAGGAGCTGGGTGGGGACATTTGGGGTGGCACGGACTGTTGAGCCACGCTGGGGAGGCTGGGGCTACTCCGGCACAGCCTGGCATTGCCACTTATGCCCACTGTGGACACTCACCCAGTGGGGGACTCACCCAAGCCCTGCATCCTGGCTGGGAAATGCCACCTCCAAATGTCCTCAATGTTCTTTTCAACTTTCAACTTTCCAGTCCTCAACTGGCTCTGGACGTGATGCCATAAGGTTAGGTGGCTCTGGTGGGACACAGCTGGACTTGTGCTCCAGGGGACGTGTCCCCGTGTGTGCCACACCTGGGCCAGCCCATGGTGGGACAGGGTGCCTCAGTGCAGGAGCAAAGCAAGGAGGCAAAAGGGACTGTCAAGTCAGAGCTGCTTTCAGAGAGGACATGGTTTAGAGCTTGCTGGGAAACTCCAGACCACAGCAAAGGGCCTTCTCCAACCCAGATTATCCCGGGTAACACCAAACTATGTCAGTTGTGCTGAGGGGACAGCCTGGAGGGAACAGGCTCTGCTGGTGGAGAAACCCTCCTGGGAAGTTTCCTTCCCTTGACTCTGGGAAGCCTCAGCCACAAAGAGGAGCTGGGCACCAGGGGAAAGCGTGGGCTGGGGGCTGCCAGCCCATCTCCAAAGCTTCTTCCTCGCCCACCCGGCTCCTCTCCCTCAGCAGGACTCAGACCCATCTCGCTTCCCAGAGGAGAGGAAAACAAAAGAGGAGGAGGGGGAAGGAAAAGGTCTAAGAGAAACTTCTTCCAACTTCTGGGGAAGAGAAAAGCCCTATTCAGGGAGGAAGAATACCCGGTCACTAAGCAACCCACAGCAATTCGGTACGGCCCAACACATGGGCGAGGAACAAAGCTGCCTCCAGAGCCTGGGGACAGGGGACACCAGCTGTACACAGCCACCACGAGGGGCTGAGGCACCCAGCGGGGTCCAAAGCTCCTGGGTGCAGGAGTTTGTCCTCGGTCGGCTCCATCGGGCTTTCCTTTCACAGGGAGGCCATTTCCTGCTCAGGAAGGATTTCTGGTCTGCTCCAAATCCCGTGGCTTCACATACCTCATTCCCAACAGAGGCACAGAGCATTTGGGATGGCTCCCTGCTCCCAGGGACACTGCAGGGCTTGTATGGGCAGAGCAGCCAAAGGCAGGCTACACCCTCTCCCAGATAAACTGAATTCTTCACGTAGATTGTCAATGTGGGGGGTTGTTCCCTGCAAACAAGTTTAGTGAGACATGAGAAACTGCTTGGCACATGGGATAAAAAGGGACAAAGGAAATGGGGCTTGGCAAACCCTGCTGACAATCCCTGCTGAAATGCCTCCCCCGGAGCCCGGGGGGTCCCTGGAGACACTGCTGCCCCCAACAGAAATGCTGCACAAAAGGAAAGCCACTAGCAACCAGTGCAGGTCCACTGGGACCAGTCAGTGTGCAGCTGGACCCCAGTCCAGAGCGTGATGAGCCCGCAAAGATGGGCTGGACCTGCCTGAAAATGGCTTTTCACCTTTGTGGTGTCACGAGGAAAACATCCAGCTCTCCTCACATTTACCTCCAGCATTTGATACGTCCAGAGAGCAGTTGCTGGGACAAGGACAAACTCTCCAGGTGTTTACCCACTTCCTCAGGGAGGTGTTTGGCCAGCTCTGATCCCCATCCTGTGACAGCAAGGTGAACAAGTAGGGGATGCACAGGGGTGTCCACACAAGCTGCAGAGCACTTGCAGATGGAGATGTTCTCATTAACACTCAGTTCCTGCCCTTTTCTGGCTTCATCATCCACTATCTCAGCCTTTAAGCGACTGCTCTGGCTGCACATTCAATAACCACATCCCACGGGGTTGCAATGAAAACTCAGCTTGGCTAAAGCAGTGTCATTTATTTATTTATTTACATGTCCAGCAGCCAGGGGAGTCCCAGAGCAAAAGCCACCAAGCCCAGCGTGCCTGCTGCACCACAGAGAGCCTTCATCTGCCCTGGAGCTGACAGGTGGTGCTCCTTCAGAGGTGCCATAATGAGGCCACACTGGGAAGCAGAAGTGAGACTCATTCTCTCTCAAATTAGTCACCTGGAAATGTCCAGTCCATCCACTTTATCTGCAGGGAGCAGACTGGAGCAGCACCTCCAGGAATTAAGTGAACCTGAGACAGAATCTGTGTGTCCACCTCTGTCTACTGACTGCAGAGGGAGCTTCCCTTAGACAATACACTCAGCTCCAAGATGGGCACCACTAATGGAGAGGATCCACCCAGAACAGAAGTAGCCCCAGCCTGAGGAGCATCTCCTTGCAAAAGGAGAAAAACCTGGATGAAGATGCAGGACACCGGACCACATGCTACCCAGATCCACCCTGGATTCTCCTCTCCCACTACAATCATCAGCAAGTCTTGCAGCATGGCCAGATGGGACAACCCCATTGCCATGCTGCGTTTTCTTGCTGTTCTTCTCCTGGTCTGTAGCATTTGCACATTTGTAGAAACATTGTGAGAGAATAAAGGTGCTGAAAGAGGGAAATATCTTTATGGGATGAAATGTGCCTGAAGTCCCCTCATTGCCGTGCTGCATTTTCTTGCTGTTCTTCTCCTGGTCTGTAGCATTTGCACATTTGTAGAAACATTGTGAGAGAATAAAGGTGCTGAAAGAGGGAAATATCTTTATGGGATGAAATGTGCCTGAAGTCCAGAGCTAACCTTGGCTCTGGTGGTCCTCTTCCATTCCCAATGACAGTGTTGCAATTTCCCAGGCAGTGGCCCTTGCCCATGCAATCATGGCCTCTGGTAAAGCTTCATGATATTCTCGTCGTGAAGCTTTTTCCACACCTGCTTCTCCAGGTTGAAGTCGTGGTTAGTGTAGAAAATCAGACGTTTCCAGTCCTTGTCATAGTAGTGATCCGAGTACTTCTCGTGACCCTCTGTGATGTAGCCATAGGCACTCACCTGGGGAAGATGGGAGGGCTCACTGGGGAGAGGGACCGAGGATGGAGGGAGTGAAGTGACATACAAGACACAGTTCCCAAACAAGGAGGGAGCACAGGACAGGGCTGCCAGTCAGGGCTCCTCCGAGTGACCCTGCATTCAGGTCCAGAAGGACCAGACTGTGGATGCTGGATCCAGAGAGCCTGCTCTCCTCTCACTGGGAGAGCGGGATGGTTCTCAGGCCACAGCAGGCTTCACAACCTCTAGGTGAATTATTTGGGGCTGTTTCTTTTGTCTTCACTCTGCTCCCTCACGACTGACAAAAGAACCCATAAACCCTCAAGGCAGATATTAGGCAGGGCCAGAGCCATCCTTGCTCCTCCTGTCATCCTACATCCCTTCCAGACAGTGTCCTTACCCGGTCACAGAGATGGAGGGCAGTCAGCAGCAGGAAAGCCCCTGTTGTTGGCCTGTACAGCCGCCAGTAGGGCTTTTCCAGAGTTTTAGATTTTAAAAACCTGCAGCAGGAGAGAAGAAAGCAGAGAGCAGTTGCTGGGTGCAGTGGTTCAAGCTGGGCACACCTTGTCCCCCTGTGGCCTGGATGGCATCTTCCCTGCCAGCAGCAGTTTGTGGCCACAGGAAGCATTTCAGAGAAGCCATGAGTACATCCACGTGTGTGGGTACCACTGTGTAATCAGTAAAGCCCCAGCCCAGCCCAGAATTCTCCATCACCTGCACCGCGACCTAAACCCAGCTCTGCTCCAGCTTTATGGAAGTGGTAGTTCTTGAGGCAGCGGGGATAAAGAGGGGGTGGATTAAAGGATCTACTATGTCAAAGCTCACTCTTAAATCAGTCCTTTGCCTCACAGCACAGAAATGGCTTTGAAGCTCCCTGGTACGTCTTGCTCCTCATCCACATTTAGGAGTGAAACGAGACATAGCAAAGGTACAGAGGAAGGTCACCAAACTCAGTAGGTGCTGAAGTGTTTTATGCCAACAGTTGTTTGGAAGGAAGGAGTCCACACCAGGAAAAAATAGCATTTGAGCCCTCTTGGCCTTGGAAAGGACCCAAGTCAGAGGGGAGATGGCAGAACAAGAAGGGAGGTGGGAGCCATCTGGCACTGCATTTGCCTTCTCTCAGAGAAGGAATAACTTGGCTCTCAAGGAGACCAAAATGTAAACACAGCCGAAGCAGGGCACAACAGGAGCTCTTCTTCCTACATCTCTTGGTCACGTGTGGCCCACGATTGGCACATCTTACAGTGACAGTGTCCAGCAGGCTCGTGAAAGGATTAGAGAGGCAAAGAAGAGCAGCCAGGCCAGGCAAATGCACTGCTGAAGAAGTGTCTATTATGGTGTTGGAGGGCACAACCAGCCTCCTGAGTAAAGAAGGGATCTTGAGAGAGAAGAGCTGTTACCGAGCCTTCCTCCAAGGTGATAAGCAACAGAGAACATGACAGGTTGGTCCCAAACTAGATCAACTATTCTGGCACTGTGGCACTATTCTTCCCATATCTATAGCTGTTATTTGCCCAGGAGACCTCCTTTGGATGCAGAAAGCCAAATTGTCCAACGGGTGTTGCTTCTCCAGCTCACAGATGCGGGATGTCCACCCATGGCTAACATCCACTGCAGCACCACAGAGAATGTGAACTGCCTGCACACGGACAAAGCTTACCCCTAGTCTGCTGGGGTGGCTGAACTGTGGTTATAAAGGAGTGAGCTGGGAGGAGGGAGCCCAGAGACAGAAATGGTGCTGGCCAGAAAAAAACAAGCCCGTTAGAGCACATAATCCCCAACTCACCTGTTTTTCATGTATCTGAGGAAATCAGGGTGAACCACCAGGTATCTGTCCATGGTGAAATCTTCATCGAATCTCTCCCGAGGCCTCCCCCTAAAGACAGGAATGGGAAACTCAAGACAAGCTCTTATATTTCATGGCAGCTGGAAAGCAACAGCCCTGATGCACTTGGTGATAAGAGAAGAACCACAAACCACAAACACTGTTAAGTTATTCTGCAACACTTCCCAGCTTACAACAAAGCCCCCTGACACATAACCTGGGTGCGTTGCAGAGGAAGAGACCAGGGAGGAGAGGAAACAACAAGAGACAGAAACACTGAAAGCATGTGCATGTATAGACAAGAATTGGTGAGACCAGGCCTTTGTCTGCAAGTAGACCACCATGAGCAGACACCAGGCCAGACATCATATGATCATCCCAGAAGACCACAAAGCTCTCTCCAAGCTCTGGCCACACACCACTGAAATCAGCTACTTCTGGGATGGAGGCGTATTTGCTACAGCAGTGCTCAGAGGTGGAAATTTTCTCAGAGGAAAGAAGATAATTCTCCAGATAAATCTGTAAAGAGAGGGAGGCTTTAGCCTGGCTTTGCCCTGGCCTGCAATTCAGCAGGGCTGAGCACTGGGGAGAGGAAGAAAGCACAGCAGAGATGCCCAAACCAAAGGGTGTACAGATGGGGCCAGGTAGTTTGACACGTACTCGTTCAAGAATCCTTCCCTGATGTTCTTGTTCAGCAGAAGAGCCTTCAGCCACTCGTAGTCTCTAGCTCCCTCTAGGAAGTGAATGTATCTGACGTGCTAAGAAAAAAAACAGTGAGTGTTAAGGAACAGCACGAGAGAGACACTTCCTTTAAAAACAAAAAGCAAGCAGGCATGTAGGCTCACTGAGGTTCTTGGACACACATCTTCAGTCTGCAGTTTTAACTATCCTGCAGAAGCAGCGTGGAGATAACACCTAATGTGCAGCTACTTCTACAGCCCAAAGAACTGGGCTGGGACTGATGCAGTTGCCGCTGCAAATACTCACTGCGAGCCAAGCCAACGCAGGTTCCCTCACTAAGGGTAATTAATGCTCAAGGATTAATAGGGCTAAAGGAGCCCCTTTGCTCCTCATGCACGGCAAGATCAGAACTGAAGGCCACAGACTGAGAGCATCCCATCAAAGCTCTGCACGCATACAGCGTGGACTGGACTTACTTTTTCCCGTGGAATGTTGCTGAATCCTCTGTGTCCCAAGATCTGGAGAGAGGACACCAGAGAGAAGGCCGTGAATCCATAAAAGGAGGTTTTTGTTCCCACGTCTTTTTCGTAACCTTTGATTACAGCCCCGCTCACCCTGGCCATGGAAATCAAACAGAGGAGCAGACTTAGCAGGTGACCACTGAAAACCCTCACATCCACATTTATAACAGGAAAAGACAGTGTTAGTCTGGAGGAAGGGAAGGTTAGGCCCATTTGAGCTAAACCTCTTAATCTGCTGGAGAGCCACTTTCCCCAGCTTTGGAGATGGCTCTTTATGGCTCCTTTTTGAACCCAGGCTCTTCCTGGGTGTTTAGCAACTTTCCGATTCCTTTTTGGTTTTTCACCTCCTGCATCAGTTATTTTGGCACTTCAGAGTCTGTGCAAAACCAGAAGATGTGAAGTTATCCAGCTTTTATGATCTACTAGCCAGAATAATCTAGCTGTGTATCTTCTAAGAAGGAAGCTTGCCTTACCTGAAGACGTAGTCATGGGAGTCAATCTCCTGGCCCATCCCAGAGTTATTCAATATTCCTCCGTTCCCCACGACAGCACAGCTGATGCATGTCGGTGTGCTGCTGTTGCTGTTGGCCAGGAGCAGCTGCTGGTGGGGTTTTGGGGGCAGCAGGGACATGACCTCTTTCACTACTGTAAAGCAAACACAGTAAAGAGTTAGCATCAAAAGCCTTTGGGATGGACAGAGTGAAACCACCACAGTTTCCATCATGAGATCCATCTAGCCTGATGCCTTTGACATAGAGATGCTGAAAATGTCCAGCTCCTGGAGATAAGGGAGTTTGAAGGTCCCATCCTGACATGCCCTGAGGGACTCACGTGAATAATTCAGTTCCATGAAGCCATAGGGAGGTGCAAAATGCTCCAGGCGGTTCCACTCGCTGTCATTGAAGTATCTCTTGTCTGTGAAGAGCATGATGTTGGACAGGAAAAGATCCCGCAGCCAGTCAGACTTGGCAGCTTTGGCCTTCACCGATTCAGAGCAAGTCTTGAAAAACAAAAAGAAAACAATAAGGGCTGATTAGCAGGGAGCTGACAAACCTGACTGAGTGCCAGTGCTTGTGTATGAGAGTATCAGAAAGCAGCACAGAAGCTCCAGTGGTACATCATCCATCCCCTTCAGTGTCCCATCACCACGTACACGAGGTATAATTTCAGCGCTACATCAATAGTAGCTGGTGGAAAGTCACCTACAAGGAAGCCAGGGTGACTCCAGGTCTCTGAGACTTTCCTCTTCAGAACAACAGGCCTACAATGCTCAAATGTTTTACCAGCTTAAGGCCTCATTAAATGATGAAAATTAATACCTGTAATTGGTCTAATCTAAACACACCCAACAAGGTCAGGAGTCCTGGTTAGCAACACACCTCACAAGGTCCCGACCTCAGACTGCACGTGAACAAACATACTGAGGAACATGTGATGTCACATCACCATTATCACTCCCTTTAAAGATAAGAGAAAGCATGTGAACAACTCATTCAACATCATAAATGTTGAATCACAGAGAAGCATGTGGCTGAGAGGGCAAACCAGCAAGAAACCTAACAAGAGGGGTCACGCTGCAGCTGGTAAAGAGTCAGGCTGTGTGTGCAGATGGAGAGCAAACAACTCCACTGCATTTCCCTCCCAGTCAATCTGGTGTCTACTATCTTAGATATCTTCCACAAATACCTACTGAGAGACAAAACAGGAAACCAAGTGGACCCACGTGCCCGGCTCAAATCCCCAGCAGTGACCAGACTGCGCTGCCAAAGCCTGGCTGTGTACTCCACAGCTGAGCCGGGTGCTCTGCTAGGGATGAGGGTGACAACCCAGTCACAGCCTGACGAGACAGCCCTCATTCTGCCTGTCACAACAGGAGTGCAACCAGAATAACACCGTGGAGGGTTTCGTGTTGGCATCATTTCACTTGCAGCACATTCCATGTCCAGAGACAGGGACATTCCCTTCCTGCCCAAGCTGTACTTTATACTGCCCAAGGCTTGGTACTTCTTGTGCCTCCCCAGCTAGAATGGATCAGCACCAGAGGAAACAGGGAAAAGTCTAATCATGTATGAAATGAAGGAGTTGGGAGTGCTTTAGTCACTCCTTCTCTCTGCAGAATTAGGGATCAGGTTTGAGAATTAGGGATCCAACATGCGATGTCTGGATCCACATTTTCACTCTTCTGCATGCACTTTCTCCTCTCTTCCCTACTGAGGAAGGGTTTTCCCCAATCTCAGCCATTCAGAGCATCATCCAGATGCTCTGCAGCCCCAGTTACAGGGGCAGATGTTTTCAGCTTCCTGCTGTGACCTGTTGTCTCCCATTTCTCTGCCAGCTCCTGCTCTGCTCTTCTGAGATGGCTCCACGTGTCCTGCAGCTCATCAGATGAGAAGACAGGAACATCTGGCAGTTGATGAGCAGGATCCCATTGACCAAACCCACTGTGTCTACAGGCAGTAACACTGGGCAGGAGGGGTGAGGTACTGTCTCATATGGCATATGCACTCCTAGTCACGCACTCTCATTTGTATTCTGGGTGCCTCGAGACCACAGGGAGCCCAAGAAGAAGGATGCACATCCTGCACCACAGAGTGGATCATCTGCCAGGCCCTTCTGTTGTCTCTCTGTCAGGCTGGGCCAGCGTGTGAGCTCAAGCGTTTAACAGCCAAGTTCCACGTTTAATAGTCCCAGATCTTTGGATAACAGGGGTATCTTTGGGGCCAGCTGCTCCTCTCCAGTGACTCAATGCCACACTGAAGAGCACGTGCCATCAGGAAAAAGAATGGCTCGCGCTGCCAAAAGGGGCAATGGGGAACAATATCTAAATGCCACAAGGGAGAGAGAACTCAAAAATGAAACATTAAAAATAACAAAACTCACCATAGTTTTGGTTTTTTTTATCAGCTCAGTTCTTCTACCTCTGCTCTCTGCATGTCTCCCAGGGCATCCTGGGCACCTTAGGGTTGGGGAATAGGATTCTTTCCAAGAGCTTCCAACCTGCTCCACTGGGAAAGGTTTGAGCAAAATCACGTGGTGCCTGCAGCCCTGACAGTCCCTCGGAGCAACATCTATGTTCCCCCTAATGCCACCAAGATGACACATGGCAATGGTGGAAGACTGCAGCACCAAGACTTTAAATAGGCAAATAGCTCATCTCAGACCACCAAACTAGAACAAGTGTTCCTGTCCTACACCTTTGTTCCTCCCTGAGCACATGAGCAGTGTCTAAAGGCCACTTACACCCATGTATTATAAAGACCTGTCCCACTCTAGAGAGGTCACCTGCCTGTCCAAGCCTTCCAGCAGCAGGGGTGTCAGGGAAAACTGCTCTGGGTAAGTTTTACAAAGAGTTACCAGCATAAGATGGGGGAGAGAGACAGTACTGTGCACCACAACCTGCCCCATCTGCTTGCTG
Source organism: Calidris pugnax (assembly GCF_001431845.1). Taxonomy (NCBI): domain Eukaryota; kingdom Metazoa; phylum Chordata; class Aves; order Charadriiformes; family Scolopacidae; genus Calidris; species Calidris pugnax. The sequence continues at coordinate 6,116,943 of NW_015090778.1, forward strand.
AGAACTTTGCTATGGCTTATGACTTTCCTAAAGGCCCTGTTCTTGGAACTGAGTAATTATGAGATGCTCAAATTTAATTTTAAATTCTTTCCAAATACTGATAGCTATAAAGGGAAGGTCAAAAATATGGTCAGAACAAGAGTTCAGTGCAAAACAGAAAAGGAAAAGACAGGCTTTCAATTCCACAGCTGTTAAGACAACCTGATAGTGGACACCAGACTTAACGTCTCAGAAGATGACATCAGTAATATGATGTACACAAGCAGAGGTGATCGTGAGAACTAACCTTCAGAACAAGGCTCCCAAAAACAGGATCTGCAAGAAAAGTTTTGAAGTTGAAACTGTGCAAGTGCTACCGCCTTGACCGGCACAACTGTATCATCTGAGATTCTCATCTTCACCTCTACCATAACACTTCACCTGTGCTGACCAGGCCTACAGTTGTTCCTCTTTACCAAAGAGGACCAAAGCAAGATTCGTTGAATGCCAGCTCTGTTACGAATTATTTGTTCTGCTGTGATGATGGTTCAACACGTGGCAAGAAAATCCTAGACAGCAACCCAGCATGCTGGGACCACCTGAGGCGTGGAGCTCTGAACAGGTAAAGAATCTGCCTGCTCACTACAAGTGAGTACATAAAGTGTGGAAAAGATGAATTGACAACAGCTGGGAAATAGTCTCCTCTTGTTGATAATAAACCACGAGAACAGTAAAAATGTTACTTTTTAATCATCATTTCTCCAGTGGGGCACACACTCATACAGTTGAATTTTTGCCAATATTGACAGAAAACCTTAAAGGTGGGAGCAGTCCCCCCCCTACTGTCTCCAAAGCCGGCAGGTACACGCTTATCAAGCCTCATCTAACCCTTTTTCCTTGACCTTAGCTTCAATACCAGCCAATTAACAAAGACTTTGTTCTTGTGCACTAAGACCTTCCTCACCATCACTGCCAGAGTCATTCTTCAGAGCCCAGCACGGCACAAGCGTCACTGCTGCCAGAGCTTGTGACTTCCTTTGGTAGGTACGTGCTTGCACGAGCAGGCACACGGAGATATCCCTGCTCCCTCACCTTGACCCTGCCTGTTTTCTTTGGCTGGGCTGCATAAAACAAAGACCAAGGCAAATCTGGGGATTGTAAACCCGAGTCGTCATAGGAATGCAGATGTGGGATTTCCCAAGAGATCGGGTGAGAAATGGGACACCTGGATGAAGACTACCATTTAGTGCCAGACCCCTAAGGCCTGCCCGTGGGCACCACAAGACCAGATGTAACTCAACTTACCTTACAGTGCCATGTCACAGGGAACACACACGCTGCACTGTGTGCCTAAGTCCCCTACGCAGTATATCAAGGCGCCTAAAAGTGGGACCACCTCGTAGCACATCTAAGAGGAGAGATATTTTCTCCAGTTTCTGACTGGACAGGTTAACTGAGTCGTACATACTGGTCTCCCTCTCTGGGTTCCAGCAGCATCTGCATATACCAGTGAGTTGAGACCTACCAGCTTGGAGATCATCCTCAACTGCAAAGGGCACACATGCCCAGGGGACAGCAGACAAGGAGGTCAACATGGAGGTATCATTCTTGGTGAACACACATGGTCATCACACCTACCGATGACGGAGATGAGTTGTCCAGCAGGTACTTGTCCTCAAAGTCCCACCGTGGCTCAGACGTGAAGTCAGCAGCCCTCAGTTTCTTCTTTTCTGTCACTGCAGCAACCCGAGGAACAGAGGTTACAGTTTTCACCGGTGCAGGAGGTTCTTTTGGCTTTGTTTGGTCTTTGGATACGTTGTTTTCATGAGCTCCCTTCACCCCAGAGGATGGTTTCACTGTTGTCTTCTCCTTGGCTCCCTCCACCCTGGGAAGTAGTTTCACTATTGTCTTTTCCTTGGCTTCTTCCACCCCTGAGGCTGGTCTCACTGTTGTCTTCTCCTTGTTTCCCTGTACCCCAGGGACTGTTTTCACTGTTGTCTTCTTGATTTCCTCCAACCTGGCAGGTGGTTTCACAGTCACGTTCTCCTTGGCTTCTTCCACTCTGGCAACTGGTTTCATCGTTTTCTTCTGCTCCTCCTTTCCTTCCCATTTTTGTGTCCTCTCAACCGTATCTTGTTTGAGTTTTGTGATCCCCAAAATCACCTTTAGAACACTCCTTGAGTTCCCATTATCAGAATAGTTGAGACCCTGTTGCTCTTGGGTGTCCATTTGTAGCACATCTGGGGCATGCTGGAAAACGTTCAATTGCCTGAATGCAACCAAAGGAAAAGCAGACACATCACACACATTTTCCATTTAACACCAAACACCTTCCAGCCCATTTCTCTAGACTCTGAGTCCCTCCCTGCTCCAGAGCAACCGCTGCCTACGACCACCACGCTCACAGGACTTGCTTGGCAACTGCCACTAAGGTTCTGCAGGATGCTTTATGAATTCAATTTCAACTTCACCACCAACTTCCCACACCGTTCTGGCCCGAATGCCGCTCAGCTCCCCAGCAAGCAAATCCCAGAGGCTCCCCACTCCTCTTCAGCACTTGGCTCATGGAACATCCACGCTGGCAGTAACTGCAAACCAGCACGGAACAGCTTTGCCCTGCACCAGGCAGGACCCCTGGCAATGTCCCCAGACTCACTGCAGGAGATGCTGAGTTGAGGACATGGCACACACCATGGAGGCAGCCATCTGCCTCTCTCCTTTGCCAGCAGAGCCAAGTGCTTCAGTGACAGAGCATGAAGATCTTCCAGAATTCAGGAAGGGAAGTCAAATAAGAAGCGAAACTCACCCCTTTACCATACATCACTTCTCAAGCATTGGGGACCACAAGGTGCTTTCTCCTCTCCTCCTCCCCCTTGGCCAACTAATGCTATGGCATCCCACAGCACTCGGCAGGTACCTGTGTCTTAAGACAGGCACTCCGATGCTATTAAAATACACTCTGAAGCTTAAAAATGTAAAATCTCTGCATTTTCAGCAATCGCCTCTAACATTGCAGCTGCCCCATTGCCTGACTCAGAGGCACAGGCAGGTACAAGGACGTCACAGGAGGATACAGCTGCCAACAACAGAAGAGCCACCTGCAACGAGACTGGGCTGAAACCCAGAAAAAAAAAAAAATCAAGGCAGAAGTGGTGGATTTTTGTCCCAGACGTTTGTTCTTATCAGCACATGGCTGGAGGGTGGAACAGGAAAAATGAAGGTGAAAAATTTCTGCAGCTAAGCTTTTATGTACAGCAAAGCTTTACAGGATAAACCAGTGTAGTTGAGGCAGCCCCATTTCACACTCACCCTGGTTTGTTTCAGAGAGCTGTGGATTGCTTCTGAGCTGATAAATGGGGAAAAACCACCTGTGCAGAGAGCAGGCTGTAGATAACAGCTCGATGGCTGCTGAAGCTTCAGAGTGGTACAGCATTCATTAAAGTGACTAGGAAATTATCAACTAAGGAAGCTTTTAAAAATCATTTTGTATCGGATAAATACTTGAACCTTTCCAGTGCTATTTCTAAGTCAAAAAGGTAAATGGTGGTAAATGGCCTATCAGCTCTTCCTCTACCTCCCCTCGTAATCATTAGCCAGATTGAATAAAGAATGCAGCGGTTGCTTCATGTATAAACTTGTTACTGTTTACTGCCTGGTAAGAGGAAAGATTTTATATATACACTGTAAGAAAGGAGAAATTTAGTAAGATAACTCAGATCTTAAATCCATGGAGGATTTTCTGTTGTATTTTTAAGATGATGTTTAAAATTTTGACATAAAGAACAAATGAAACAGGACAGTATGAGAAGCCCTCCCCGCCCCAGACCTTCCGTACTTGCCGTTTCACGGGGCACAGTTTCCATCCCAGCTCTATTACACCTCAATTTCAAACACTGTGCCAAACATACAGAGACCAAAATGTCCCTTCACATCCAAAACCTTGCTCCCTGCAGTCAGACCCACATGACCAGGTGCTCGTGCCTACACAGGATCCTGCTCTCCTGACCAGCATTTTAAATGCAGACAACTGGTCAAAGCAGCTCATCAAATTTCAGGCTCTGGAGTCCAGCTGGCAAACAACTGCAGAGGCTCAATGACATTTAGGGTCATCTTCCTCTGCATTTACAACACCCTAGGACAAATAGAGTATAAAGCCATGAAAATGCTACTTGGTGTATTTTACGTTGCATATAAAAGGTAACGAAATGGAACTGATACACAGATAACCACATGCAGCTCATGCCTACTTGTGTTTTACTTAAGTTGCAAAAATATGGACATTTCCATTATGTGAAACTACAACAGAATGGAATGGCTTCAAGCAGCTGGCCATGGAGAGCCAGTTCTTGTCCCAGCTCTATGACCAGACAACCAACTTCACTTCTCTACACCCTTCCCTTCTCTTCACCTTCCTTGTGCAGATTCCAATCTCTCCAGAGAGAGAGAGCTGTCCTCCAGGTGTGCTGTCAAGTCACTGGAACTGAGTTAAACTGATGTCACCTCCAGAAGAGCTGTTCCCAGCCTCACCACTCTTTCTTGCCCCCACAGCATCAGCCCAGAGAGGTCTAGCTGAAAACTAACCCCACCAAGACAAGGCAGACAAGCTCATTGGGAGAATTTGGAACTCATGAGGGGAGGTAGGGAGGGTGGGGAGTGATGTTTCCTATGCACAGCACAGGGCACCAACACCTGAGGGAGCCATGCTTGAGTAGGAAAGGCTCAGATACCTGCTGTGCTCATGCAAGGAACTGCTTCCTGACAATGATGCTGGAGACATTTCACTGCAGTCTTCACTGCTACTCCCTCCACACCCATTCTTGTAGGATTTACTTGACCATTTATATAAAAAAATAGTATCTATCTTGACCGTGTCTGCACGATTGGTCTCCCAGTACGCAGCATATGTGTATTAGGAATCAGATGTGAAACTCACTGTAAATTGAAGGGTATCCCACCAAATTGAATGTCCAGTAATACAATCTGGGAAGAATGATGTCCCCCTGGGAGCCACCAGGAAAAGCAAATACTATGTAGTCCCGAAGTATGAAAACAGGTAGCATTAGTAATGAATAAGCTGCTTTCTTAAACTGCCACACAAGGAAACATTACACAAGGAAACATTTGTCCTCAGGAATATGGTTTAGTGATTTTTTTTTATTGCTTATTTCTTATTTATTTTTTTTTGTCAGAGTTAGGTTGATGGTTGGACTAGATGATCTTTAAGGTCCCTTCCAACCTAGACGATTCTATGATTCTATGATTATAAACTAGTGACCCAGCAGAAGCAGGTTTTTGACTGCGGACCTTCCAACACTGTGCTTTGACTGTACACAACGTGGTCTGCTAAAGCAAAGCAGTCATCTGGCTCAGAGCAGAAGTGTGAGGTTCAGGGTGAAAAGACACAGAAAGAAAGAAAGAGAGTACAAGCCCTCTATCCCGACAGCACACACCACAAGGAAGCAGGTCTCTTACCTTATAATCCTTGTCTTTGACAAGCCAAACGAGAAGTTCAAATTAGCAATGAAAATGCAAAAGTTTATTAAAACAAAGAGCCAAATGAAGGCTCTGGGAATTTTAGGAAGCCTTCTCCTGAAAAACCACATGGTGAGACACCTGAGAGCAACAGAGGCACTGCTGCTGCTCCCCAGAGGTGCTCACTAGGCAGTGCTTTCCAAAGGCGTGTTGAATGAGTGGGCTGGTCTTTTCTCCAGATTTCCCTACAAGAACGTGCACACCCTCTCTCACAACATTCTCAAACATTCCACACACTGACCCAATTCCTCAGAAAAGACAGTGGCTTTGCACTGGTTCCCATCTACCACCCAAAGGTTATTGCAACACAGAGTTGGAAAAGAAACTCCTTTCACAGCAAACACTGGAAACTCCCTACATTTTCCTTAATGAGGTATGGCTGGTGTAAGAAGGAAACCCTTTACCTCTAATCTGGTGTAAGCATCACTGGGAACATTTGTGTGAATTATAGAAGCAGCCATAGTTACAGTCAAAGAAATGAGCTTTCAGACTGCTAATTGCCTAAGGGCTCAGGCAAGATCCTTGGCATAACCAAGGATCTTGTTCATGCAGTACTTGCTTATAGCTCCCAAGGGCTCAGGCAAGATCCTTGCCATAACCATAAACAGATCTTTATTTTCTTGTTCATGCAGTACTTGCTTATAGCTCCAATCCAGAAACAATCCCTGTTCCCAAAAGTTGATGGCTAGATACACATCCATTTTACATTGTCACTGCTTTGAAACAAGTCAAAGTAAGACTCCTTGGAAATCCACCATAGAACAAAGGAGTTTGGGTTTAAAGGCAGATTAGTGCTTGGGTGAAGCATTAGAGGACAGGGTTTAGAGTCAGACAGCCCCCCTCCTCTTTAATAAAGCCAACCTGCCTTTAGGGCAACTGGAAAAACTTTAGCTCAGCATTTCGCTTGTCTGAAAGATGCCAACTCCAGCACCATCCAACCCTGCTATTGCTGACAAAATCGTTACGCAGTCCTGCCTGCAGCTCAGGTTCCCCAGCTGGCTCAGGAGCCACTTCACCAACAGCACCAACATACACTCTTCAGCTGCTCTTCTCTGTGACCTCTCAATGAAGATTCCTCCAGCACCAACTCTAGGACTGGTCTTTTACTTTTGGCTTTTGAACTCTTGCCCCATCACTTCACAGGGATCACTGAGTGGTCAGGAGATGACAGCTATGTCAGTTCACCACCGAAACAGGACATGGATGGATTTGAGTCTGTGGCTAGCTGTAGGATTTAAGAGAACTATATCACCCTGCTAAACTCCACAGTTTATTTTTGAGCAAAGCCTGTTCAAATGTCAGTTAAAAGAAAGCTTCACTAATGCCATGTGCACACAAAAGCCTCCTAGGGCAACGAATCTCTGCTACAACCCTAGGGGGTTGCACTACACTTGATTTGGGCCATGACCATATTCAGACCTGGGGTACGTTGCTTCTCATTGACAGGCAGCACCTGACAATCCCCCTCCCCGTCCCGAGTGCCACAACATGCATCTCATCCTCTTCTCTCCATGATAACCAGTGGTCTGCCTGGAGACTGATCTCTGGCAGCCCAGAACACATCTCCCCACCAGCAGAAGGCAAGGTCAGCAGAGAGGAACACCACAGCCAGAAAAACACTTAACCTGTGCCACAGATGTAGTTTTACAATGCTACAGCAAAGGGCTATTTTAACTCAGGGGAGCCATTAGATATTAACCCTGACAGTTCAAGGGGACATGGTCACATTGCTTCTTACAACATAGGCTGCTTTTGCACAGCTCTTGTAAGAAATTAAGCTCAGATATAAAAAAGCTTTTGATAACAATATCACATATCTCAGAAGTCAGCACTCTCACTGCTACTGACCACCCAGAGAACTGCAGACGTTTGCTCTAAGTGACAGGAAAGCCAGTTTCACACCTACCTTGTACCCTCCACACAGCACAGCAAAAAGCTGTAGTAGCTGAAGTCCATACTTCCTGACAAGTTACTCTCACTGGATTTAAGTGGGTTATCAGAGGACCTAGGAGAGAAAAATGAAACAATAACACAGGTTTGAAAAGCTCCTTGAGGGGAGGTTGTTAGTCCAGGATAACACCCTGCCTCCATCTACAGCAAAACTTATCACTATTGCTCAAACTGAGCCCAGGATCAAAGGAGATGTGATAAACAATTACAGACACTGAGAAAGGGATCAGCCAAAGGTCCTGCCATATTCCAGGGCAGCTCTCATGAACTCCAGGTAATTCTAGAGAGGTTGGCAGCAGGTCTGGGTGTGCAGCAGGCAAGTAACAACTCTGTGCCCACAAGATCTCCAACAGGACACTCTTACAGGAGCAAGTATCAGTCCTGAAGCACTGATACACACCGTACACAGCAATGGCCTCATTTCAGCCTCTTCTTTCAAGGCCTTCAGGCACACTGCTTGGAAGAAGCTGCTTGTGTGTGACTACAAGGCTTTTTTTGTTAATAGGATACCAAAGGGAAATTCTAGAGAGAGCAAACATTTTCCTTCAAGCTCCTCCACCTAACATTACTGCCCAACCTAGAGCCACAAGGGATAGCAAGATTCTTCCAAGCAGAAAAAGACAGCTTTCCTTGATTTTAAGGAACTGTGCTGGCAATTGCAGAGAACGTCTGTAAGACTCTGTGTTCAGGAAAGACTGTGCTTGAGGGAATATCCAAATCTCTGGCAAGCACATTCGCCAAAAGCAGCCTTGCTATGCACAACACACAGCTTTTCACCTTTGGGGTTTGAGAAAAGAAAACCTAAAAAACCCAATCAGAGTACTGCCTTTCACTTCCTTGGAATACTATTACATCATCCTCCACTCTCAGAATCAGTCTGTCAGAACTCAGGCAGCCAGGCTGCTTAGCTCAAACAGGAGGTGAGATTGGGAAATGGGGATGTATTGTAACTCCTCAGGGATGGACTGGTGTAACCTGATGCCAAGAGCAGAGCTTCTCCCCAGTAAAGCTCTGTAAGAAGTGTGATTCCTGGGATACACAGGCCTCCCAGCCCACTGACAGGAAGATAAGTGAAGGCTGCACCTAACACAGGGGTTGGCAACCTCTCAAGGGCCACAGGTGCCAGCCTCCTTTTCCAAAGGAGAGGTTTTTCATGTTTCTCTGGCAATCCTACGGGCAATCCCAGGAGATGCTGCTTCTCTCGTGGTGCAGAGACCCCGAGCCCAGCACTGCTGCTCTGTGTTCGGTGTGTCCAGCTACTAACATCAACGCCTGCACCAGAACTTCTATTCTTTATTGCTGTGAAAACAAAACCTGCTTGTTTTTTTAGGGAAACTCCACCTGAGACCATCAACCAAAGACGGTTATCTGTTAGTTCTTTTCCATCTCTAACAGTCCATTTAATTCCACATCCGCTTAATTACATCCTTAGTTACATCCTGGACAGATAAAGGCAGATTTGCCTTTCTGCTCTTTTTGTTCATAAACAAACGTTATCTCCGTTACATCTTACGCTGTGTGTGTTGTGGGTGTTGGCTAGAGCCTGAACTATGCCAATGATTTATCTGTGTGCACGTTCTCCAGGGGGCTGTGTATCACATCTTGCTTACCTGCCCATGCCCTGTGTGTGCTTTCCACTCTCCCATGACTCTGGGCTGGGGAACGGGGCACCACAAGGATACAGCTGTTCTATGAATTGATCAAGGTTCATCGTAGGACAAATTTGTCTTTCAGCGACGTCCACAACATACCAAACCAGTATTTGACTGGAAGCTCGTAGAATAAGGACCTGGTGATGAAGCTGGGGATGTTTGGACCTGTTCACAGTATTACTTGGTGATATAAGAACTGAGCAAGTTATAACTGGAAGAGAAAAAGAAGAATGGCATTGCCTGCAGCATGTGACTGCTCAGTGGTCATGCCTGTGGGTTAGCAAAGGCTTGGCTTGGAAATGTTAGGTTCTTGTTTTTCCCTCCCAGTTCAGTAGTCATCCTCAGAAGTGCATGCTTTCAGGTTAGGAATCCAGAAGGGAAAGAGATTACAAGAGCAAACTCTGCACAACTATTTGTCTTGCTTTCACCAAAAAAAATCTGACAGCCCAAGCTTGCCTTAACTGCACAATCACTGGCCATTTTCCAGCAAGTCCCTTCCCTTCTGCACCAAACCTTCTCTCAAAAACACTGAATAAACACCCAGAGACAACAGCATTTATCAAGGCAAAGCCCCCATCTCTTCTACTGCTGCATTTCCAAGGATACCCACAGTTTTGTCACAGAGCAAAGCCTTGGAGAACTGTGCCAGGAGGTGGGGAACAACTTAGTGAACCAACTGGTCTGTGTTCTCCATGGGCTGAAATGCCCCAGGAGAGAGAGACAGCAGCTTTCACGGTTGAACGCTAGCAAGTGCCTCCTTAGTGTCCACACAGCAGAGTTGCAGAGAATAGAAAACTTGTTGGTTTTTTATTAGTGCTCTTTTGTCTGCCCCACCCAGCTAAAGCTCCAGTAAAGTAACTGCCTTGAATCTGTGTTGTAACAGCAGATGATATGGGTCTAAACTGGAATATTTCTCCCTCTCCCACATGGTAATGGGAACACAGGCAGGGTCCTGCAGCCAGCTCCCACACACCACGGAAAGTCCTTGCCTGGAGCAATCACTGGGAGATGGGGTACAAATGCTCTGAATTTGGCTATATTGTGGCTTCTGGTCATCGGAACTTGTTTTAGTTTTTTCTGCAAGCACCCCCATTCACCCCATCCCACTTTAGATGCCACACTGAAATTACTCTGCTCCCGGCATTCCTTTCTCAGATACACAAAGCTGAGAAGACTGAGGAGCCACTTCATTTGAGAGAATTAAAAAAAAACAACATAAAAATACACTCCCAGTAACAATGGCTGGAAACGTCAGCTGGAGTTGTTTTAGTTTTTTCTGCAAGCACAGTGACTACTCAGCTATTGAGCATGTTCCCTATGGCCACAGCTATAGGTGTCCACCTCTCTGTACAGCTATTGAGCATGTTCCTTACGGCCACAGCTATAGGTGTCCACCTCTCTGTATAGGCAGGGTCCTGCAGCCAGCTCCCACGCACCACAGCAAGTCCTTGCCTGGAGCAATCACTGGGAGATGGGGTACAAATGCTCTGAATTTGGCTATATTGTGGCTTCTGGTCATCGGAACTCAGCTATTGAGCATGTTCCTTACGGCCACAGCTATAGGTGTCCACCTCTCTGTACCGAATGAAGCAGACCAAATCTTCCATCACACTGCTTTTTGAGCTCTTCCCCATTCACCCCATCCCACTTTAGATGCCACACTGAAATTACTCTGCTCCCGGCATTCCTTTCTCAGATACACAAAGCTGAGAAGACTGAGGAGCCACTTCATTTGAGAGAATTAAAAAAAAACAACATAAAAATACACTCCCAGTAACAATGGCTGGAAACGTCAGCTGGAGTTACAGAGGCTGGAAAGAACCAGCGCTCCTTTATCCAAATGCCTCCCTCAATAGCCTTTTGTCTGTGCCATCCCAGCAGGAAGCCCAGCATATCACCCCAGAGCTGACAGACAGAGAGACAAAACTGACACCACTTCAGGGCTGATTTAGGTTGTGGCATTTTTTTTCCTTTTAAAATCTATTTGATGGAAAGGAAGAAAACATTCTGATCCTTGACTAGGAATCTCTCAGACAGCTGTTGCCCAAAGGAGCAGGGCACTGCAAATGCTCTGAATTTGGCTATATTGTGGCTTCTGGTCATCGGAACTTGTTTTAGTTTTTTCTGCAAGCACAGTGACTACTCAGCTATTGAGCATGTTCCCTATGGCCACAGCTATAGGTGTCCACCTCTCTGTACCGAATGAAGCAGAGCAAATCTTCCATCACACTGCTTTTTGAGCTCTTCACCATTCACCCCATCCCACTTAAGATGCAACACTGAAATTACTCTGCTCCAGGCATTCCTTTCTCAGATACACAGAGCTGAGAAGACTGAGGAGCTACTTAATTTGAGAGAATTAAAAAAAAAAACCCCATAAAAATACACTCCCAAGTAACAATGGCTGGAAACGTCAGCTGGAGTTACAGAGGCTGGAAAGAACCAGCGCTCCTTTATCCAAATGCCTCCCTCAATAGCCTTTTGTCTGTGCCATCCCAGCAGGAAGCCCAGCATATCACCCCAGAGCTGACAGACAGAGAGACAAAACTGACACCACTTCAGGGCTGATTTAGGTTGTGGCATTTTTTTTCCTTTTAAAATCTATTTGATGGAAAGGAAGAAAACATTCTGATCCTTGACTAGGAATCTCTCAGACAGCTGTTGCCCAAAGGAGCAGGGCACTAACTGCAGACAGGTGAGGAGGTAATTTATTAAACCCATGGCTAGCCGGCCCCCCATCAGAAAAGCAGCCTCTCCAGCTCCTGTCCCTGGAAGCTGCCAAGAGCAGGAGAGTTCCAGGATCCTCTACTGCCACAGAGAGAGAAACATAAGAATAAGAAAGCCTGAATTCCTTTTCATACCCCTGGCAAAAAATGCAGGCATATTACCTCAGCACTTCACATCTGGCTGCAAAAATTTGGCTGCACAGTCTCTTCATACCCCTGGCAAAAAAAATGCAGGCATATTACCTCAGCACTTCACATCTGGCTGCAAAAATTTGGCTGCACAGATATGAATTACAGAATCACATCTATGAGGGCGTCTACTAATTTTAGAGCCAGAAGTTAAATACTTCTTGCTAAAGGTCTTTCCCATACTCTTCCTACTGACTTAACATCAGAAACCACCCCTCTTGACATCTTGCAGGACAAATGTGCCATTTGGCATCCTTTGGGGTGAAAAGCGCTACAGGAATGCAAGATGTAAGCTTGCTTCTTGAGGGGTATAAATCATGGTGTCCCCGACTTACGCTTGGAAAAATGTGGCCTCGCGGTGCCTTCCTCTCTGTTCCTGACTCACAGATGCATTGGAGAAGTGCAGTCACATTTTTAGCTGCAGAAGTAACACAGCCACAAGGTCCTGTGAGAAGAAGCAAGATGGATTTACTGCTGGAAACCATGTGCTTCTTTTTCCTTCTCTCTTTTTTCTATTGTCTTCTGTTTAACAGCTCTTTATTTAGATACCTAGAGGGTTCTGTGCTACTTATCTCCATCCTCCTCCTATTAACTTGACAGAGGCTTTTGCCAGCCATGGAGAGAAGGTAATTCTTTGCAACCCCAGTTGCACACCACCTATCAACCTCATACTGGGAAAACCCCAGGCAAAGTAATTGCTGGGCAGGAGAGCAGCACACTGTGCTATTGTAGTGGAAATGTGAGATCCTGGCACTCCGGAAGGTCATGCCATTCTCTCCTGGTTCCCCGGGAGCTCTTTAGCATCTGTTCAATCAGGGTTTGTCTCACAGGCCTTAGATGTCTGGGAAGGACACTCCTGTTGCCCAGTCTCAGCCAGGATGGAGAGGATCAGCCTGTCTGTTTCTAATAATACTGTGCAATGACATTATTCATCTCCTCCCGTGACCTGCCCTTCCTCAGGATGGGCTTTTCACTCTAGTGCAAAGCGTGGCACAGAGAGGTCAGGCAGGACACACATCCAGTGTGTTTGTTCCTAGCTCTGCAGCTTGCACTTCAATCCTTGTGTCCCCAGTTTTTAGTTATCAAAGGAGAACGATCAGGTCTACAACAGGAACAGTCTGAGCTGTGCTGTTAACAGGATTGTGAAATTCAGGTAGTGTTCAGCCCTCGTGCTAATCCCTGCCAGCCTGCCCTTACAGCTCTCTCCTCCCTGTTGCAGGGATTTTGCACTCACTGAGACACCACCCATTCATCTAGAACGAGTTCCATGAAAACCACAACAACAAAGGCCAGAAGAGACATCTTGAAAGGTCATCTCATGCAGCTTCAAGTTTCAGCGATATCTAAACCAGCCCTGTGATTGCAAGCTGAGGATGGTTGGGGCTTGTCTATCTTTCATGCTTGTGGTTTCCCTCCCTCTCTCTAAGCAATCTGTGTGTCATACTCCACTGACCATTATCCAGGGCACGCACCCCTTTTCTCCACCCCACCTTTCAGCTTGGTCAGTGTTTGAGTTCATTTTTACCCCTTGATATTGTAACCGTAAGTAAACACAAGCCCAGTTAACTAAAATAATTAGTATCTTAAGAGTAAAGGCACACAAAAAAAATAAAGAGAAAAGGATACTGAAAGCTCCGTAGAAAAATAAGGACTGTGGGAAATGACTCTTCTGGTGGTTTAACTGTGTGTGCTACTCTGTGAAACCATACGGTAAAGTGCTCTGAGAATCCAAGAGCAAATAACAAGCCCTTGGGTTTACAAACTTTACGTAATTTACCCTAAAGCACTTGCAAATTACCTTACTGTGTTTCCTCCAGTTGATACTGAAAGGCTGAGAGGAATAGGACGAGCCATGCTATGGAAGCACACACTTTTCCAGACAGAAGGTCTCTGAAATAAACAGAAAGGAGACAGAGCGGTAAAAGGCAGTTAATCATATGATTTAACCAGGATGGTGCCAGCAAGCCTGCTTTTTCCCAAAGCTACATGGATATCTTTCTGTTTTCAGCTTCATCTAGATGCTGGTGGCTCCATCACAACGTCCTCAGAACCCTGATGGCCGAAGCCACCACGCTTTGGCAGCTCAGGAGCTTAATCTATTAAAAACATTCAGATATATCAAGTGTCCCACAGACACATTCAAATAACTACACTGTTTCATAGATGGAAGTTCAGATCCTCCCTAAAATACAATTTGTTTGGAGAATTAGCTTTATCTCACTCATAACTCGCATCTACAAAATGCACATTGTCTCTTTCAAGATAAATAGGTGGCATTTTACTTGTGGAATTTCAGGTGGTTGGCTATGTAATCTATCCAGGAAAAAAAAAATCCCATCTTGTCATGTGAGTAATCTTCAGGTTCTCCGTTATCCTGTAAAACAATTTATTGCCGAGGGATTGCAGCTAAAATCAAGGCAGTTTTTCTAGAAGGGCAGTTCTTTCAGTTGTTTATTGTTCCCTGTAGAACGCTGTATTCAGCCAGCCTCTCGTGTCTCTTAATATCAGCATTTGACAAGGTCTGGCCTTACAACTTCAAGTAAACCAGAAGCCTGCAGTTCCATTTCTGCATGAATAAACAGTGCATGCTTCACTAAAAAGCCCATTCACTGTACGTAGCCCAGGAGCAAGTTTATCTGCTACTAATTTTGAAGCACACCACCGGTCTGGAAAGTCAACAGAAATGGTACCTTGAGGCTGCCTGCTCTTGTGCCGGGGACTCTGGGTTGGATATTCTCAGTCACAGATACCTGTCCTACCTGCCCGCTCTGCTAACTGTGCCCAAAATGCCACAATCAAGACAGGCTTGGTGGTCACCAACACTACCAGGGTTTTCCTGCAGGCTAAAGCGAGTCAAGTCATGCCTGCAAACCCTTGGTCATCAGTTTTATTAACCTGGTTTGACTCAGAGCAGAGTCCAGGTTATCAAATTTTGTTTCAGTGCTGCAACTGCAAGTGGAATTGATGCAGAGAGAAGAGATGAACAGAACTGGCAAAGAACAGACCATCCTTACACCATCCCTTCCTATGTGCACTGAAACACAACTTTAAACAACACACCATCAGCTAAGTGACACGAGGAGCACACTCTCAGTACCCCAGCCACCTCCTTCTCCAAAACTTGCTGTACACATGGCTATTTTGTGATATTTTGTGCTCATACAGAAGAAATAATCACAGAATCACAGAATTGTAGTGGTTGGAAGGGACCTCAGAGATCATCGAGTCCAACCACAAAAAAAAAACAAACAAAAAAACCCCACAAACACCCACAAAAAAAACCCCAAAACCACACACCACCACCCACCTCCTAAACACACAACAACAACCAAACCAAAAAACGTCACCCACCCACACAACATCCCACCACAAACCAATAACCTTGGGCACTAGAGCATGCCCTGAAGAGCCATGTCTACACGTTTCTTAAATACCTCCAGGGATGGTGACTCCACCACCTCCCTGGGCAGTCCATTCCAATGCTTGACAACCCTTTCAGTAAAGAAATGTTTCCTAATATCCAACCTGAACTTCCCCTGGCGCAACTTGAAGCCATTACCCCTTGTCCTATCATCTGTAGCTTGGAAGAAGAGACCGACCCCCACCTCTCTACAGCTTCCTTTCAGGTACTTGTACAGAGCGATAAGGTCTCCCCTCAGTCTCCTCTTCCTGTCCTGTCCTCTGGTAGATTTCTTTAGAGAGAGAAAGAAGGTTTATATGAGGTGGCCTTGGATCACAGCTCTGCTCTCCCACCTTAGGACAACGTGGTGGATCACTGTTGGGCTCCTAGATCCTAACCCAAGTGTCTACATGTGTGAGCCCCCCCAGACGTTGAAACAATCACTTCTTCTCAGCCGAGTCAGTCACTGGGACTGCAGAAGGCAGGGTACAGCCCACCACCCTCTGATACAATCAGCAAGAAGGTCTCTGCCTCATCCCTCGTTGCAGAAAGGTGAGCAGGGACATCAACACCACTGTCATGGGCTTGTCAGTGTAAATACTATCAAACTGTCATGCATGATGCAGATCATTCCTGCATCCGTGTAGAATATCTGTGTACAAACAAGGATAACTCATCCTTTACTAAGAAACCGTTTGCCACAAAAGGCTATAGAAGGAGCTGGCAAAAAGGACAGTGGGAGTCAGAGGGAGCAGGAGATGCTCCCACAGCTCCACAGGATCCCACCCTGACAGCCAACGTCACTCAGCTGCAAAGACAGACCTTGCTCATTAAGGACTCTGGGAGCAGAGGGGCTTCCCAAGACAGCACTGCTCCTGGAAACCAGTATAAGGGTACTGGGCGCAGGTCCATCACCTTCTCTGCCTGTGCACCCCAAGTTTTGCAGTGACACAGATGCCACTCCCCACCAGCACCAGCAGTGGAGCAGCTCCATTAGCATCCTAACACCGATTAAGGAGCTTCTCATAAACCTGCAGGACCTCTGCTGAGATGACCGCTGAGCTGTGGGGGAAATAGCAAAGCGGAGGAGGAGAGAAACCATTCTAAATTTTCTGTGCACAAGTTCTCAGTTCTTGGAACAGGAAACCACTTGCTAACACCACATTTAGCAGGATCTTCATAGCCCCAACTGCTCCCCAGCAGAACATTTCAGAGGTGAAAGCTTCCTAGGAGGCAGTTCCTCATGGTCAGGACCTCTGCTGAGATGACCGCTGAGCTGTGGGGGAAATAGCAAAGCGGAGGAGGAGAGAAACCATTCTAAATTTTCTGTGCACAAGTTCTCAGTTCTTGGAACAGGAAACCACTTGCTAACACCACATTTAGCAGGATCTTCATAGCCCCAACTGCTCCCCAGCAGAACATTTCAGAGGTGAAAGCTTCCTAGGAGGCAGTTCCTCATGGTTGGAACAACTAACACACAGGTTGACCATGGCACCAAGAGCTACTGGTGCAGGGTTTTTCTTTTTATGTCTGTATCACACAGGGTTTCCTCCCTGCTGCAATAAATTACATTCTCAGTTACATTAACATCAAATTTTCTCCCCTAGTTTTGCTCTCTGATGTGGATGTTCACCTGTGAGAAGAGATACTGGGGAAAACTCAGGACCAGAGTCCCTTTTCAGCTCTCAGGGGCAGCACAAAGGGCTGCTGGATCTTCCAGTTGCCTGAATGGTGTCTTAAATCAGCATTCTCAGTTACATTAACATCAGATTTTCTCCCTTAGTTTTGCTCTCTGATGTGGATGTTCACTGGTGAGAAGAGATATTGGGGAAAGCTCAGGACCAGAGTCCCTCTGCAGATCTCAGGGGCAGCACAAAGGGCTGCTGGACCTTCCAGTTGCCTGAATGGTGTCTTAAATCAAGATGGTGCTGACAGGCGTTTCAAAAAAAAAAAAAACCAGCAAAAAAACAAACTAAAAAAGGTGTGTAGGACAGTGTGCAATTTCCTTGGAACATTTTAGGGAACCATCTCATCAACCCACTGGCAGCACTGCCAATTTAACAGTGCGATTGTAGGGCTGTTGAAACCGTCACAGTCTCCACAGACACCGAGAGTAAAGGACTGAGACCCAACACTCTTAGGTTCATGGGCAGCTTGAAAATAGCTGGAAGATCAAATTCCCCCTTAAAACCAAAGTTTGCAGAACGCCTCTGCTCCTGTCTCAGGGTCAGTGGGTGGCACTCCCCTTCTTCACCAAGGTCATCCAGCTCCATCCTGCCACAAGGCCAGGGGATGAGATGCAGAAATCCTTTATTGCAGGACACAGGAACACAGCCCGCACAGGAGAAGGAACGGGCAATACCCAACCTACAATTTCATGCAGCACTGCCTGAAATAAAGTCTTCTTGCTCATGCCAAAAGCCAAACTTCACCACTACAAAGTCAATTTAAGCGCGTGGGTGTGAAAATTTCACCATAGTCTATACAGAGAAAAGGTGGGGTTTCTATTTTCTCCATCCGGTTCCCCTTCAATTGCTAATATGCAGGTAACACCCAGCGTAACTCACCAATAGCTTCACATCACAGTGGAAAAACAAACAAAAACTAGACCGTGGAAGAGGAACAGACAACATCTACCCAAGCCCATCAAAACTGAAGTGCATAAACACACACAGAGATCTTTTAACAAAAAGCCAAACCAAACAGAAAGCTGAGAGATCAATAGGTGTGAGTTGGCCTCTCAGCCACCCTCACTCCACAGACTACATCTTGGAAGCATCCAGAAACTAGAACTCCTCTGTTTTGCAAAAGACATAGCTCTGACTTTTTAGGACACATGTCAGATGCTGGGGCAAACCCAGGCAGTCAGTCATTCCACCTCCCTGCAAATCTCCTTCCCCTGGCAGTCCGGGTTTATCCACCCAGTCACATTTTCAGTCCCTCTTCCCTCAAAAGGTCACGGTCATCTTTGTTACCTGCTGGGCTAGAACGTCTCTTCTCCAAAATGAAACAGCTGGATTTTTAAATGGTTCTTGCTGACATGAAAGGACACACTCCGCACAAACGGAGTGGCAGCTAAAGGGAATTCAGGGTGGCAGGAGGGATTAGAAAGATCTTGCGCTTCAATGGGGAACCGCTACCCTGAGTCCAAAATAGCTTACAATAAAATGAGAGATTAAGGCATGAATCTGATGCTGTTATTTATTTGACGTCAGGACTTGCTTCATGTATGAACCACTGGCTCCTCAAAGTAAGGTACTATCTCTTCTGACCTCTGCTTTCCCCCCACATTTGCAGCAGCCAGTCTCTAGACCCTGGTTAGTCACCCCCACACACATGTCCCACCAGATCAGTGCTGGATCAGCTCAGACACGGGTGCTACAGGAACATGGGGACCCACCAAAGCCTTGCCAGGGCCACAGAACACAATGCTCTGTGCTGAACCACTGCCATCACACCGGGGGTTTCTACCTGGACTCCACGGACCAGCAACGGTTGGCAGAAACATCTACTGCAGTTTTCTCTGCAAAGTTCTCCTCTGCTACCAGAATTGAGGGTATCTGGAAACTGAATGAAGGTGATAGACAGGCCTATGATGCTGAAAGGCATAAAATTTTCAATTATCACTTTTCAGAAGAGCTACTGGACCAATGTGGCCATCTTCACTTACTACAAACTAAATACTTTCACCACTTCCTTTCCCACCCTCCCATTTCCTTAAAACCAGCATCTTGAGTTAATTTCTGCTTCCACCAATTATCAGTAGCAGAATGCCAACAACTTGAGTCACAGGCAGAGCTTGCAAAACAATTCCTCAAACCACACAGGCTACTGTTCTTTGTTTCCTTTCCAATAAAAGGCTCCGAGTGTTGACAAGGAAGACAAATTACAGAGGCAATGATCCACAAAGTCCTCTCCGTCATAAAGATTACAGCTATATCTTTAAGAGAGAGTTATAAAACAATACAATAAAAAGTTACAATGAACTTGTAGAACAATGTCAACTAAGTTGCAAATACCTACTTCAGATCTTATCTCACGCTAGACGAGCTGATGCAAACAAAATTACAAATTAAGTCTTGACCTCTGAAAAGGTGGTTTCATCAGAGGAACGTGTCTTCTCTTCCCCACAATGAAGTATAATCACAAACCCAGAAAATGAGCTTTTCCTCCAGCGACTCCTAGCCAGCTTACTGCACTTCCCTGAGCCAACAAATACTCATCCCACAGCTGAATCTGCTGAAGTTTTGGGAATTGGGGGATTGAAGGAAGTTTTAAATGAGATTTTTCTTAGAAAAATTCTGGTGCTGATCAGGAGGACTTGCTCAGAAAAGATGAGTTTTCCCATCTACAGCCATACTGAGTTTAACCAGTCTGAGGAATGCTGAATAACAGGTGGATCACAACATACAGGATTTGTGAAAGATTTGCTAAGGAGAAAAGGGCTGTGCCCTTAATTCTCCTCCTTAACTCTCTCTCAAGCAAAGCAGTACTTGAAGTCTGCAGCCGGAGCTCTGCAGGACCTCTCCACTGTTTGTATAAAACAACAGCACCATCCAGTGGATCAACAACACTCGCTCTTCCTCTCCCACCACCTCATGTTTACCTACATTTACCTACAGAAAACACAGCATATGAACTTTCTTCCCATTCTGAGAGCTTTAGGGTTTCGTTTACCTTAGCCTCGGGTTAGAAAAGGTGAGACATTTCAGGAGAGCACTAAAAACTAGCTCCAAAAAGAACCATACTTTCTAGTGCCAGGCAGCTTTGTCAGCGGCAGCCCCTCTTGCTGAGGGGTTACCCTTCCGTGCACCAGGGCTGCAACCTCTTAACCACTGCAGAGGTGGAAAAAAATTGAACCCAACACAGTTAAGGACTCATCCCTGGGATTTTACCACTGGAAACAAGCTCACACCCACACAAGCTGCAGAGAACCCACAGGGAGAAGACACACAACCTCCCCTGCCACGTTTGGCCCAGTTCACACTGCCAATTTTGGAGCTGTGCTGAGGCTGCTTAGGATTCCCCAGGATGATGTCTGTTGGCTGTTTCATCTCTTCCTATAGCCCTATCCCTAACAATTCGGTTTAACATGTGAAAACAGTCACAAACCTCACAGTAGGTACATCACCACTCTCTTGATGGAAAACAAGATCAATTATCCCCTACAAGATCAATTATCCCCTTTCTTTGAAACAAATGAAGATGAAACAAACTACTTAATAACTCCTCTTTGCTAGTTTATTGTTCCCAATACAACTCAGCAGTTAACAAAAGGGAGCAGTACACAGCATTCCCAACAGCTCATCACAGCATGACTCACTCCCTACACATAAGTATCTCAATGGCTGCATTCCTGACCTACTTTGGGAATTAAGAAACTGTTTCAGACAAGAGATTTTCCCTTTTAGAAAAAAGGAGTGTCCTGCTGCTATTCCCGGGCTGTCGGCTGAGATCCAGCAATCAGATGTGTTTGAAGCACAGTAGATATATTTAAAGTTTAAAAAAAATAATCACAAGGACTTCCATGTTTTACTCCCTTCCTGTCCTAGCAGAAAGCCAGGTCCGTATCCATTGTATCAGCACTCCATCCTTATCTCCTCAGCTTATCACGGAATCATAGAATGGTTTGTGTTGGAAGGGACCTTAAAGATCATCTCATTCCAACCCCTCTGCCATGTGCAGGCACACCTCCTACAAAAAAAAAAAAAAAAAGAATTATATTTCATTATATTAACATCTTATCTTTAGGAATTCTTACCATCTAGTGCTGCTTCATGTACTCATAGATCAGAATCTCTGCTGCTTCACTAGACATTTAGAGAGGACACACAAGAAAGATCACATTCCTGGAACATGTCAAAAACCCTATAAAAACTCCCCCTTGTGAGAAAAGCTTTAGTTGTGTTGGAGAAAGGAGACTAAACTAAAACACCAGGCACTTGCCACAAACAGAAGGTAGCGTTGTACATTTTCCACCACCTCTGAGGTTATTTTTCTCCTCCTGAGAAACACAGGTGGAAAAGGCTAAAATATAAAGGGGCTTACAGAGATTTGTCTCTTTGATCCTTTTTTATATAGTCCTTCTACCAAAATGTGATTCACCAACAAAAGTGTGGGTGATAACGAAGATGAAGCTGCCTTCTTAAAACAGGAGATACTTATGCCACACATTCATTGCTCAGTTACTATATAAATATTATAGTCACCAGTTATTGCAAATTTCAGAACTGGATATTTCACTCTTCAGAGGAAATTATATTCTTTAAAATGAACTGTTACCTATAACGTAACTTTTGACCTTTGTTCCTACTATTCTTATGGGAATAAACCCAGTCTATTATAAATGCAGATACTGTGGATTTAATTCCCAGTCAAATGCATGTAGCCCAGATGCAGTGATTAAGAGACATGAGGGATTGGGGTGGAGGGCAGTGTTATGATAACTCCAAAGCTGGTCTGGAAACTCCTACTCGTTCTCCTCTGGTGGATCTTAAGGAGGACCTTTGACTTTGATTCATTCTGAGAAATGCCCCAGAGGAATTTATTCAAAATATTTGAAATAGCTGGCAAAAATCCCTTAACTCCCCTTAACCGCACAGAAGGCAACATACGATGGAAAATGACCTTGTAGGTGCAAAAAGCAAAGAGTTCATGGTGCCACCCTCTTTCCCACCTATAGCCATTCCCATTTCCTTCAAAAGACACTGGAAACCCACCTCTTCTCTGTCAGATACACTCGACAATTTCATTGGCACAATTCCTCATGCTGCTGGCACCGCCATCCACTTTGTCTACACTGCTAATGAACGGGGCTGAGCCTCATTTCCATAACTTATACCAGCTCTAGAGCACAAAGCAGATGCTATTGCATCATGAAGCATCAGCTTTAGCAATTCCAGAGGCAATCTATGCAAAGAAGCTCATTTAAAAGCTCTGTAGAGTCTCCAAACCTGAAAACCCCCTCAAAGCTATCTAGAGTCAGAGGAGGGGGATTCTGCTTTCTCTTTTCCCTGCCTTCACCACCCCCACCTACTAAAGCTCCTTAACTAAATCATTCCAGACTTTTTTTAAGCCTGGATCTGGTGCTCAAAGACTGCCTGAGCTTGAACGAGAAGTGAAACATGTCAGTAACACTGAGGATGTGGCATAAATCATGTTCATTCTCTGATGTACCCAAGATTAGATCAAGACAACGTTATCTATTAATCATCTGCAGGATCAAGAGTCATAACACTGGATTACACTGAAGTATGTTTAGTGGGATGTCAGAAATAACACGCAAATAACAGCATCATAATAAATGTGGCTACAAAATACCTTGGCAAAAATCTACAATGAGCCATTCTTGCCAAGCATGCCAGTGGAGGTACAGGCAGATCCCATGACCATCACTGAACATGGACTAAAAAAACAGCTTAAATCACGGTCACCTTGGCTTATCTCACTGCATTCCCACTCCAAACTTGCTGCAATTAACATCCTGGCGACTTCATGGAATCACAGCCTGGTCAGGGGCAGAAGGGACCTTCAGAGATCAAGTCCAACCCTCTGCCAAACCAGGGTCACCCAGAGCAGGCTGCAAAGGAACACATCCAGGCAGGTTTTGAGTATCTCCTGAGAAGGAGACTCCACAACCCCTCCGGGCAGCTTGTTCCAGTGCTCTGGCACCCATAAAGTTTTTCCTCAATTTGAGATGGAACTTCCCGTGGTCCAGCTTGTGTCCATTATCCCTTGTCCTGTCACTGGACACCACTGAAAAGTCTGGCCCCATCCTCTTGACACCTGCCCTTTAGATACTGAGGAACACTGGTAAGATCCTCTCTCAATCTTCTCCAGGCTAGATAGACCCAGGTCTCTCAGCTCTTCCTCACAACAGAGGTCTCCATTCACTTGATCTTTGTAGCCCTCAATGGACTTTGGGTCAGGCCAAACACCCGGTGAAAGCTATCAGTGCACAGGCGGGTTAGCTTGGATGCCTCAGAAAGCCGGAGCCCTGTTGGCTGGTGAAGGGATCCTAGGTAAGGCCTCACCCCCGGCCTCCCCCACACAGCAGCCCACCTCACAGGCACCCTAACCACCCCCTCCGAGCGGCCGGCCGCACACCCGCTGGCCAGACACTGACGGAGAGCCACCCCCGCCGCTGAGGGAGGCCTCAGCCTCTCGGCTGGGCCCAGCCCGCCTGTACCCCGCCGGCAGAGCCCTCAGGCCCGCCCGCAGGAGCCTCAGGCCCGCCCGCCACCGCCGCCATCTTTAATGTCAG
This sequence comes from Calidris pugnax, assembly GCF_001431845.1. Taxonomy (NCBI): domain Eukaryota; kingdom Metazoa; phylum Chordata; class Aves; order Charadriiformes; family Scolopacidae; genus Calidris; species Calidris pugnax. The sequence goes on from NW_015090778.1 coordinate 6,140,634, forward strand.
GCTCGCGGCCCCGCCCCACGCGTGCGCCCCAGCCAGGCTACGGCGTGACGTCATGCGTAGCGCCTGACGCCCAGGCAGCGCGCATGCGCACGGCACGGGAATAGGTCCACGGAGCACCCCCCTCCCGGCGCCGCCGGTACGGGGGCCGGCCAGGGACAAGCCAGCTCCGTTCGGCGTTGCCTCACGGGCGCCCAGCGAGGACATGCGTGTCCAACCGCGAGCGGGCTGGGGCAGCCCGCCTCTAGGGGCCACAGAGCGGGGCCACTCGCCGGTCCCTGCACGGGCTCCGGCCTTGGCGGCCATGGCGACCACCGCCCCCTCGTCCTCCAGTCGCCTTCCCCACAGCCGTGGGGAGGATCACGGAATCACGGAATTGTTGGAGTTGGGAGGGACCTTCTAGAGATCATCCAGTCCAACTCCCCTGCCAAAGCAGGGTTGCCCAGAGCACATCACTCAGGAGCATCCAGGTGGGGCTTGAAGATCTCCAGAGAAGGGGACTCCACACCCTCCCTGGGCAGCCTGTGCCAGGGCTCTGCCACCCTCACCCCAAAGAAGTTCTAACTCAGATTGGAGTGGAACTTCCCATGGTCCAGCTTGTGCCCGTTGCCCCTCATCCTGTCAGTGGGAACCACTGAAAAGAGTCCAGCTCCATCCTCCCTCAACCCACCCTTTAGATCCTTGTCAGCATTCATAAGGTCTCCCCTCAGCCTTCCCTTCTCCAGGCTAAAGAGTCCCAGCTCTCTCAGCCTTTCCTCATCAGGGAGATGCTCCAATCCCTCCATCATCTCTGTTGCCCTACGCTGGACTCTCTCCAGCAGTTCCCTGTCCCTCTGGAACTGGGGAGCCCAGACCTGGAGGCAGGATTCCAGTTGTGGCCTCCCCAGTGCAGAGCAGAGGGGGAGAATGACCTCCCTTGACCTGCTGACCAGACTCTTGCCTACATAGCCCAGGATTCCATTGCCCTCTTGGCCACAAGGGCACATTGCTGGCTCATGGAGAGTTTACTGTCCACCAGGACCCCCAGATCCTTCTCCTCAGAACTGTAGCGGCCATTGCCAAGGCTGGGGCCCAGGGGAGACTAGGCATCCATGTTGTTAAGGGCCCTGAAAGACCCCTCAGCGCCCATTTGGGATCTCCCTGCCTGTGTTGGTGGCCCCAGAGCTTGCCAGAGGGGAGGAAGGTTCCCCCGATGGCCCCGGCTGTGTGCCCCGAGGCCTGGCTGGCCTGCCTTCATATGGCCACAGCGGGTCCCTGCCCCAGGCCGAGGAGAAGCAGCCAGCATTGTTCAAAGGACAGTACCCAGAAGGGGAGATCCAGCTGTAGCAACCGGTGAAATTTCCGGTGTAAATATTGATGAGCCCCAGAGGGAAAAGGAAATGAGAAGCCGGCTGGCCAAGTCGGGAGGTACCCCATGCCTGCAGGTCCCAGCAACAGCCTGTGGCCATGAGGGTGGCCCCAAACACCACCTCCCCGCTGCCAGCCACAGAGTCACACAGACGTGTCCAGCAGCCTCCTTTTTATTACAGCCTTGCAACCACACACGGTGAAAACACACCTTTTAAACCCCATGGGGTTTTACATGTCGATATCCCTTTGTTTCATGTCCTGGGCAGAGGCTTTTTAATTAGCTTCATTTCTTTCTTAAATTTGGGCCTAGCAAATGACACATCTTTCACCTCTGCCCCTTCATCAACAGCATCTTAACATTTTGGTGACACTGTTAGGGGCAGGACACATTTAATGCCAGCTGCTGTGCCTCATTCAGCGTTACCATTGCTGGAATAACCTGCAGCTGGGGAGTTTGAGGATTATTGGTTTTTTTGGTCCCCAGATATGTTCCTATTCAGAGAAGGCCCAAATGTAAAAGAAGAAATACAAAAATATTTTGGAAATAAACTTTTAAGTCTATGAGACAAAGACTAAAAATCAACTAAACCTTAACTCTCCTTTGCTTGCTTACAAGAAGAGCTTTGGAAAAGATCCTGCTTTCAGTTTTGAACCAGGGAGGAGTCCCTTGTACAAATTTTTTACATTTCTCCTTTTGCACAGCTTGACAAAGGAAATTGTGGCCTAGGGACACAGCAAGCTGGCACGATGTTTCACATGAGACTCCTCTTTCTGCTTAATTCTTTCATGTTGAATAAGAAGAGGTAATTTTCAGACATTAAATTTAGATTAAGTCGAGACTGGTAGTAAAACCAGCTTGATCTCATAATAAATATGCCTTCACCTAAATTAAAACAACTAGAAGATAAAATGATTCTTAAAAGTCAAATAGTGTGGTATTACATAATATACTGTATTGGGAAACAGTGACCAGATAATGAGATATTTGGTTTTCCAGACTCAAAAGGATTACACAAAATAAAGGAAACCTAATCGTTTAAGAGATCATTCCCTAGAAGTGGGTCAGGAAACGTTGCCTCCCTTTGTCAGCAGTTATTAAAACTGAGAAAATCCTTCCTGATAATAAAGTATATAACAGGATTTCATAGGAGAGATAAGTACACTAGAAAGCTTTCAGTTAAAATTAGGAATGCTCATTGATTTACTCTATCCAAACCACCCAGGGTTGGTCAAGACTGTTCAAAATACTTGATAAATTCACAGCGATCTCCTAAGCATCTAGTTTCCCACATCATTTTTACATTAGGAGAACAGGATCTGAGTTGGACACAGTCATCCTTGTGAAAAATCCAGCCACCTTTCTGTACTACTTTTACTGTGTCAGGAGGCGAGGAGGTGTCTGTGTTTCCAGGTTGAGTTTAGCTGCTGTTTTCTCAGGCGTGAAGGTGAGCTCAGCGAGGTCAGCCGGAACCGACTTGGATTTGTTTCAAAAAGCCGGCATGAAGGAGGATGAAGCGTTCCTTCCAAGGAGATGAGAACAGCAACTCACCTCTAATCCGAGCGCTAATGCCTTCGGCTGTTTGTTTTCTGACTGTAGGTTTGGAAGCCCCTCTGCCAAGAGAGGTTGTGCAGTCTCCATCTTCGGAGGTTTTCAAGACCCAACAGGATAAAGCCCTGAGTAACCTGGCTTGATCTTGCAGCTCATGCTGCTTTGAGCAGGAGGTTGGACTACAGACCTGCTTAGGTCCCTTCCAACCCGGGTTGTTCTACGATTCTATTATTTTCATCCATTTTACATCTGTCATCTTTGGCTTTCTTCAGATATCAAACTGATAAAGACTAGGTTTGAAAGTTCATTTTTATAAAGCATGACCAGAAAAAAGTTGTGAGCGTAACTGCTTTGTATGACTGAGACATATGACCCAGCCAGAAAGAGGTAAAAATCTCTGTACGAGATGAAAATATCATGATAGCTCTTCAAGGAAAAAAAAAAAGCCTAAAAAGGTGAGAAATTTCAAGTATTTTAAATACATATATGCATTTGCAAAACAAACTGGAACTGCAAAATAACTACCAAAACACGTGTATAGCGCTACAGCCTCCAGTGTCCTGCATAATTAGGGCCAAGATGACTTTTGGGCATTGTCTCCACTGGCTGCAAGGTTATATATCGTACAGTCTAAGCTGCTCCTTCATGTCTCCTTCAGACATCTCTCCAAATGTGTCACTTTTTTCCTTCATGAGCCTGAAGATGGCAGCCAGCTGCTCTCTCTGCACCCTGTCAAGAAGAAAAGGAGAAGTAGGAATAGCCAGTCCCCAGAAGGCAGTCTGAGCAAGAACACCGTGGTCAAATGAAACACGAAGCCAAACACAGGTCACTTCACAAGCCCTCCTGGCTGCAGGAAATCTGCCCGTGTGTGATAAGAAAGAGATTGCCTCTGGTTCTCCTTCCTCCACCTTCCGTCTATCCAATCATCCTGCACGTCGCTCTACAGTTCTTTAAATGTGGAGATAAAAGGGGCTGCTTTAACACTAGCTTTGGAGTTCCTTAGGCCTTATCTGCGCTCAAAGTTTCAAGATAGCTTGACATGTGGAATTTCTTAAGACCAACGTGTCCCAATTTAGCAGACTCCATAGTGAAACTGGATGCAGCTTCACCAGGACAGTGTCTTTTCATTCTGTAAGGAGAAGTATGTAGATACAGAGTAGTTCAGAAATAGCTGTTAAAATGTAAATGCATGCCCTGCCTTAAAACTAGACACCAGTCTGCCTTCCAGTGTGGACATGACTTTAATCAGCCACTTGAAGATAAGATCACAGGTAGAAATTTGCTTTGATTTGAGTTCGTCTGCCAGTGTCAAATGGTGAGATGGACTCATGTAGCCAGTCCAACCCTGAGGTGGTCCCTGGGTGGGCAGAGGCTGTCCAGTAGACCATCTAGCTCAGATTTCCATCCCGAGAAGGTCCCATAGTAGATGATTAACTCCCTTCTCCCCGTAACAGGTGATATCCTGATTTTTCCCTAACCCAAAGCAGTAACCCATTGTTGTATGTCCCACAGCACAAAGATTTGGATCTATCTGTCACAGGACTTTATGGGAGGAAGCTTTATAGGAGGACTTATATTGGTCATGCATCTACTGATCATCACTGGGGGGATACAGAAGGGTAGGCAACACAGGAGTGTCATTTGTTTGCAAGTAACTCATGAACTGATGCAACTGATTTTGATGTCTGCAAAATCCTCTTTTAGGGCAAACCAAAATGTGCACCTTGGCTCCATTTAGGGCTGGTTTGTTCTCATTGCCAGACCCCAACTTGATTGGGATCAGATCCCACTATTGCCTCGCACACCTCACACCTGACTCCCCTGTGTGAGATTAAGAGAACTAATGAGGCTGTGGAGCTTTATGGCTGTCCCAAAGGAGAAGCAGTTTCTATTGCTTCAAGGCTCATTTTGCCCCTCCGTGGCTGTGGGGCCAGAATTCAGTGACAGCCCAGCAGCTCAGAGCATAGATCTGCCACAATCCCAGCTCCTCCTTCTTATTTAGTGTCTTCTATCCTCCCCTGGGCTAGAAAGACAGACTCTGGCTTTTACTTCCACATGGTCACCCTGTCAGGAGTCCTCTGTCCCCATCGCAGCCAGCTTTCTGCGTAGGACTTTGATGCACTGTAATTAATCCATTTAAATGCACGCTGTTAGTTAACCTGGGGTAGTCTTCCTGCAAGTCCTGCGTGGACAAGCTATTAGCTGTTTTGGTAACAGGAGGGGTAGAAATACCTATTGACAGGCAAAACCAGGGCACAATATTTGCTCAAAAGAAGAGAGGACAGCACCAACACATCAGAAACAACCACACCACGAACAAGATGGATGGAAGGAGGCAGTGAGGAACGAGCAGAGGAGCCTTCATGTGCTGAGCTCTGCATTTTCCCCTCTCCTGGGCTAAACCCCAGCAGCAGCAGGAACACCAGGCTGTTCCCAGCACCACTGCAGCAGGCAGGGCAGGAAAAAAGCAGATCCTAGCGAAAAAAAAAAAAAAAAAAAAAAAAGCAGCTCACTTGCTAATTCTTTTCTATAGCAATTAAAATGCAGTTGTCCTAAGGCCAAACATTTCCCGATAATGACGTGGGATCTTTTGGTTACGAAAGCTCTGGCCACAGGCTGTCAAGCGCCTGGATTCGCCTGGCTCTTCTGTAATTTTTTGTGCTCCCATGAATAGCCTCCAACCGCCCTTTCCAGACGAGAGGAAGGGAAGCACAGTCGTTAGTGATCAATATTTTATTTCAGATCACCGCTGGGCACCAGAGGGCACATTTCCAGTCTGGTGTGGAGAAATTCAATACACAGCTCTGCCTCTCCTGTCTGAAATGCACGCCAGCTGGGAGTGCTCCACACAGGTCTGCATCCCTTGCTCGTTATTTCACAGACATTAGCACTGCTGAAACATCCCCAAAGCACCACTTCCTTGTCTCCAAATCAAGATCACAGACAATACTCACTCTACTATTTTTTTTTTAAGCACAGCATCAATGTATTTTGGCTCTCCCCTCAACCTAAAATATCACGACTGTGCATTTGAAAAAAAACAGAAATAAAAGAGCTGTTGCTGCTGTTACTTCTCTGCGCTACATAATCTACAACAAAGGGAGAGCAAACAAAGATAAAGGGAGAGCAAACAAAGATAAAGAGAGAAAAGAGCCTGGGAAGGAAGAGTAAGGCATCAAAAACATGAAACTGATTTCAAAAAGGATCTTCTTCTATCAAAGGCGACTTTGCAAAACTACTTTGTAATGCTCCAGGTTGGTTTGGTTTTTGTTGGGTTTTTTTTGATGATTTCAGATCAAACCTACCCCATTCACAAGTAAAATCATTCTCTCTTCCCTTAAGTGCTGTCCTCAAAACTACTTGGATTCAGGAGGTCAAACAGGATTTTACTTATTGCTGACAAAATAGATTAATTAAGGATTTCCAAAGCAGCCTAATTCTTCTTGATAGGCAATTGAATTTGCATACTTAACTCCCTTAGGCTCTTTTTAGACATTTCAGTCCAAGAATTTTACGATTAATGGGAGGTTTGGGGCAGTGAGCCGTAGGACATTAAAGGAGATCTCTGTTTCAGGAACAGCTCAGCACCCATGTTTACCCCAGCTGAAATCCTGGGCAGAGCTCTGCTAATTAGGAAGGCTGCTGATTGCTCTGCAGCCAAACAAGACCAGGATCCTGCTGCAACACCTCGTTGCTCCAGCAGAAATAAGGGAAAACCTCTGATTTTCGGCACTGGTCTGACTCTATTGTTAAGGAGGACAGTGGAATCATTTATGGGGTAAAAGGCATAGGAGGGCAAAATGTACCTCTCACCTAAAAAAATTTTCAACACAGCTCTCTTGAGAAAGAAGTTACAAGCTGCTGGAAGCCGGGAGAACAAGCACAAACCAAATAAACTATTCAAAGGTTTATTGGACCAAACAAAGGCAATTTTTACAGATTCAAGCCACTAGAATTACAGTCCTTTGTGTAAGAGCCACCATCAGATATAAAACAAACAAACAAAACAAACAAAAGTAAAAAATACCCAGACAGCCATTTTGAGTTGAAGAAATAGTTTGACTTGCTGCCACAAGCAAAAAAATCTGGACTCAACTCTAGACTTTGCTCGATGCACATATTGCCATGTAACTTAAACACAATGTATATAAGGCATTCTTTGCATAGTTGGGTGCTCGGGACACAGTCAGCCAGCCAGCACCGAGGGGAGACAGCGGCTGTACCAGCAGGATGTTGAAGCAGAGGGTCCAGATGTGCCTAAATTCATATGCAAACCCCTGAACACGCTTGCAGTTGTCAGCTGGGAAGGGGCAGTCCAGCCTCTTCTAAAGCTGAAGCCTCCTGCTGTTCTTTAAATGAGCCCTTTTATTAAGAATTTGCCAACCCCAGGCGCTGGAAAGGACAACTGTGTACAAGGTTTCAAGTATTGTCTGCATAGGAATTAAAAAAGGAAAAAAAAACAAAACAAAACAACCAACAAACCAGCCTGTTGGGCTTCCGATATGTTTGCAGCGTTAGCCAAGAGGCAGTTGTCCGGCAGTGAAAGAGAAACTTTGAAGGACACATCCTCACCCAGCCTGGTGTTTCTACATCGCTAGAGGACTCGGACCCTCTTCTCGCTCTCACAAACCAGCTGGGTTTGATTTGAAACCTGCTGTGTCTGAAGCAGATATACCCGCCCGGCCGAATTCATCTTCTCTATGTGACAGCTGAGGAGCAACGCTGAGCTCTGGCTCCAGTGGACAAGCCACAGGGCTAGCAAAAGAGGGCACTGGAACAGCAAGCCGGCAGAGGAATGGGAAGGGTGTCTCTTCCAGGACCCCCACTATGCCATCCTCAGCCAGAGGAAGCCCCTAATGCCATAGCTACCTCCTTGGGTCTCTCCTCTTGGGAACCGGAGTAGGGAAGAGTGAGAATCCAGATATTAACAGCAGCCAAAGCGTGGTCTCCTAAACCTCCACCACAAGCAGAACAGCTAAACTATCAACCTCTGTCACTTCTTGAGTCTTCTGTCTACCTACAGAATCAGCTCTTTGCTAAAATAACTACAGAAGCAGGATCTGAGTCAGTCCAGCTACCATCTGCCATCCCTCACCTGGACCCCACTTTGTCCCTCCACCCCTCAGAGTAAAGCAGCATTGTGCATTTGCAATTGCAGGCAGTTCCCACCCCCTGGCAACAAAGAATTTGGCCCCAGGAAGAAACAACTTGATGGTCTGGTATAAGGTCCAGGTTGGTCTGGGAGAAGAGCTATGGTTCACCCACCCCGATAAAGGAACAGCACAAATTTCACAGCAGGCCTAATGCACGGTAATTAACACAACTAATAGACTTGCTGCATATTTAGTGTCCAGTTTGGGTTCTGTTTGGGGGAGAGGGAGGATGCTTCATCCCAGCTCCCCCAGACACAACTGAAGTCACTGCTTGGGCCCTGCCCCACTCCACGGAGCCACACAACAGGATCTCCTCAAACTTGACACCACAGGAGTTTTTGAAGAGCTCAACTTCAGACCAAGAGGGGATCCCAAGTTTTGAGGGTTTATGGATTTCTCTTATGGGTGTGTTTGGTTGGTTTTTTGGTATTTCTCTCAAGCCTTTAAAGATGCCAAGGGATGCCTTTAGGAGGAGGCTAGGGACAACTTCATATAGTCTTCAGTTCTGCAAAGAGAAACAGGGAGAGAAATCATTTCAGTCATTTCACCCCTCAGGTTGGTTCATTATTTTTCACACAAACGAGCAGGGGGAAGACTCAGTGTGTGCGTGTGGGGAAGGCAAAACAACTTCCCACCTCAGGGCAGAACAAGCCTCTGTTTCCAAACCTCACACCTCTAAGAAGGAGGCACTTTGCTTCATCAACTGCAGCAGGATAGTCGAAACCCAATCAGAAGTGCAAATCCTCTCATCTGGCCACCAATCTAAGTTATAACCCTTCTGACCTACTGATGAGAGCTGGAGAAGCCCAGCTAATTGGAAGCCTTCATTAGCTTTAGGGGTTACTGCCTCACTGTCCTGTGCACTCCTCCCTGGGCTGCCACCCTTGTCCAGTCCAGATTCTTCTTCCCACCCGCAGCCAGATGAGCCAGGAATGAGTACTGGTTTCACAGGGCAGTGTGCCTGAACAGGTCCACCTTTCTCAATCTTCCTAGAGATGGGTCTGTTCAAGGGAAGGAGGCAAAAAACCTCAGACTCTGTGCTGGTCACAAGGCTTCCTTTGATGGGAAGCTCTCCCCATCTCCCAGGGAATGAGGGTGAGATGATTAGATGTGTTTTATGGATGGGGACATCCAGGCACTCCCTGAAGTCTTGCAGCATGGTGTTAGCAGAGCCAGGGCCAAAACCCACGGTCCCTTGTTCTCAGCTTGAACCTTTCAGACACCCTGCCCTTACTGCCCCAGCATCTCTTGTGGCCCAACCATCCACAATGGGAAGCACCTGACAGTAGCCTGGGCAGCTGCCCGTGGACACAGAAACCTGCACTGGGGTAGAGGGAAGCTACAACACACCACACCTGGGCGCTTACAAACACACACAGATGCACCCCAGCCTAATTCCTCCTGAATTCTTTAGGCTTCACTGCCCGTAACACCTGAGCCCCGTTTGAAAGCCCCCTGCTCCTGCCAGCCACAGCATGAAGGCAGGTTACACCCTCAAATCTTCCTCAATCCTCGGCAAAAGGTTGCCTTCTCCAGCAGCCTCCCAAGCGCAGCCGGTGACCCGGATCCCGGATGGGGGAGATCCAGGCTGAAGCATCACGTGGAACCGGGGTTACTCAAGCAACGTCGCAGAGGCTCAGTAGCTGGGCCCATTAGGACAAAGAAAGGAAATTCTCCGGAGTGGATAATCGTTCCGCAAGATTCGCAGCGCTGAGGATCGGATCATCCCGCTCAAGTCACGCAAGCATAATCAGATTTCACGCGCGAGGGCATAAGCTCGTTGCCACGGGGGCCCCAGAAGGAGAGGTCCCCTCCAGCAGTTGGAGCGGTGAGGGATGGAGGAAGGCAGGGGCTTGGCTGCAGCCTCTCACAGGGATACTCACCTCCAGGACAGGGCTGGGGTGAGAAGATTTTAAACCAAGCATGAACTCAACGGGGGATGTCTGTCAGAGCCATAAATTCCCCATCTGCACAACAGGGACACCCCTTATTCCTCTTGGAGCAAGCTGTGAGGGGGATTAGACTAAAGAGCATGAGACAGTCCGTCACTGGGGACACTAGGGTCACATAAGCCCTCAGGCTGAAAAACTCTGACATTGCTGCCAGGGAACCTGAGAGACTGAATTCGCTTGGGATGGAGGCTGAGGGCTTTGAGCCACTGTTTGTCCTTGGCTCTTCCCTTCTTTCCACTGGCCTTGGATGATGAGATCAACCTGATCGGCATGCTTTCCCCTAGCAGCACATCAATCAAACCAGGTCAGAGTCTTCTTTTGCTGGGAGCCCATATCCTCTCTTTGGGTACAAATTATCCAAATATCTCTAGTCTGGTCCCAGCTGAAGGCCAAGTCAATAAATGGTACAATTTGTCAGCCGGACACGGTTCTGTGCAAGGAACAGCTGGAGAACATGGAGTTCAGTCAAGGGCAGGTCCTGGCTTATGAAGGAGGCTCAGGGACTGAAGGTCTCAAAAAAACATGCTTCTCCTGAAGCACAGAAACTGGATGTCCTTCTGACGGCCTCAGAAGCATTCCCCTCACTCCAACTCAGCATGGCATCAGCACAAGGGTATGGGCTTCTTGCCTTTGAGAGCAGACAGCATCCCAGAACTGACTAATGCGTGGGCTGGTGGCATTCCCATATGTGCTTATTCCTCATGTGTGTGAAATCCACAGCAGGAGATCAGGAAATCCTGTAGCCCATCCATAGACTATAGCTTTCCAAAGGGGTCCTGACCCATTCCAGGGAGATCCCAGAGCATCTTCTTGTAACTACTTCTGGCAATCACTGGTGCCCTTTTCAGGAAAACTGATTTTCTGAAGTGCAGACCATTCCCAGCTCCTTCCCCTGGCAGAGGGAGCAGGTTCTCAGGAACATCAGTCCTCTGGTCTGAAATCCTGGCAAGAGGGCAATCTGGCTCCAGCCTTTTTTCAATCCAGACAGGCTAGGATTGACCCTTGGGGATTGAGAGCAGTGAAGAAAGGCCCTGGGTGCTGGACAGACCTGGCAATGTGTGGTCAAGCTCTCCCCAGGCGGTTCCCTCCCATCTCACTGCTGGGAATGGTCCCATCACCACTGCTTCCCACTTCTCTACTATGGGGACAGCTGCTGTCTCATTTCTGGTAGTGACCATAACCCAGTCCTGTCCAGGATCGGGGTACTGCAGGAAGAATATGAGGAACGACATACTAAATCTAAGCTTCTCCCCTGTCCCAAAAGTGTTGCTTCAGCCAATAGGTAAAACACAGAGAGAGAGGACTCAAATACAGGACAGGGAGAGACAGTCAGTGCTTAGAAAAGAGCGGGACAGTGAGAGGTACCAAAGGGAGCTTCTATCAACACAAATCCAAAATTTCTCCAGTGGGACAGAAAAGTCAACAGGTACCCACGACTTCAGGAAATACCTATTGCTCCTCAGGAATTACCTGCTTCTCCTCAGGAACACCAGGAAAGCAGTCAGGGCTGCCAGAGCCAGCGTGACCAGGGACACAAGTCCTTTTGCCTTCAGAACAGGAGGTGGCAAGGAATCAGTGGGGTCAGGGACCCCCGAGTTGATGTTGCCCACCTCTGTTTCAAGGCAGAAGCCTCCCACATTTCCCAGCAATAGCCAAAAAAGGCCAGAGCCCAACCAGGAAGGTGGCTCAAGCTCCTGGCCAGCTCAGCCGAGCGGCCACAATCGCCTTCTTCATCCTGTGCCCATCCCCTTCCATCACTCCTGACCCCCCGGCCACCGTGGCAGCAGCAGGGAGAGCCATGGAGAGGAGAGACCAGCCTGTGCTTTCCTCCATCGCTCAGTGGTTGTGCTTTAACTCCCTGTCTACCAGTTTGCACCCAGCCTGGTGTGATGCCCCCACTCCCCACAGCCCAGGGAGTCAGCAGGTAGAGAACAGCAAGCTGCCCGTGCCACGCAGGATGAAGCAGAAGCGGATGAAGACACGTTGTGAGCGTTGGGTGAGGGGGACACGGAGAAGCAGCCACAAGCGAGGACAATTCAGGACCTGAGCCAAAAGAAAAAAAAAAAACAAACCCAGGAGCTCCAGCGGAGTTGAGTCTGGTCTGAAATCTCACGCCAGGGCAGGGCTGGAGACACCTGGAAAGGCTACGGGGGAGCTCACTGAAGTTTCCTCTCTGGGACGGGAGGAGATGGGAGAAGGGCTTCCTGGCCTCCCCTTCCCTGGGTTTCTGAGGGAGGCATCCTGAGTTTTTAAAGCTGCTGGGGGACTCATGACTCAAATCAGATACTCTATAAATAGGGCCGGAGCTCAAATCCACTGACATCTCGTAGGTCAGAGGACATTTTCCCTGGGGATGTGGTGGAGGCGGGGAACAGCACTGGGCCACCAGGAGACTCCCTCCTCATCCAAGCAGAGCCTGGCACCTCCAGAGGGAACATCAGAGCAGGGGGAGCTCAGCAGGGACCCCCAAACACACAGTACCCCTTCCCTAGCAAGAGGCAGGTGGGAAGGAAATGTGCCTCATGCGCTGGGTGTTCTGCAGCTGAAAGCAGCCTTGCCCATGGTCAGTGCCATCCCCGTGGCTGGTGACCACAGTGAAGTGGTGGCCAGCCCGACCTGAGGAATCCCATGGCCCTGGGCTTTGCCATTCCTTGCTGCTACTCCTCCTCCCTCAGCCCAGGATGACTATCGTGCTGCAGAAGATGAAAAGCAAAGAAATAATAAGACCCCAAAGAAAGCCCAAACTTACCAGCTTCCCTCATCCAAAAGAAGCACCATGCTGGACAGGACAGGACAGCAAAGCCGCTGGGTTGGGGGTGAAGGGTAGCAAAAGAGAAGGGAGGAAGAAGAAGAGGCCCAGATCCCATGCAACACAGAGAGGGGAGCAAGCAAGCAAGCCAGGGCTATGTGATGACAATGCAGGGGGTGGAGAGGGACAGATGCTGATGGAGAGCTCTCCCGAAATGCAACCTCCCCCAGCCCAGTCCACCCACTTATTTTTGGAGGGCCAGTAGTGGAGATGGTCGAAATAGATCAAGGTCTGTCAACAGAGTCATTAAACCCCTGCAGCTGCTTCCTGGCCTTGTGTGCTCCGGAGTTGTCATCACGAGCACTGTCTCCTTCAGCACGGTTTTCCCTCGAGCCACAGCTGCATCCCCACTTTGATCCGGGATGTCTGGCAGAGCGGGAAAGGTCTCTCCTCTCTGCCATTCCTTAGAGCCAGGGTCCATCCAGGGCACTCTGCCTTGCTGAACCTCCAGGGTCCAAGCCCAGTTTTATTCACTGCCTTGTAACCAAGAGGTATTCTGAATCCAGCAGGTGAGGAGACAGGTTTCCACTGATAAATTACCACCAAGAAAAGGACCGAGTGTGAGATTTACAGCCATCCAATTCCCCTTGCATGAATTCCAACTTCCAGCTGAGCCCCAGGCTTAAATCTACTCTGGATTCAAGCAATTTCAACCCATCCATAACTGGCCAGGAGATGAGAGGAGAAGATTGAGAGGCAGGAGGAGAATTTGCTCCTAGAATGGGTCGCCTGGCTGCGGAAACTGAGCCCATTAGCCAAAGAAACTGGGGAGCCAAAGATTGAGAGGCAGGCGGAGAATTTGCTCCTAGAATGGGTCACCTGGCTGCGGAAACTGAGCCCATTAGCCAAAGAAACTGGGGAGCCATCCCTCCCTTCTCCTTAGTCATACAGAGACTGGACCATGGTCTGGGGGATCACCTGCTCCACCCATGAGTGCACCTGCAAACAGCACAGCCTGCCTGAGCAGTTTGGTGCCATTCACTCAGACCCTGCTCAAGGGGTCTGCAAGGGTGCCCGAGCTGAGCACCCTTCTGGCTCTCCACTCCTAACTCTTCCTAAGTCCCAGAAACAAGAGAGATGACAGAGAGGAGAGACCTTTCCACAGACCGTCAGGTGGGATCTGCTCTCCTTTCTCTGGTCAGCACAGTGAGCAAAGAGTGAGAAGCACAGAGCACAGCCAGCTCAATCCCTCAGGATCTCCAAACCCAACTAAGACTTGGCTGGGACCTGCTCTGCTTCATGGAAAGAGAGACCTGAAAGGAGAGACCCCAGGGAGTGGTTTCTCCTGATTCTTTTCTCTTTTACTATGAGTGGAGCTCTGTTGCAGCCATCAATGCTCAACAGAGTCCTGACCATACTCCTTTCTAACTGCAGCCCCCCCCACTAACCACTTTCAGCCTCAAGGGAGGTTTGAAAAGCAGCTGGCAGAGACCACTTCAATCCATCCACTTGAGCCAAGCTCTGAAGGCACACTGGGGAGCCCCTCCTCTTCCTCCATCATCTGCACAGGTCAGCCCTTGAGGGCTGTGTCTCGTGCCTGTCTGAACAGGGACAAGCTGCCCCACTACGAGTCATGTTCCTGAACCAGTGCTTTGCACCATGGCAGCTATGGTTGGGAATAGATGGCCAAAAGCCTCAGGTGCAGAAGAGAAGGATTTGGGAAATACACTGTGCTGGCTTGACTAAGGGCTGCATCCTTCCCCTGCACTCTTCCCCTTCCTGCCCAGACTATTCTTCTCCCCCAGGGGAGCAAACATTATGTGCTTCTGTTCTACAAGTTCTGGTGACCCACCAGGTGTGATCAAGCACAGCCACCACCCAAGCAGATGTATTTACCAGCTGGATTTACTGTCCTCCTCTTTCTCAGAGCAGTCCCTCAATTTTTCAAGACTGAAGAAACCAGAAGCAGGAAGTTGCATCACTCAGTAAAGATCACATTCCTTCCCCTTTTAGTCCAGATTTAGCACCAGTTTGAAGCCACGAGACTGAAGTGAGTACTAGGCAACACAACCACAACTTCTGGAGTGATGCAGGTTAGAGCAGAAGTGGGTTTTGGGTTAAATAACCCACTCTACTGCACGCCTGTCCTCTCCTGTCTGAAGTCCTGTAGCTCCTCCTGGAAGAGGCAAGTAATTATTCAGTGGTATCTCCAAAATTAGGGGTCCCTAAATTAAGACATGTGGATTACTGATCAACACAACAAGTAGCCTCATGGGGGAGTGAGGGACCCACTTGCATTTTTGGGATGTTACTTACAAGTTGCTTCTCATGGGAACCTGTTGATCCATGGGAAAACTGGGGGGCTAAAGGCAAAGACTAAGCCTGTCACAGCTTTGATAACACACCTCAGGAGTAACTACCCGCTCGCTCAGCAGCCCTAATTGTCCAAATGAGCAACCAGAAGTGGTCGTGGGATGTCCAGCTTCAGGCATCCAAGATGGAAGAGGTGAGCATCCAAACGTGAGAGCCCCCATCTTCCCTGGAGCGCTCATGGAAAGCGAGATGGAGGCAGAGGGGTGCAGACTCATTAATCTGTTATGAGGAGGGGAAGGGGAGGGAGGTGGGGAGAGAGGTGGGACAGGCCACTGCAGCTCAGAAACAAACTCCCCTGGAAAATGAGACCCAAAAGAAAAAAAAAGAAAAAAAATATACCAACCCCCCCAAAAAAATACATTAGCAGATGTTATCAGAGGTACCGCTACTTCTAAGAAACAGCGTGTCCTTACCAAAAAGATTTGCAAGAATGTTTGTGGCCGAGGACCTAAGGAACTTGCTACAGAGATGTGAGATCAGAAGTCAGCTCAATCCTGCAACATAAAGGTGGCAAACCCGGGTCAGGGCAGGTCAGCGGCAGGGTCCGGGGTGCACGGAGTCAGGGAAGAGGGGATGGGGCTGCCGAGGGAGAAGGATGCAGGAGGGGGGCTCAGCTGGCCCCGGGGAGCTTACCTGGCAGCAGCCCTGCCCCCTGACACCACCTGCGAGGCCTGAAATGAAAAGCTGCTGACGCCGCAGTGAAGATTTGGCGAGGGGGGAGAGGGGAAGAAGTAAGCCAGCGACAAAGCAAGACAAAAAAAAAAAAAAAAAAAAAAAACAAAGCTGCCTTTGAAAGAAATGCACAACACAAATATGGAAGAGAAGAAAGTAAAGGAGCAGTAGGAAAAAACACGTCTGCTGGTGGCCCTCAGTGGGGAAGGCTGCTGAGAGCCTCCAAGGGACCCGATGCCCAGATGATGGGTTCTAGGTGCACTGTCCTGCCCTGGGACCACTCCACATGGATGTGAGCAGTGATGCATGGGAGGTCCCACATGCCCAGGAAAGGTCCATCACCCCCTGGAGCCTGTTCTACAATCCTGAGAACAATCCCTGCCTCCCACTGCTCTCCATAGGCAATGTCCCCTCAGTGTCCCCTGGTGACAGCAAGAACGTTTGTTGCCACAGAGGAACCAGCCCAAGGCTCCTGGCCCTGACAACCTGAGCAGTGATTGCTCAGCTGGTTTGGATGGAGCTGTGGGTGCAAAGGGTTTGAATTTGCCTGCTGCAGGCAGATTTTTGAATTGGTGCTTCCCAGGATCCTGAAAAGCAATTCCCATTGAGCCCCACGGGTTTCTCTCACGTTCACTCAGTTCATTCCACCACCCCCCTCCCCAGGTGAAAACCACAATGACACTAACAGACCTCCTATACAGGTTGGGGACTTCAGGCACGATAAAGATATAATAAAAGGAAGAAAGCAAACATTTTTCCTGATGCCACCAATGCAGAATCAACCCTGTGCCAGAGGAAACCGGAGCTCATTTCTATTGCTGTCCCCAGAGCACACAGCCCTTGCAGATCTTTGCTCCTGGCAGTGCTATAAGGCAGGTGAAGCCCAAGATCTGAGGACAACTGGGAGCCCAGAAGCCGGGGGAGAAAGAGAAGACATCTCTTGTTGGGAAGGTCGGGTTTGAGGTGGAAAGAATGGCTGCAGGAGCCCTGTGCACCCCTGAGTCTTTCCCAGGGTCAGAGGGAGTGTGTGCCAGTGCCATTCCTTGGACAGGTCTCTGGATTTACGCTGCTGCTCATGCCATGGAGACACACCTTGGCCAGCCCGGCCACTGGCAACGCAGAGATGTTGCCCAAGGGCCTCGAGGCAAGGCTTGCCAGCAGGAGCACGCCAGACCCAGGGGCAAGGTGTGATCCCTCCATCCCTCCTGCGTCTGAGTTTCCACTTGGTCCATGCCAGGCTTTAACACCGCCCCAGCTGTGGTGGTACTTCAGACCAGGGCATCACAGGCAAGGGGTGCCAAATTCCCCCCAATCTTTCCAGGAGGTGCACACCACTGGGTGGAGAATTGGGTCCCCCAGCCCTTGGGACAGCAATGGAGAGAACAACATCTCCCAGGCTTGTTGAGCTACTACTTGGGAAATCAGTTCCCTGCAGCTCGGCCAAGAGGGAAGGGGTATGAGCTGCACAGGGGGCAGCCTGGCACAGAGCCTGCTTGTAGGGCAAAGCCCTGGGCTGTGGGGTTTGACAGCTCTGGTTTAGCGTGGGCTCTGCTTGCCCAGGGGCTGAAGGACTCCCTCCACACATTGAGACTTCACACTGACAGCACCAACTGGCTTTGGAGAGGGCTTTGCAGCTCGAGGTGCCAGGTTGGGGTTGATTTCCCTTTGTAGGCTGGGAAATCTCAATCTAGAAAGTTTGTTTTCAGTAACAGGACAAACTCTTCCTTCTTTTTGATGCAGGGCTCAGGCGCGGGAGGAAACTTCACCAAAATTGTGAGATGGACAATTCTCCATCTCTGCCTGCTACATGGCAAATCCCCACCACTTACAGCTGAGGAGCCAGTCCTGGGTAGGGATGTTTCCAGTCTCAGCCCTGTCACAATGAACTCTAAAGCTCTGCATTCACTCACTTTGCTCCAGTATTTCTGAGCTATGCCCATGTCCTCGGGTTGGAGGCCATCCACAGGGTAAAGGGAGGGGAAGTAGCTAGAGATCAGGTCCTCAAGAGATGTAAATCAATGTGGTGCTCATGGGACCAGGGGAACTATACCAGCTTGCATCAGCCAGAAAATTTGGTTCAAGCATCCAGAGAAGGAGCTTGAACAGCTTAGAAGGCACATAGGGCCACAGTGTCTCCATAACCTACATCAGCGTGACTTTATTTGCTCTTGTGTCTCCCTGGGTGGGAGAGGTCTGGACCGTGGTGCAGTGAGATGTTGAGCCCAAGGCTCCCAAGGTGGTTTGGGGAGAGAGAGGTCTGAAGACACTCGGCTTGTTTCAAGAGGATGCCAACCTGCTGGCCTTGGGCAAAAAGAATGAGGAAACTCAACTTAACTTACCTTTGTTCTTCCTCGAGTTCTTCTAAAGGAAACTCAACTTACCTTTGTTCTTCCTCGAGTTCTTCTTTGGTCATCATGGACTTGTACTGGTTTCCCCTCAGCTTTCCAGGACTGTATTTAAAAGAGAACGTCTCATCTGCAGCTGGAGAGTGGGAGAGGGAGAGACAAAGAAGAGCAGGAGATCGTGTGAGCCAGAGGCCTCCTGAGGGCAACGATCAACAGTGGGTGGGCTTGCTCCCTTGAGCTTCTGGCTGCCCCCTGCTCCTGCACATGCACCCCAAACACCGAGACCACCCCAAAACACTCTTCCTCAGTCAGCTCCAGCCTACAGAAAGCCCGGGCAGTGTTGGGGAAGCCGTGTGGATTGCAGTGGAGAGCCAAGGTGCTGGGGCCAGAGGACGGCAGGAGCCCCAGCTGCAGCTTAGCCCTGGAGACAAGGAGGAGCTCTGGGAGCGAGCAGCCCTGCCTGGACGCAGATACAAGCAAATCCTGCAGCACAGGAACCATATGCTATCGCTCTCTTTGGAATCAAAGCCTTGCAGGCCCATCTTGGCTTATCAAGACATGCTAATCCTGCCCTGATTAGCTCGCAGCATTTCCCGCTTCTCTCCAGACTTGCATTCCTCCTCCCTCCCTCTCCTCATCCAGGGGCCCTTTCCCGTGCTTGGGGCTCATGGATGGTGCCACCAGCAGAGCTGTCCCAGGCCATGCAGCCCAGCAGCTCTCCCCCAGCCCTGGACAATGCCTGTGAAAAAAAACAACCAAAAGGAGGTGCCATACGGCAAATCTCGGGGCTGCAAACAGAGCTGAGCCGAGGCAGCCCCAGGAGCACCAACACGGCTGGGTCCAAGTCCCTCTGTCACCAGCCAACAGACCTGAAGAAGAAACTGAGGTTTCCTTCTCCAGGCCTGGGTGCTCTCCTGCCCGGCTTGCCGGCCTCTGCCCTGTGCTAATTAGAGCACCGAAGCTCACAGACCCTGAGCCAAAGCCGATCCTTTTCCAATCGGATTTTGTTCGAGCACTATTTGCTTTTAAAAACCTCTCCCCTGCTTTATCTTCCTACAGATGGGAGAAAACAACAGGAGTGGAGGTCACTCCAAAGGGCAGCCCAGGAAGAGCGGCTCCTTCGGGTGGTTGCCTTTCTTGGTTATCTGTGGGCTGTTTATCTGCCAGCCTTTATCTCCCAAGGACTGCAGGACTCGGCTGCTTCACGTCGAGCTGTGTCCACATCCACCCAGAAACATCTCCTGCTTCCACCAACCCTCGGAACCCCGGGGATACTTCTAAGGGGTCCACAAAAGGAAGATGTTATTGTATTATCTACACGGCCCTGAAAAATTGGATGTTATACACAACCCAAATGTCCAGGATGATACCTTCCAGCACCAGCAAGACCCCAAAAGTGGTGAAACTCCCCTGATTTCTGTTGCAGGAGACAGAGCTGCAACTTGTACATAACCCATGGACCCATCACCTGTCCCCAGCCCCCTGGGAAGCCCCTTCCAATCCTTGCTGCTGCTGTTGCGGACACCACATTCATGAAAGTCTCTCCTCCTCCACCTGCCCAAAGAAAAAACACCCCACAGCCCGTCTCCTCCTTTCATCACACCCAGAAGATTTCAGCATCAGCAGCTTCCCTCTGTTTTCTGGTCGATACTGCCCTTAAGGATTTTCTCCCCTTGTCCAAGGTCAGCTGCTTGATTTAGCAACTTCTCCAACCCCGAGCTCCCGCATGCTCTCAGCTGCTGCCAGAGCCCCCACAGACCTTGGGGACCCCCACGCAAAAGGCAAGTTTGAGCCTCATTTTGTAGACGGGGGAACCTGAGCTCTCGAAAACAGGCCATGCAAGGCTGCGTGGGCAGGTACGGGACTGAAGCCACAAGGTCACTGCCACACGGAGCGTGCCTGGAGGGATATTTTCAGGCTGGGAATTTAACAGAACCCTCCTCCCTGCAGATATCCACATCTCCTCCCTTTACATCTCCTGGGGAGCTTCCCTGGGAAGTCCTAGTGGATTACTGCTCAATTCGTGATCTGGAGTGTTCCTCTAATCCCAAAATATCAATCAGGGCTCCTGAGGAACAAACCCTTTTCCCCGGCATCTTCACAAGTGTCTGAACACAAGCTCCCCCATGCTGTGGTCCCGCAGCCCCAAACATCCCGCTCGGCCACATCCCACTTCCCTCGGTGGGAAAACCCTCCGAGGCAGCGGACAAACAAGCCTGGCCAGCTGGAAACAAGCAGTAATGCTGCGGCTTATCAGCCCTTCGGGTGGCCACAAAAGTGCACGTTAAGAAAATTCAGCTGGCAGCTGCTTTGGGAGATATTAAGAGAAAGAAAAAAATAATAAAATAGGGTGTAACATCCTGTTTCTTACCCTGATGCGGAGCAGGAGCCGTTTCGTTACCTTTGTGTAGCTCGCCTGTTTTCAAGGACAATTAAGATTGTTTCCCTCATGTGGTGTTCGGCCAAGTAAATTGAGATTTGGGATTTTGCCTGTCCCCAAAAAGGGCAGTTTAATTGCCACCCTGCCAGGAAAGAACAGGGGAGGAGGGAGGCGAGGCGGCTACCCATCTCCCTGCCCACATGTTGTGGTTAAAAAAGGAGCCAGTGTGCAGCTTTGGAAAGCACGGGCTGTTTTCTGAGCTCAGGAATTCTCCTTGCAGACCGAAAACAAACTTCAGGAAACACACGGCAGAGAGGAGGCCGGGTTCTCACCCGGACAGCGAAAACACTGCAGGAATATGAGGTGACCTACTTACACACAGCCTCCGTGAGTCCATATTAATGAAAACATTTGTCTTTCATTTCTCTGGCCTCACGTTGCCAGCAGATGGAAAGCAGCCCCTCGAGCTCGTCTCTGGTCCAAAGACCCTCGGTCTGGCACTCTCTGTGTACCCAACAAGTACCTGCCTCCTCCCTGCCAGCTCCCCGCAGTGGGGAGATGGCTGCTCTAATGGTTTTGGCTACCACAGCAGCATCCTGGGCTAGTGACAGACTGCCTGCACAATCCCCACATGCCCGAGGGGAATCTCTGCTCACAGGGCGGCAGCTCAGTGGCTTGAGTTGGGCCGGGATGAAGGGATGTGCAGGAGAAAGGGTGAAGGCAGGAGGGAGGTTTCTCCCCAGCAAAGCCAGGGCACCACCGTTATTCCCACCACTCGCCTCCTCCTCATCAAGCTGAGCCATCGGTTTATCCAGTTCCATCATGGAATTGTTGGAGTTGGAAGGGACCTTCTAGAGATCATCCAGTCCAACTCCCCTGCTTAAGCAGGACTGGGCACATCACTCAGGGCTGCATCCAGGTGGGTCTTGAAGATCTCCAGAGAAGGGGACTCCACACCCTCCCTGGGTAGCCTCTTCTAAGGCTCTGCCACCCTCACCCCAAACAAGTTCTTCCTTATATTTAAGTGGAACTTCCCATGTTCCAGCTTGTGCCTGTTGCCCCTCGTCCTGTCACTGGGAACCACTGGAAAGAGTCTGGCTCCCTCCTCCCTCAACCCACCCTTTAGATCCTTGGAAGCATTAATAAGGTCTCCCCTCAGCCTTCTCTTCTCCAGGCTAAAGAGCCCCAGCTCTCTCAGCCTTTCCTCATCAGAGAGATGCTCCAATCTCTTAATCATCTTTGTTGCCCTATGCTGGACTCTCTCCAGTAGTTCCCTCTTGAACTGGGGAGCCCAGAACTGGATGCAGGATTCCAGTTGTGGCCTTCCAGTGCAGAGCAGAGGGGGAGAATGACCTCCCTTGACCTGCTGACCAGACTCTTGCCTACATAGCCCAGGATTCCATTTGCCCTCTGGGCAACGAGGGCACGATGCTGGCTCACGGATGGTTTACTGTCCACCAGGACCCCCAGATCCTTCTGCTCAGAAGTGCTTTCAAGCAGGTCCATCCCTAACTTATATTGGGATCTGGTATTCAAAGCACCTCAGAAATGGTGTAAATAATTCAGGAGAGGAGTCAGTAACCGCGTGCAGGAGGTGATTAAGGAGGATGCTGGGCTAGCAATGACCTGTGGACTGTCATCTCCCCCTGCTCCCGAGCCACAGCCACTTCAGGGGGATGCAGAGTGGAGCTGGAGCTGAAAACAGAGCTGAACCAAAGGAGGCAGGTCCTGGCACGGATGGGTGACACCCCTGATCACCAGTGCTGCCAGGAAGCTTAACTGGGTGGAAGGAATGTCTTTTGGGAACCCTGTCTCAGAAGGCGCTTCCCCCACCTTGTGGTTATGGCACGGGGATTAAAATTTGATTCTCTGTGGCATTAGGAGTAATCCTCCCGAGCCAGGGGATTGCCACCCAGAGCCTTAAAAAGGGCAAGCAGAAAGTGGGGCAAGGAAGGGGGAACACCCCACGCTCTCCCGCTACCCCAGCTGCCCCCCACCACCCCGGGCAGGGGCTCCTGGGCGCATCTCAGGAGAGCAGAGTCCCCATCAGACACACACTCTTGCTCGGCACCATCTGTTTCATTTTCTTCCCAGTGCGGCAGTTGTCACCCCAATTAGTCAATCATTTTCCAATCAACTAATTGGCTAATCAGTTAAACACAGCTCTGACTAAAGCCCCTGGAGATCGCCCTGGACGTGAGCAAGGAGCTTTTGGGGCAGCTCCATTACAAAGCTACCCCATGGCAAGCAGCCCAAGGGCATCCGGGGAAGCAGAGAGAGGGGCTGCTGCCAGGGGAGGAATTTCCTCTGCATTTCCTGGAGGAAGGAGACCATCCCCAAGCCCTCGGGGCTTCAGACCCATCTGTACCCACCCCACAGGGTGCTGCCTTGCTCGGCACTCACCATCCTCATCCTCCGGCTCTCTCACCACCAGCTTCTCGTTTTCCGAGTCCGGATCTTCCTCCTGGAGGAGTTAAAAACAGAGGAGAAGGTGCTGTGCTAAATAACCTGTGCTTGGCCAGGGCCCCAGAGCCCGCAGGGCACGGACTGGAGCTTCCAAGACAAGGGCTGGGCACTCCTTCCCCACCTCCTTCAGGGAACAGCCTAATTAGGATGCTCGCTAACGAGCAAGGTTCGTTAGTCTGCTTTCCTCTTGCTGGTCAGTGGGGGGACATGGGCCTTGCTTGTGGCATTCCCACCCAAAGGCTGCAAAATGCAAGTGCTTCCCCATAATCGAGGGGATTTTTAAGGTTTTTAAGAAGAACCTGCTCTCCCAGTGTCCCCAAGCACAGCCTTGTGCCTAAGCACCCTCCTGGGCTGGCACCCTCCAGCAGTACCCACCTCATCCAGCCCAGGGACATGCAGGGGACCAAGCCATGGTCCACAGGGACTTCTGCATGCCCCCAGGCCAGGCTTGGATGGACCATCTCAGTGTTGGGAAAAGGCAAGTCCCCAGCAAAAGCCACCTTGCTGCTCCAAAGCACGGGAGCACCCACCAGCCGGGACCAGTGGTCGAAGGCAACGCTGGGGGGTGGTGCTGGGACCCCACCAGGAGCCCTCCCAGCCTCGCCTGGCAGCAACCCCCCCCCGACACTGCTGGCCTGTGGACCCCCCAGCCCACGCAGTGCGGTGGCAGGACTGATCTCTGGAGCACACACACACACACACACACACACACACAGAGGAACAGCCACAGCACGTCATTTTTTATAAAAGCAAAACCATTTGGGAAGGTTTGGGGTTACCTCCTGCGAGCTACAACAAACTTCCTCAAGCCCAGATGCCTTCCCCTTGTGGGACAGGCAGCAGAAAGTCACGCAAACAGCAAGTGGGGAGGGAAGGGAGTGCTCCAGCTCTGGAGAGGACAGGGACACGTGGCAACACTCCCCTGTACGTTTCTTCTTCCCACAAAGTGCAGCACTCAGGCTGCAAACCCCCGTGAGCTGAGCCTGGAGGTCAAGAGCATCCTGGAGCACGCATCCTCCTGCATCTTCCCTGTCCCTCTGCATCCTCCCGTCCCTCTGCATCCTCCCCCCGTCCCTCTGCATCCTCCCCCCGTCCCTCTGCATCCTCCCTACCGTCCCTCTCCATCCTCCCTGTCCCTCTCCATCCTCCCTGTCCCTCTGCATTCTCCCCTGTCCCTCTGCATCCTCCCCCATCCCTCTGCATCCCATTCCAAGCCATGGGGCTGGCGTGTGACAGGCAAAGCACACAGGAGAGAGGAACAGGAGCCCAGAGGGAGCCTGGCAGGCAGCCCCACTGTTGAGCACACGGGAAAAGTCAGGGTGATGGAGACCTGAGGAGGATGAAGATGGTCTGAGAAGGACCCTGCGCAGAGCCAAGGCTGTGCAAGGCCTTAGACAAACCGGAGCTCAGTAGGCAGCCCCAACCCAGAAGTAGGTTAGTTTGTCATCGGGGAGGAATGTGCATTATTCACAGCCCTTTGGCTTCTTCTCGCCACCCTGCTCTCGGGCTCCCCAGAAGGACACGCTGCCGAGACCACCCCCCCCCCCCTCCCCCCCCC
>NW_015090778.1:6165187-6178489 GCF_001431845.1 Calidris pugnax
AAACATGGGCACTTCCCGCCGGACACCCGGGATTCCCCTGGGGCAGCACCCAAAGGAGGGCACAGGGAGGGGATGCTCAGCCCTGGCCTGGGGGATGCAGCCGTGAGCCCAGGGCAGCAGTTCCCCATCACATCCCAGCGGTTCCCCATCCCATCCATCTCTCCCTGCAAGCCAGGATGTCCCCAGGGAGACCCAACCCTCCAGGAGCTGGCACAAGAAGGGATATTTTAGCCTGTTCCCTGCCCAGGCGTCGGGAACTGAGCATTCCTTGGCATTTAACATGGAAGCGAGGAGGAAATTTGGGTGCCAAACCTCCAAGGAAGGAAAATATCTGCGCTCCAACCCCGAGGAAGAAGCATTTGATGGGAGCAGAGAGGGAGCAGTCGGGGGTGCCAGGCTGGCACCGTGCCGTGGCCGTGCTGGGAGCCCCCCGCTCGTGGCAGCCGCTCTCTCGCTGCAGCCTGACATTTTTCTGCTTGGGTGGCTCGGAGGCAGATGCCAGCACCTCCCTTCCCCCTGTGTGACAGCCCTGGTCTTGACGTCCCCATCTGTCCCCCTCGCTCCCTTGGCCATCGTTGTGCCCCCCCCAGAGCCCCCCAGGCTTAGCCTGACCCCCACGGTGAGCCAGGCACTCCCTGCACATCCAGGCAGCACATCTGCACCCAGAGTGCTGTTTTTCTCTGCTTTAAATGGACCAAGCCACTAAAAACCCAACCAATCCCCCCACCCCGGGGCAGCACAGTGGGCAAGCTTTGCCCCCTCCATGGCTGCTGCTCCCCTGGGACGATGTTCCCACCCGTGCAGGGACACCAGCACCCGTTGTGCCACCTTCCCCAGGCCGTCCCTCCACCCCACGCACCTCTGCCTTGCTGGAAAGAGCTGCTTGGCCACATCCACCCTCCGCTTGTCCCGTTGGCCCGAGGCTGGCCCCAGGTGAGGCACCCAAAGGTGGTATCTGGAAAGAGGCAAAAAGCTTTGAGGACAAACACCCCTGAGCCCTCCCCGTCTTTAACCAACTAGCCCTGGAAGCACCAGGACACGAGGACAGATCTCCAGATGTGGCCAGCTGCCACGTTGCCTCCGATCTATGTGCCAAGCTGTGGGGTGAGGAACAGCAGAGACCTTCAGTGCCCGGCCGTGGAGCCAGGGTTTGGAGCTGCTGGAGGCAGCTGCCCATCCCTGATGAATCCAGGAGGGGAGAGGAAGAGTGTGGTACACTCAGTTCGTTAACGCTGGCTCTGCCTTCTCCATCATCACCAGGTGACACCTCCCGGAAACCCTCCTGTCCCCCCACTGCTGCGATCCCAGAGCTGGGGACATCCCTGTCCTCTCAGCCCCACACCAGCTTGGGACGCAGAACAGCCTCGACCCCCCTGTGAAGCTTTCTTTCCCCTGCCCTCCCCCCCAGCCCAAGTGCTTCTCAGCTGATCCTTTGGCCGTGGGGGAGGACACGCGTGGGCAGGGAGCCGGGACATCACGTCCCTTGGCCTTGCAGGGAAATACCAGCCCCGGGCTGGGAGCAGCCTCCGGGATGGCTCGAAAACCCATCAGCAGGGACAAAACCCCCACCCCGAGCCCAGCTGTGCCCACAGCCCCTGGAGGGAGGGGAGAGCCCTCCCCACCTGGAGCATCCCGACACCCCCAGGGAGCCTGCCCCAAATTTCAGGGCTCCTCAGCCCCGCTGTGGCCAGTTCCCCTCACAGCTGAGCTGGGGGCTGCCGTGCCCCGGGCACGGGATGCTCTGTGGGAGCAGGGCAGTGTCCTGCAGCCCAAAAATGGAGGGGGGAAGGCATTGGGGCAACGCTGACAACTAAAGATGACACCACGGAACCCCAAACGCTGCTCTTCTATATGAAGAACAGCCCAGGGGCAATACAGGGAGAGGGTTTCGAGTGGTGGGGAGTGAGGGAATCATGGACCAGGGCCAGGTGGCAGCAGGAGGTGCTGGAGAAGCAGGGAGTCGGGTGCTCCGGCCGCCAGCCCGCATCTCTCTGTGGTTGCACACCAATCAGGAGAGCCTCCCCACAGGGGAAAAGGAAAAAAAAACAAAGAGGGCAACAAGAAGTGTTGCAGGGAGATTATGCACGTCATTACCCGGGAGTATCTGGAGAAGACTTGACACGAGCTGCCCAAGCCAGCTGCTGCAGCAAACAAAGATCTCATTGCCGCCGGCATCGGCTCGGGGACACGCTCAGTGGCAGCTGCCCGGCCCCGAGGCCACACTGGGCTGGGAACATGCCCCACACTCCCTGCCTGCTCCTGCCTGCTCCTGCCTGCGGGTGGGACGGACCCAGCCCATGGCACAGCACATCCCGTGCCCGCTGACGTCGGAATCACAGCTCGGCACAGCTCGCCAGGGACTCTGGAAAGCTCTGTTAAAATCCAACAAGTCGTTTACCTTAAATACCAATTTGGCAATAGATCTGTCTTGGCGTTTTGGTAGCTCTGGGCTTTCCAGCCGAAGCATTTGTTGGATCATCAGAAACAGAGTTTTGCCCTTTACCTTCCATGGGCAGCGAGGGAGCCGCCCACGCGTGGAGCAGCAGAGGCTTTGGAGCAAAGCAGGAGTGAGGACGAGACCTCCAGGGACAGCACCGACCACAGACAGACCCAAGGGACTCAGGGGAAGACAGCTTGGACGGAGAAGCTTGGTGCTGTCATCCCAAAATCCCACCTTATAGCTCTCCCACCCTCTCCCAGCCCTGCAGGAGATGGAGACTGGGCTCCCCATCACAGCATCATCTGGTTTTCAGCTCATTTCTGGCCATTTCCTCCCCGTTTCCTCCATCCCCAGTGCAAACCCCTCCGAGCAATGGGTTTCCCTCCCAAGGAGGCTGTGGGGCTGGTGTGTCCCTCCCCATTTCCTCAGTCAAAGGGAGAACCCTGGCAGCTACAGGCAGGATGGGGACTAATGAGTGCCCCACTCCAGCTCCGGGGAAAGGGAAGATCCCAGGCTGCAAAGGAGGGGGAGAAAATTGTCTTGGATTGAAGTCCCGGGCCCTGTGTGTTGCCATTTATGGCTGCACTTTCTGCTCCAAGCCTGATGCAAGACATTGCAAGAGGGAAAGAAAAGCAGCCAGCCAGCCAGAAAGAGAAAAGCCAGGAGGAAAAGGGGAAGGAAGAAGCCTTTAAAAAAAAAAAAAAAAAAAAGAATAAATAATAATGTTGGCAGATCCTTTTCACCCCACTGCTGGGGCTCTCCATCCTCCTGCCAGCCAGGGCAGCAGCTGCCACAGAAGGAGAGCAGTTTTCCTGCTCCAGGCAATGGGGCTGGATGGCTCTGGGGTGCCCAGTGGGGGACATTCCTCATGCAGAAGTTGTGCTTCATAGGTCTGACCCCCTCCCAGAAAAGTGTGAGGACCATCTGCTCCCACCAGTGCCCCCATCACTGCTGCCAGCAAAGACAAGCTATGGAGCAGCCAGAGTCCCACCAAAGCCCTGGGGCCATCCAGCCCCCAGTGAGGGGTCAGGTGATGCTGGGTCTGATTGGGAAAACCTCCTTGGGCAGGGAGCAGAGGGGGGCAAAGCCTGCCCCCACCTCAGAGGCTTATTCGGTGGCCATCCATATGGGTGGCCACTTCAGAAGGCAACGAGTCCCCTGCACACTGGCTCTGTGTGGGCTCCTGGCACCTGGGCAAAGCCTGCCCCCACCTCGGAGGCTTATTCACTGGCCATCCATATGGGTGGCCACTTGAGAAGGCAACGAGTCCCCCGCACACTGGCTCTGTGTGGGCTCCTGGCACCGTCCCCAGCCCCCTGGCTTCCCCAGACCCGCTGGAGGGGACACAACATAAAGCCCCCACCGTGCCCCAGCCCTATGGGACACACAATGTCCCTGGGGGGGTGACACACGTCCCACCTCACTTCTCGATGTGCGGACACTGCAAGAGAGGACGTGTTCGTTAGTGGCACCGGGTGAGAGACGGGGATCAGCCGAGTGACGATGGGTTTGGCAGGAAAGGTCCACATCCCACTGGCAGGACCCCGTGCCACTACCAAGGCTGTGACAAGGGGTAGCCCATCGTCACAGCCCTCCCCACATGAAGCTGCAGCTTCGTGTCCCAGCTCTGCCAGCCTGCACAGTCACCAATTAAAGCCTAAAGGCTAATTAGACACCCTCTCCCTTCCAGACAGGAGATGTTAGAGGGGAGATGCTGACTTAAATTTAAAGAGGGGTCTCTGCTGGGAGCCAGGTGGTTTGTGCTTCTGCTGCCTGGTGTGTCTGGGGGTCCTGGTAGCCCCCAGAAGGCAGAGATGGGCTGGAGGAAGAAGGGAAAGGCAGCCAGAGCTTTGCAGAAGAGGCAGGTGACATCCCCTCTGTGCCTTTCCCAGCTGGGTGACAGCAGAGTGGCCTGGACAGGCAGGGTTTGTATCACTGTCCCTGGCCAGGACGAGCTGAGCAGCTCTGAGCGTGAATTAAAGCCTAAAGGCTAATTAGACACCCTCTCCCTTCCAGACAGGAGATGTTAGAGGGGAGATGCTGACTTAAATTTAAAGAGGGGTCTCTGCTGGGAGCCAGGTGGTTTGTGCTTCTGCTGCCTGGTGTGTCTGGGGGTCCTGGTAGCCCCCAGAAGGCAGAGATGGGCTGGAGGAAGAAGGGAAAGGCAGCCAGAGCTTTGCAGAAGAGGCAGGTGACATCCCCTCTGTGCCTTTCCCAGCTGGGTGACAGCAGAGTGGCCTGGACAGGCAGGGTTTGTATCACTGTCCCTGGCCAGGACGAGCTGAGCAGCTCTGAGCGTGAGGTCCCCCTTGCCAGATCACCTCCAGAGCTGTCCCCTCTCTCCCCACCCTCACCCGCTTGACCCTGCTCTGTTTGAAGCCACCAGCTGCAGTTAATCCTTGGCAAACCAGCCAAGATGCTGTGCCCAGCAGAGAGCCTGGCACTGCCCACTCACCCTCTCCATCTCCGGGGCATCCCAGCAGTGGCTCTGGACCACCACTGAAAACCCTGCCCTATGGCTGCCATCTGCCACTTCCAGGCCAGAAATACTCATTACAGAATTGGGAGTTTTCTGACAGTTTCTCACAAGAACCAGACTCGGCAGCCCCAGCAACGCTGCAGTTCCCACCCAACAGCTTTTTGTTCGGGGATGGCTTTGACAGCCCTGCCTCATCCAGTAACAAGCTGGGGATGGGGATGAGAACAGACAGCGACACACTAATTAACTTTTTTTTTCAGTGATGGGAGCCAGCAGAGACAAGGGGAACCACTACCAGCAGCTAATAGTACCAACAAGGACTCCTGGGCTCCTTTCCCTGCTCTGCCCCTGGTTCATTTTGTAGCCGTGGGCACGATGCTGTGACCACCCGTTCCTCCCAGAGAGGGGCAGGGAAGCCTCACCCCCACGGATTTTAGCAGCCAGTTGCACGTCACAGATACTGGTTTTCACAGGCAAGGAGAAGGGAGGGAAGGAGGCAGAGGGGTGCAGAGCTCCAGCCATTAAACACACCAAGGCTGCTTTGCCCAGGTGGGTTCATCCATCAGCAATCTGGTTGAGTGGTTAATGGCTGCAGTGAATCCGAACCAGCCTTGGTGCTCTACGTCCTGAGCAAATGGGAGGGAGGGGGGGAAAAAAAAGGGAAAAAAAATAGGAAAGAAAGCTCTCTGAGTGCTGAGAACAGCCCTGAACTTGTGAGGTACTGACTCAGCCAAGAAGCCCTGAGCCTGCAGCAGCCCCGACGCCGCCGGGAGCCTCGTCTGCTGAGTCACATCAGGGGCCCGCAGCCCTCAGCCGAGCCAAGATGGGTTTGATAGAGCACGTTTCCAGCAGCAGCCGCCCGCAAAACACTTGCTGCTCTTCCCAAGGCCAGTCCCAGCCCTGCCAGTAACATCTGCTGGGCTTCAGCCTAAGCAGCGCTGGAGGAAGAGGATGAAGCAACTTTGAGGACGTTTGCAGGGAGCATCTCGCGAAAATGGGGAGCATCTGCAGAGCTGTGGATGCTCTCCCCAGCTCTGCCCGCAGGATGGGCCCCCTGGGATCAGCAGCCTGGTCCCTGCTCACACGTGTTGTGGTGGTGCCTGCTGGAAATGCACGTCCTCCCTCTGCCATGCCACCCAGCCCCACGGGACCACTGGCCACGGGCAGGCAGCCTGCACCGAGCCGTCCCGGCAGCCATGGGATCACGCGCGGGCCAGCGCTCCCAAACACTTACTCAGCAACGAGAAGCATCCCTCCCCCTTCCCCTGCTCCCCACCACCCCCCCACCCAGGGATGGCAGCCAACTCCTGCTCCCCATCCCAAAAAGATGCTGCTCAGGTCCAGGGAGACTTGCCCTGCCTTGCTCCTCCAGCCAGGGAGCCCTTTCCCAGGAGGAAAAACTGGCCAGGACCCTACTCAGCTCCGGTGTCCCCTCTGCTCTGAGAGGGGCTGAGGGGTCTGGAGCACAAGTCTTGTGAGGAGAGGCTGAGGGAGCTGGGGTTATTCAGCCTGGAGAAGAGGAGGCTGAGGGGAGACCTTATTGCTCTCTCCAACTCCCTGAAAGGAGGGTGTAGAGAGGTGGAGGTCGGTCTCTTCTCTCAAGTCACAGGAGACAGGACGAGAGGAAATGGCCTCAAGTTACACCAGGGGAGGTTCAGGCTGGATATTAGGAAATTTTTTTTCACCGAAAGGGTTCTCAGCCATTGGAATGGGCTGCCCAGGGAGGTGGTTGAGGCACCATCCCTGGAGGTGTTCAAAAGACGGGTTGATGTAGTGCTGGGAGGTATGGTTTAGTGATGGTGTTGCTTTTTGTTTGTTGTGCGGGTGTTTATTTTTGTCAAAGTTAGGTTGACGGTTGGACAAGATGATCTTTAGGGTCCCTTCCAACCTAGAAGATTCTGTGATTCTGAAGGCAGCACAGCAGAGACCCCAGTCCCACAGGACGCAGCCAGGTGTCTGGAGGACCCTGTGCCTTGAGTTTGCTCCCCTCCAGGTGTGCAAAACCCTGTTATCAGGCCTGTGGGGATAAAGGAGCCCAACCCGTCTGTGAAGGCGATAAGTGGTGCCTCTCCCAGAAGAAATCGGGACTGAAAAGAGCAGCCAGAGGAGAGGGGAAACATTCCTGAGAGGACTCAAGCTGGTGAGGCAGCAGAGGAACCCGTGAGCTCTGCCATCTGTGCTTCATCACAGAGCCCTGGGTGTAACCCGGGCCCCGCGGCGGCTCCGGCTGAGTGGCCAACTCTGCTGCTGAGCTAGCCCAGCCAGGCCCCAGCCGGCTAACGGCAGCCCGGGGGCTCTCCGGCTTGACAAGGAGCTTGGTGCTCGGAGGCAGCAATAAATCACAGGGCAGAGGGACAGATGTGGCTTCCAGACTGCTGGGATGAAGGAGGGGGCTGCTTGAGAGCCCAAACCACAGCCAAGGGGTGTCGGGAAGGGGAAAGGGAGAGCTCCGAGGCTCAGAAACGACAAGGGGAGGTGAGGAAGAGCATGGGGAGGCGAGGAAGAGCACGGGGAGGCAGGCTCACGTCCCAGCCCCACAGCGGGTCAGAGCACCACGGAACAGGGGGGCGTGCAACCCCCCTGGGACATGCCCAAGGCCATGGAGTGAGTCAGTGGCGATGCTCTCCAAGGGAAGGGCTGTCTGCGCGCTGCCCAGGAGCCTGGATACAGTCGCCGAGGATTACAAATACTGCTAATAATAGCCAGCAGGCACCCGGGCCCCAGGCCGGCCCCTCCCCAGCCGAAATACAGAGGATGCACCACTCCTGGGGTTCTGAGACACCCCATTGCTCACTTCCCCCCATTGGGAAAAGGGGTCCCCTTGGGCAAAAGCCCCCAACACTGTGAGTTGGGGGCACCTTGGGTTGTCACCGAGTCCCATCCAAGCCTGGGAAGAGCAGAGCGAGCTCCTTCCACGTAGGCTGGGTGGCCCTTTTATTTTTAAACAAGATCCGGTGCTGGAGGAGGATTTACCGGGCGTTTATAGGCATCACTCCCCCCTCCAAACCCCCTCCCGCCCCCAGTTCAGCCAGGGGTCAGACCTTGGGGCCAGTGTCCTGCTGGGGCTGGGGAGGAGGGGGAAACCAGTCCCTTCCCCTGGGGCAGGCAAGGACAGCCAGCGGGGGACAGCACAAGGGAACCCCGTGCTGGCAAAGGGACAGTTTGTGGCAACCCACGGAAAGAGGGTGCAGACAGGAGAAATAAACACACACATTCCACCCCCCCACCACCCCCCCGGCACCTGGATTAGCTCTTGGGGGAAGGAAAAGACTCCCAGGGGCTGGATGCACAGAGGGGAGAGGCTCACACTGAGCCTCTTCCCTTCCCTTCAACCTTCTCTTCCCTTCAATCTTCACTATTTTGATTATTTTTAAGAGCGTACCTTAGGAGGAGGTGGTGGAGGAGCCCGAAACGCCCTCCCCACCATCGTCGCCACCCTCGGGGACAACGGGCTTGTCCCCAACCCCACGGCAAAGCCCATCTTTTGCCGGGATTTCCCTTGTTTTAGAGAAAAACCCGGCCGCCGCGCTCCCACCCGCGGGGACAGGGACAGTCCGAGAAAGGGACACTGCGGGCGGGTGTGACACCGGCTGCGGGGACCCCAGCGGTCCGGGGGGACGGGGAGAGGGTCGGATACCATAGGGGGAGGTGGCAGAAAGGAGCCCGAAACGCCCTCCCCACCACCATCGCCACCCTCGGGGACAACGGGCTTGTCCCCCACCCCACGGCAAAGCCCGTCTTTTGCCGGGATTTCCCTTGGTTTAGAGAAAAACCCGGCCGCCGCGCTCCCACCCGCGGGGACAGGGACAGTCCGAGAAAGGGACACTGCGGGCGGGTGTGACACCGGCTGCGGGGACCCCAGCGGTCCGGGGGGACGGGGAGAGGGTCGGTAGGGAACCGGTCTTACCTTGTTCTCCGCCTCCTCCCGGTTCTCGGGCTCCCGGGGCTCGGCGGGCGGGGGGATGCTGCTCTCGGTGGCCGGCGGGGGGATGCTCTCGGCGGGCGGTGACCGGGGGATGCTCTCGGTGGCCGGCGGGGGGATGCTCTCGGCGGGCGGTGACCGGGGGATGCTGTCGGTGGCGGCGGGGCTGGGTCCGGCGGCGGGGCTGGGTCCGACGGCCGGCCCGGGCTCTGCCGCCTCCTCCCGCCGCTCTCCAGCCGCCTCCTTCGCCCCCTCCTCGCCCGCCCCGACCTCCTCCACCGGCACCCGGCCTCCCTCGTCCTCCGGCCCCGCTCCCGCTTCACCCCCGGGGACGGAACCGCCTTCCCGGGCCGGCTCAGCCGCCGCCGGTTCCCGGGGCCGCTCCGCCGCCCGCTCCCCCTCGCCTCCCCGCAGCCTGACGAAGACGGAGGCGAGGACGATGGCCAGGACGGTGAAGAGCAGCGGGACGGCCAGGTACAGGTCCACGGCCACCTCCATCTTTTCCAACTCCTTGGCTGCCGGGAGACCCCGGTCCCCGACCCGACTGCGCGGCCGCGGGAGGGTGCGCGGAGCCGCCCGCTGGGCCTGCGGCGGGGCTGGGCAGGCTCTCAACCGGCTTTACCCGGCGTCATCTGCCTGGGCCCTGCCCACAGCCCCCGGACCTCCCCCCGCTCTCCCCCTTCCCGCACGGAGCCGGCAGCCACAGCCGTGTCCCATCCTCCCCCCCCCCCGGATGCAGACACGCACCCACGGGTGGGATTTGGGCAGGGGAGGGAGGGAGGGGGACGGGGTGAGGAAGGCTGGCGCTAGGATCTGTCATTAAACGCTGCTTCTATATCCAAAAAGTCATTCCCGGACCTTTCCTCACTTAGAATCACAGAATGGTTTGGGTTGGAAGGGACCTCAAAGATCATCTAGTTCCAACCCCCCTGCCATGGGCAGGGACACCTCCCACCAGAGCAGGTTGCTCAAGGCCACATCCAGCCTGGCCTTGGCTGCATCATTCCCAGTTCCAGAAGGACAGGGAACTGCTGGAGAGGGTCCAGCAAAGGGCCACGAAGATGAATGAGGGCCTGGAGCATCTCCCCTACCAGGAGAGGCTGAGGGACTTGGGTCTTTTGAGAAGGCTTAGGGGAGATCTGATCAATGCTTATAAATACTTAAAGGGAGGGCATCAGGAGGATGGGGCTGGTCTTTTTTCAGTGGTGCCCAGTGACAGGACAAGAGGAAATGGGCACAAACTTGAATATAAGAAGTTCTACCTAGGAACTTCTTTCCTGTGAGGGTGGCAGACCCCTGGAACAAGCTGCCCAGGGAGGTGGTGGAGTCTCCTTCTCTGGAGACATTCAAAACCCACCTGGACAAGTGAGGCTCGATGAGGCCCTGGGCAACCTGGTCTAGTTGGGGGTGTCCCTGCTGACTGCGAGGAGGTTGGACTAGATGGCCTTTGGGGTTCCCTTCCAGCCTGGACAATTCTATGATTCTATAAATTGCCTGTGCAACCTGCTCTGGGTGGACCCGCTCTGGTGGGGGGGTTGGACTGGATGATCTCCAGAGGTCCCTTCCAACCCCATGTGATTCTATGATTCCTAACAGTTTGACTTGGACAAGTCTCCATCTCCCGGGATGCTTGCTGTGGGAGCAGAGGAGCACCCACAGCTGGGTGAGCTCAGGGCAGCCTGTGCAGTTTGGGGTGTCAGCTGGACTCCCTGTACCCACTTAACGAGCATTTGCACCTCGTTAGCCCTTGGCTGGGGAGCGGAGGAGCTGGCAGGGCTAAGGAAGGATGTCCCGACTCTCCTCGGCGAGGAGCATCTGGTGATGCATCTACGCCAAGTGTCACTGCACCTTCCCCAGGAGCTGCGGGTGATATTGGTGGCACCTCTGTGCCATGAACTGCCATCCTACCCCCCGGGTAAGGGGGTGCTGAGAGCCTCCCCCCAAGCGCCTTGTGTTGGGGGTGTCAGAAAAACAGGAGGCTGAAAAACCACAACGTGCCCAAAAGCCCTCACAAGCTGGCAAGGAGACTGGGCCAAGAGGTTGCCAGGTCCTTCCAGACGCTGCCACCAAGGATTTCCTGCCCCCCGAGCCCGCTGGGAGGATTAGCCAACCTTCTACAAAGCAGGCTGAAATTAGAAGGTCTAATCTATTCCTGCCAGGGTAAAACCAGCACCGAGCTTTCTCCCAGCCACCAGCCAGGGGAGCAGACATGGGAATCTGCCCTCAACGTTTCCTCCAGGGAAAGGGCTTTGGAGATATCTCCTGGAGCAGAGATTTTTATTGACTGGCTAAAAACAAAACACGAACAAAGACGGGATTAAACCCCCGGGGTGGGAGGAAGGAAGTGAAGCCGTGATCCTCACCGCAGTTTGTCTTTATTGGTAATCCTATCAGGCAGGCAATCGTTAGCGTATGGATAATTGTATTCTTAGTAACAACCAAGCATGGTACTTATCTTCCCTTCTCCTGCGGGGCTGTGCAGTTCCTGGGCCCCGATCATCGGAGCTGCTCTAGAGCTCAGCCAAAACATCCAGATGTGGCAGCGTCACAGCAGTGACCGCTTCAGAGTCTTTTTTGATGCCTCTTTGGTCCCTTCTTCTCCCTCCCTGCCCAAATCCATTCTTTAGCTCGGTGAAGCTACTGGCTTCCCAAAGTCTGAGTCGCTAGATGGAAGTAGTGGAAAAGCACGGGGGATGTGACAGCCGGGAGAGCTCCACCAGATCAATACAGAGGGGTACGAGTAGGTCTGGGGACTAAAATTCGCCCTCAAGGAGCTTCTGGAAGACCCTTTCAGTGGCAGAAGCAGCAAAGAGTCTCAGCCAAAGGGTTCCCAGCAGAGCCTGTGCAGCAGGAGGGGGTGATCACCGATGGGAGCCTCAGGTGTGTGATACATCACCGTGTGTTTGGGGAGGCAGTTTGGGAATCAGCAGTTAATTGGGTTCATCTGTATTTCTTCTGTTTTTTAAGTAGCCTCAGAGCTGAGCTGACCCCACCTGCAGTAGCCACGAAGGCATCATCCCAAATCCCAAATCCAGTGCATCACTTGCTTTCTGAGACTTGCCCTGGGAATTGCTCAGAGACAGAGCCAGGGTCGGGTTTGGGGACAAAGAGGAATTTTGGGTGAGACTGCCAGAAACTGTGGCCTGCTAGTGGGGTGACTCAGGGTGTTCTGGCCTCACACACCGAAATACACATTTCCAGCTGTCACAGTGCCCTCCATTACTGCTGGCACCCAGGCCATCTCCTGCTCTTTTTCCCTGGAACCGTGCATTTTCCGTGGCTCTGTTGGAAGCCCACTGGAGGCTGTTGGCCTGAGCAGGAATGCAGTGGCATGTGGCTTCCATTAACCCAGTGCAGAGAGGGACCACTCCAGCCAGTACTTGACACAGGAGGTGGTGGCCCTCACAGCTTCTTCTGGGATGGGGAACACAGATGGGGAACCCAGGCAGGAGCTACAGCCAGAGATGACCATTAGCAGCTTCCAAAGACCTGCAGCGATTCACTATCGGGCAGTTGGAACCTGCCACGCTTGTAGGAGTTGTGAGAACCACAGGGCTTGGACATCTCTGACAAACAACACTCCCGGTCTTGGGAGCAACAGTCAGGAGCATCAAGGACACGTCTGTGAGAACAACTGTTCCAACTGAGCCACCTTCATACAGCAACATAGAATCGTCGAGGTTGGAGGGGGCTTAAAGATAATCTAGTCCAACCATCAACCTAACTTTGACAAAAAAGTAAATAAGAAATAAGCAATAAAAAAAAGAAATATCACTAAACCATATTCTTGAGGACCATGTCAACCCATCTTTTGAACACCTCCAGGGATGGTGCCTAAACCACTTCCCTGGGCAGCCCATTCCAAACCCTTTCCGTGAAGAAATGTTTCCTAATATCCAATCTAAACCTCCCCTGGTGCAACTTGAGGCCATTTCTCCTTGTCCTGTCTCCTGTGACTTGGGAGACAAGACCGACCCCCCCTTCTCTACACCCCCCCTTCAGGTAGTTATAGAGCACGATAAGGTCTCCCCTCAGCCTCCTCTTCTTCCCACGTCCAGGCCTGGGGTGAGAGCTGGACCCTCCTGCGGAACATGATGTGATGGGGATGACCCCCCAGGCAGAAACAGGCCCAGCGTGGTGTCCCCTTGTCCCCTCCACAGCTCTCCAGAGGCAACGGGATGGAATAACGTTGCAAAGCTCCCACCAGGAGGGCCAGAGGGGATCTGCGTGGGCATCCCCCTGCAGACTGATGGGTACTAAATACAAATCCATGGGTATAGAATCACAGAATGGTTCGGGTTGGAAGGGACCTCAAAGATCATCGAGTTCCAACCCCCCTGCTGTGTGTCCCCCCCCAGGGCCCCACACACACTGTCACATCCCCACAGGAACCCCATCATGATCCCCCAGAGCTCCCTACATATCCCCACAGTCATATCCCCCCAGGGACCCCCACACGAC
>NW_015090778.1:6179446-6236401 GCF_001431845.1 Calidris pugnax
ACCCGGTGTTACCTTGTTCTCCGCCTCCTCCCGGTTCTCGGGCTCCCGGGGCTCGGCGGGCGGGGGGATGCTGCTCTCGGTGGCCGGCGGGGGGATGCTCTCGGCGGGCGGTGACCGGGGGATGCTCTCGGTGGCCGGCGGGGGGATGCTCTCGGCGGGCGGTGACCGGGGGATGCTGTCGGTGGCGGCGGGGCTGGGTCCGGCGGCGGGGCTGGGTCCGACGGCCGGCCCGGGCTCTGCCGCCTCCTCCCGCCGCTCTCCAGCCGCCTCCTTCGCCTCCTCCTCGCCCGCCCCGACCTCCTCCACCGGCACCCGGCCTCCCTCGTCCTCCGGCCCCGCTCCCGCTTCACCCCCGGGGACGGAACCGCCTTCCCGGGCCGGCTCAGCCGCCGCCGGTTCCCGGGGCCGCTCCGCCGCCCGCTCCCCCTCGCCTCCCCGCAGCCTGACGAAGACGGAGGCGAGGACGATGGCCAGGACGGTGAAGAGCAGCGGGACGGCCAGGTACAGGTCCACGGCCACCTCCATCTTTTCCAACTCCTTGGCTGCCGGGAGACCCCGGTCCCCGACCCGACTGCGCGGCCGCGGGAGGGTGCGCGGAGCCGCCCGCTGGGCCTGCGGCGGGGCTGGGCAGGCTCTCAACCGGCTTTACCCGGCGTCATCTGCCTGGGCCCTGCCCACAGCCCCCGGACCTCCCCCCGCTCTCCCCCTTCCCGCACGGAGCCGGCAGCCACAGCCGTGTCCCATCCTCCCCCCCCCGGGGATGCAGACACGCACCCACGGGTGGGATTTGGGCAGGGGAGGGAGGGAGGGGGACGGGGTGAGGAAGGCTGGCGCTAGGATCTGTCATTAAACGCTGCTTCTATATCCAAAAAGTCATTCCCGGACCTTTCCGGGATTTCTTAGAATCACAGAATGGTTTGGGTTGGAAGGGACCTCAAAGATCATCGAGTTCCAACCCCCCTGCCCTGGGCAGGGACACCTCCCACCAGAGCAGGTTGCTCAAGACCCCATCCAGCCTGGCCTTGGCTGCATCATTCCCAGTTCCAGAAGGAGAGGGAACTTCTGGAGAGGGTCCAGCAAAGGGCCACGAAGATGATTAAGGGCCTGGAGCATCTCCCCTACCAGGAGAGGCTGAGGGACTTGGGTCTTTTGAGAAGGCTTAGGGGAGATCTGATCAATGCTTATAAATACTTAAATTACTTATAAATACATCAGGAGGACGGGGCTGGTCTTTTTTTCAGTGGTGCCCAGCGACAGGACAAGAGGAAATGGGCACAAACTTGAATATAAGAAGTTCTACCTCAGAACTTCTTTCCTGTGAGGGTGGCAGAGCCCTGGAACAAGCTGCCTGGGGAGGTGGTGGAGTCTCCTTCTCTGGAGACATTCAAAACCCACCCGGACAAGTGAGGCTCGATGAGGCCTTGGGCAACCTGGTCTAGTTGGGGGTGTCCCTGCTGACTGCGAGGAGGTTGGACTAGATGGCCTTGGGGGTCCCTTCTGGCCTGGACAATTCTATGAAGCTCCTGTGCAACCTGCTCTGGGTGGACCCACTCTGGTGGGGGGGTTTGGACTGGATGATCTCCAGAGGTCCCTTCCAACCCCATGTGATTCTGTGATTCCTAACAGTTTGACTTGGAAAAGTCTCCATCTCCCAGGATGCTCACTGTGGGCACAGGGGCACCCGCAGCTGGGTGAGCTCAGGGGGGCTGCGGGGAGCTCTGTGCAGTTTGGGGTGTCAGCTGGACTCCCTGTACCCGCTTAACGAACATTTGCACCTCGTTAGCCCTTGGCTGGGGAGCGGAGGAGCTGGCAGGGCTAAGGAAGGATGTCCCGACTCTCCTCGGCGAGGAGCATCTGGTGATGCATCTACGCCAAGTGTCACTGCACCTTCCCCAGGAGCTGCGGGTGATATTGGTGGCACCTCTGTGCCATGAACTGCCATCCTACCCCCCGGGTAAGGGGGTGCTGAGAGCCTCCCCCCAAGCGCCTTGTGTTGGGGGTGTCAGAAAAACAGGAGGCTGAAAAACCACAACGTGCCCAAAAGCCCTCACAAGCTGGCAAGGAGACTGGGCCAAGAGGTTGCCAGGTCCTTCCAGACGCTGCCACCAAGGATTTCCTGCCCCCCGAGCCCGCTGGGAGGATTAGCCAACCTTCTACAAAGCAGGCTGAAATTAGAAGGTCTAATCTATTCCTGCCAGGGTAAAACCAGCACCGAGCTTTCTCCCAGCCACCAGCCAGGGGAGCAGACATGGGAATCTGCCCTCAACGTTTCCTCCAGGGAAAGGGCTTTGGAGATATCTCCTGGAGCAGAGATTTTTATTGACTGGCTAAAAACAAAACACGAACAAAGACGGGATTAAACCCCCGGGGTGGGAGGAAGGAAGTGAAGCCGTGATCCTCACCGCAGTTTGTCTTTATTGGTAATCCTATCAGGCAGGCAATCGTTAGCGTATGGATAATTGTATTCTTAGTAACAACCAAGCATGGTACTTATCTTCCCTTCTCCTGCGGGGCTGTGCAGTTCCTGGGCCCCGATCATCGGAGCTGCTCTAGAGCTCAGCCAAAACATCCAGATGTGGCAGCGTCACAGCAGTGACCGCTTCAGAGTCTTTTTTGATGCCTCTTTGGTCCCTTCTTCTCCCTCCCTGCCCAAATCCATTCTTTAGCTCGGTGAAGCTACTGGCTTCCCAAAGTCTGAGTCGCTAGATGGAAGTAGTGGAAAAGCACGGGGGATGTGACAGCCGGGAGAGCTCCACCAGATCAATACAGAGGGGTACGAGTAGGTCTGGGGACTAAAATTCGCCCTCAAGGAGCTTCTGGAAGACCCTTTCAGTGGCAGAAGCAGCAAAGAGTCTCAGCCAAAGGGTTCCCAGCAGAGCCTGTGCAGCAGGAGGGGGTGATCACCGATGGGAGCCTCAGGTGTGTGATACATCACCGTGTGTTTGGGGAGGCAGTTTGGGAATCAGCAGTTAATTGGGTTCATCTGTATTTCTTCTGTTTTTTAAGTAGCCTCAGAGCTGAGCTGACCCCACCTGCAGTAGCCACGAAGGCATCATCCCAAATCCCAAATCCAGTGCATCACTTGCTTTCTGAGACTTGCCCTGGGAATTGCTCAGAGACAGAGCCAGGGTCGGGTTTGGGGACAAAGAGGAATTTTGGGTGAGACTGCCAGAAACTGTGGCCTGCTAGTGGGGTGACTCAGGGTGTTCTGGCCTCACACACCGAAATACACATTTCCAGCTGTCACAGTGCCCTCCATTACTGCTGGCACCCAGGCCATCTCCTGCTCTTTTTCCCTGGAACCGTGCATTTTCCGTGGCTCTGTTGGAAGCCCACTGGAGGCTGTTGGCCTGAGCAGGAATGCAGTGGCATGTGGCTTCCATTAACCCAGTGCAGAGAGGGACCACTCCAGCCAGTACTTGACACAGGAGGTGGTGGCCCTCACAGCTTCTTCTGGGATGGGGAACACAGATGGGGAACCCAGGCAGGAGCTACAGCCAGAGATGACCATTAGCAGCTTCCAAAGACCTGCAGCGATTCACTATCGGGCAGTTGGAACCTGCCACGCTTGTAGGAGTTGTGAGAACCACAGGGCTTGGACATCTCTGACAAACAACACTCCCGGTCTTGGGAGCAACAGTCAGGAGCATCAAGGACACGTCTGTGAGAACAACTGTTCCAACTGAGCCACCTTCATACAGCAACATAGAATCGTCGATAACAGTTTGACTTGGACAAGTCTCCATCTCCCGGGATGCTTGCTGTGGGAGCAGAGGAGCACCCACAGCTGGGTGAGCTCAGGGCAGCCTGTGCAGTTTGGGGTGTCAGCTGGACTCCCTGTACCCACTTAACGAGCATTTGCACCTCGTTAGCCCTTGGCTGGGGAGCGGAGGAGCTGGCAGGGCTAAGGAAGGATGTCCCGACTCTCCTCGGCGAGGAGCATCTGGTGATGCATCTACGCCAAGTGTCACTGCACCCTCCCCAGGAGCTGCGGGTGATAGTGGTGGCACCTCTGTGCCACAAACTGCCATCCTACCCCCCGGGTAAGGGGGTGCTGAGTAGCCAGGCTGTGAGAGCCTCCCCCCAAGCGCCTTGTGTTGGGGGGTGTCGGAAAAACAGGAGGCTCAAAAACCACAATGTGCCCAAAAGCCCTCAAGTGCTGGCAAGGAGACTGGGCCAAGAGGTTGCCAGGTCCTTCCAGACGCTGCCACCAAGGATTTCCTGCCCCCCGAGCCCGCTGGGAGGATTAGCCAACCTTCTACAAAGCAGGCTGAAATTAGAAGGTCTAATCTATTCCTGCCAGGGTAAAACCGGCACCGAGCTTTCTCCCAGCCACCAGCCAGGGGAGCAGACATGGGAATCTGCCCTCAACGTTTCCTCCAGGGAAAGAGCTTTGGAGATATCTCCTGGAGCAGAGATTTTTATTGACTGGCTAAAAACAAAACACGAACAAAGACGGGATTAAACCCCCGGGGTGGGAGGAAGGAAGTGAAGCCGTGATCCTCACCGCGGTTTGTCTTTATTGGTAATCCTATCAGGCAGGCAATCGTTAGCGTATGGATAATTGTATTCTTAGTAACAACCAAGCATGGTACTTATCTTCCCTTCTCCTGCGGGGCTGTGCAGTTCCTGGGCCCCGATCATCGGAGCTGCTCTAGAGCTCAGCCAAAACATCCAGATGTGGCAGCGTCACAGCAGTGACCGCTTCAGAGTCTTTTTTGATGCCTCTTTGGTCCCTTCTTCTCCCTCCCTGCCCAAATCCATTCTTTAGCTCGGTGAAGCTACTGGCTTCCCAAAGTCTGAGTCGCTAGATGGAAGTAGTGGAAAAGCACGGGGGATGTGACAGCCGGGAGAGCTCCACCAGATCAATACAGAGGGGTACGAGTAGGTCTGGAGACTAAAATTCACCCTCAAGGAGCTTCTGGAAGACCCTTCCAGTGGCAGAAGCAGCAAAGAGCCTCAGCCAAAGGGTTCCCAGCAGAGCCTGTGGATCAATACAGAGGGGTACGAGTAGGTCTGGAGACTAAAATTCACCCTCAAGGAGCTTCTGGAAGACCCTTCCAGTGGCAGAAGCAGCAAAGAGCCTCAGCCAAAGGGTTCCCAGCAGAGCCTGTGCAGCAGGAGGGGGTGATCACCGATGGGAGCCTCAGGTGTGTGATACATCACCGTGTGTTTGGGGAGGCAGTTTGGGAATCAGCAGTTAATTGGGTTCATCTGTATTTCTTCTGTTTTTTAAGTAGCCTCAGAGCTGAGCTGACCCCACCTGCAGTAGCCACGAAGGCATCATCCCAAATCCCAAATCCAGTGCATCACTTGCTTTCTGAGACTTGCCCTGGGAATTGCTCAGAGACAGAGCCAGGGTCGGGTTTGGGGACAAAGAGGAATTTTGGGTGAGACTGCCAGAAACTGTGGCCTGCTAGTGGGGTGACTCAGGGTGTTCTGGCCTCACACACCGAAATACACATTTCCAGCTGTCACAGTGCCCTCCATTACTGCTGGCACCCAGGCCATCTCCTGCTCTTTTTCCCTGGAACCGTGCATTTTCCGTGGCTCTGTTGGAAGCCCACTGGAGGCTGTTGGCCTGAGCAGGAATGCAGTGGCATGTGGCTTCCATTAACCCAGTGCAGAGAGGGACCACTCCAGCCAGTACTTGACACAGGAGGTGGTGGCCCTCACAGCTTCTTCTGGGATGGGGAACACAGATGGGGAACCCAGGCAGGAGCTACAGCCAGAGATGACCATTAGCAGCTTCCAAAGACCTGCAGCGATTCACTATCGGGCAGTTGGAACCTGCCACGCTTGTAGGAGTTGTGAGAACCACAGGGCTTGGACATCTCTGACAAACAACACTCCCGGTCTTGGGAGCAACAGTCAGGAGCATCAAGGACACGTCTGTGAGAACAACTGTTCCAACTGAGCCACCTTCATACAGCAACATAGAATCGTCGAGGTTGGAGGGGGCTTAAAGATAATCTAGTCCAACCATCAACCTAACTTTGACAAAAAAGTAAATAAGAAATAAGCAATAAAAAAAAGAAATATCACTAAACCATATTCTTGAGGACCATGTCAACCCATCTTTTGAACACCTCCAGGGATGGTGCCTAAACCACTTCCCTGGGCAGCCCATTCCAAACCCTTTCCGTGAAGAAAT
Organism: Calidris pugnax; assembly: GCF_001431845.1. Lineage (NCBI taxonomy): Eukaryota > Metazoa > Chordata > Aves > Charadriiformes > Scolopacidae > Calidris > Calidris pugnax. The sequence continues at coordinate 6,185,601 of NW_015090778.1, forward strand.
GTTTCCTAATATCCAATCTAAACCTCCCCTGGTGCAACTTGAGGCCATTTCTCCTTGTCCTGTCTCCTGTGACTTGGGAGACAAGACCGACCCCCCCTTCTCTACACCCCCCCTTCAGGTAGTTATAGAGCACGATAAGGTCTCCCCTCAGCCTCCTCTTCTTCCCACGTCCAGGCCTGGGGTGAGAGCTGGACCCTCCTGCGGAACATGATGTGATGGGGATGACCCCCCAGGCAGAAACAGGCCCAGCGTGGTGTCCCCTTGTCCCCTCCACAGCTCTCCAGAGGCAACGGGATGGAATAACGTTGCAAAGCTCCCACCAGGAGGGCCAGAGGGGATCTGCGTGGGCATCCCCCTGCAGACTGATGGGTACTAAATACAAATCCATGGGTATAGAATCACAGAATGGTTCGGGTTGGAAGGGACCTCAAAGATCATCGAGTTCCAACCCCCCTGCTGTGTGTCCCCCCCCAGGGCCCCACACACACTGTCACATCCCCACAGGAACCCCATCATGATCCCCCAGAGCTCCCTACATATCCCCACAGTCATATCCCCCCAGGGACCCCCACATGTCCCCAACACAATGTCACATCCCCCATGGGGACCCTGCCACATCCTCTCGGGGACCCCCATTTGTCCCCAGCCCCACAGGGACCCCATCATATCCACTTAGGGATCCACACATGATCCCACACACTGTCACTTCCCCCCCAGGGACCCCATAATGTCCCCCAAGGCTCCCCACATGTTCCCTGCATAGTGTCATATCCTCCCGGGGACCCTTATCACATCCCCCCAGGGACCCCATCACGTCCCCCCAGGGCTCCCCACACACTGTCACATCCCCCCAGGGACCCCATCACACCTCTGTAGGGACCCCGACATGTCCCCACACACTGTCACATCCCCCCAGGGACCCTCATCATGTCCCCCCAGGGCTCCCCACACACTGTCATATCCCCATAGGGACCCCCACATGTCCCCAACACAGTGTCACATCCCCCACAGGGACCCTGCCACATCCTCTCGGGGACCCCCACTTGTCCCCAATCCCCACAGGGACCCCATCACGTTCCCCCAGGGCTCCCCACACACTGTCACATCCCCCCAGGGACCCCATCACACCTCTGTAGGGACCCCGACATGTCCCCACACACTGTCACATCCCCCCAGGGACCCCGGCCGAGGTCAGCGCTGTCGCATCCCACGGGACACGGAGCCCCGTGTCCCGTCCCGTGTCCCCGTCAACCCCCCCCCATCAACCCCCAAAGATTGAAGCTTCTGGCTCCCAAATACTCTGGGATGGGAGGGAATGGATCTCTGCCCCACTCCTGCCCCCCAGCTCCGGGAGAAGACGAGCTGGGGCAGCCCCTGCACAGAGACCAATGCAAGGGGGGGCTCGGGGAGGGCAAATCCCCCCCACCCCCCCGGGGGTGCCATCCCTGGCCTGTGCTGCCCTCTCGCGGGGGCAGAGCGGCTCTGCAGCGGGGAGGGAAGGGGCCGGCTGGGGAACAGCCCCCCCTTCCCCGCATAAAAAGCCCTTGTGTCAGCTCCAGGCGGAGCAAAGGGCTGGGTGACAGCTGAAGGGCTCTGCCAAAACAAGCTGGGGGGGGTTTGAGGGGAGCTGGGGTGACCACCCATCCACGTCCCCACCACCAGCTCCTCTGCTCCCCCCCACAGGGATTGAGCTGGGGAGGGTCCCTGCAGCCCAGCACCCCTCCCAGTCTCCCCAGTGTAAGGCACTGGGGAGCCAGGGGAGTGTTTTCTAGGCACAAAAAGCCCCCATTTACCAGGCTCCACGCTCTTACCACCCATCCACGTCCCCACCACCAGCTCCTCTGCTCCCCCCCACCCGAAGGGCTGAAGCAAGGCGAGTTTCAACACCCCACTCTCCTCCACGGCTGGAACCCAAAAACCGGGCTGCGGGACCCCCTGAAGGGAGAGGAGCAGGAACACGCCGGGTTGCAGCAGGGCCAGCAGCAGCTGTGGGGCTGCAGGGACCTTGGTGATCTCCGACAGCCCCTGCTCCACACAGACCGTTCTGCTCCCAGGTCCTCCAAGAACCCATTTCCCCTCCAATAAAGCTTGAGCACAGACTGGTCCTAACACTGGTCGAAGCTCTGATCGTTTCTGTGAGCCCCAGGCACCGGTACCGCGTTTTCCTTGCCAAGAACAGCAACGTCCTCTCTGCTTTGATGCCAGGAATCCTAGAATCGTCTGGGTTGGAAAGGACCTTTCACAACGCTGGTCCAAGCTCTGATCCTTTCTGTGAGCCCCAGGCACCGGTACTGCTTTTTCCTTGCCAAGAACAGCAATGTCCTCCCTGCTTTGATGCCAGGAATCATAGAATCGTCTGGGTTGGAAAGGACCTTTCAGATCATCAAGTCCAGCTGTCAACCCAACACGACAAAAGTCATCACTAAACCACATCTCTAACACCATGTCTGCCTTTTAAATACCTCCAGGGATGGTGCCTCAACCCTTTCCCTTGGGGTTCCTTGCTGCCATGGAAAGGAAGGACCCTACCAAAAAACACTCTCTTTTGAGTGTTTTTTTCTATACCTCCTCCCTCGGCCCCCTTTACTAGCCCCTCTGCTAGCCAGGCTCTGGTCTCACCCCACACAGCTGCTTTTCCACCATGTTAAAACTCATTTTCCAGTCTAATCCCTGAGCTGGGGCAGGCTCCAAGTTGTTATTGATGGTCTCCAAAGCTGTGGCCCAGCTGTGCCATGGGCCTTGCCCTGGGAGGCAGAGATGAGCCCACAGTCCCAGGAGCGAGCCAAAAGCTCAGGGACACTGACACCCAGTGCTGACCGGGACAGAGCAGCTGGGAAGAGACACAGCCTTGGGTCTGAACAAAGCAGGAGAGACATCCTGAAATTCTCCTCCAGCCTTGGTGTGCCTTCCTGGCACAGCTGGGACACAGCTGGACCAGCTGCTCCTCCTCCAGCTGCCCTCCTCTTCCTCCAGCTGCACAGATGACCCCTTTGGTGGCAGCCCTGGTTCCAGGCCCTGCTGTGGAAGGAGAGGAGTCACAGCCATCACCTGGAGGTGGGAGCCACCGCCTCTCAAACCAGAAGGGACACAGAGTGATTATTCCCTTTGGAACACATTTCCAACCCGCTCCACCTCAATTTACACCTCTCCACAAACAGCCCCACAGAGGAGTCTTGACGTGCCTCGAAACAGAGGTGAGATTCTGCAATTAGAATTCGTTAGTTTAATCCCAAACCAGTCTCAAAACACGTAACCGTGTCCTGTTGGCTCCCTGGTAACAATTGAAGGAATCAGTCTGCCGTCCTCCCTGCTGGAATAAAAGTATTGGGTTGCAATTGTCACACAAAAAACCCAGGAAGACAGGTAAGGTAGATAAATCAGAGGAATAACAATAAATCAAGCCCAGATTGCCAGGCCTCGGTGGTACTGAGGGAGGTACTGGCAGCGCCTGCAAATCAAGAAGAACAATGGGAGACACAGAAAATCACCTCTTGAGAATGGAAAGCAGAGGGAGATACATTATAAAAGCATTTCCTCGATGGCCCTACGCTGCTTCCAGCCACCACGATTCATACCCGGCTCTGGAATCGAGTCATCTTAAATGCCAAGCACCAACGTGCCCGGAGCAGGGGCTCATTTGCTAATTGTGGCTGCCTGATTGCATGGAGCTAGAGAGCATCTCGCTGAGGACGTGAGCAGGGCACGGGGAGAGACCTGAAGAGCAGCTGGAGAGGAGAACAAACATTTGGTTTTATAGGTGGACTAAGAAAAATGATTAATTGGTGTTTGGGAAGGAAGGACAGAGGTTTATGCAGAAATCAGCAAACTCGCTGCCCACTGCCACGTACCCATTTACTCTTCCTGGTGTTTCATTCTTCAATATATCAATACAAGTATTTCAGAAGCCTCCAGGCTCTCCTTCAGCTTATTTACAGAGCTCAATAACCAAATATAAAAGGTTGTTTTGTTTCTTTTTTTTCCCCCCACTTTCCCAATCCCTATTCCACCACACGTCAAATCCATCAAGGAGAAGGAACAGGCAAAAGCACACACTGTGGTCTGGTGACAAAGCCACTAACACAGACCTTCTCCCAAAGCCACCACAGCCCCAGCAGCCTCCACAACACCCCCCCAAAGTACAGATGTACTAATCACACAGGAGAAAGAGCTGAAGTCCCCAAAGCCCCCCCCCCCCGTAGCTGTTACCTGGACACCATTTAGCCCAGTGTGGTGCTTTGGAAAGGTACAACTGTAGCTTTTTTTCAGATCATGACATGAAAAAAAAAAAAAATGACCTGCCGACAGGGTAATGCAAAATAATTGATTTTATTTAAAATAAAAAGCAAAACAACAATCATCCAAACAAGACAATTAAGAATATCCCAGCTCTGCTGGATGGGGTGATAAAAGCAGCTATGGGCAGTGGCGGGGCTTGGGGCCGACGGTGTGACTGTCACAGGAAACAGAATGCTCTTTCCTTCCCCCCCTTCGCAAAGAGGGTGCCAAAATCCTCCCAATTAACCCAACACGGGCATTTTGGATTTGATTGAGCCAACACTCTTGCTTCCTGCCCCGTGACGGCTGGGGATTGAGGGAAGAAAAGGGTCTATGTTAATTATGAAAGAGGTTGCTGTCTTTCTTTTAAGCATCTGGAGAGGCTTTAATGTAAGTGAGAAGACAGACTGGAGCCAGCGCACCCGAGCTGGGAAGGGGAAGAGGGTTTTGCCAGAGCTTCCTGGGTGTCACCTGCTCCCAGAGCACTTGTGCAGAGAACAGATGCCGAGATGGGCACAACTGTTGTTTGCATCTACAGTTCTGGCAGGGTATCTATTAGTTCACTGTCATAGCAGACAAGCCTGCACTGGATACCAGACTCAAAAGCACGGCCAGAGCTCACACATCCCTTTGGCCAGAGCAAGGACAGTGACACCGATACACACAGGAGGATGGGGAAGAGCACAGTCCTGGCTCTGAGCTGTCCCTGGGGCACAGAGGGCAGAGCAGCGCTGCTGCGTCGGGGCTGGAGGGAAGGAGGGGCCCGCTGGGTCTGGGTGCCAAACCCCAGCTGCCTGCTACATCAGGGGCTCTACAGTACACAACAGCACAACAAGAGACAGGGATGCCCCAAGAAGATACAGGGACGCCCCGAGAAGCACAAGCCTGGAGAAGCCAGAGCACAAACCCCACTCTCCCCAGCCAGCCTCCCCCACGCTCGGAGCTAGGCACAAGGGGAGCACAGTTTTTAACTCAATTCCCCATTCACCTGGCCTGGGAAGCACCAGCTCCCCCCCTCTTCCTTTAAGGCCAGTGAAGCCGACTCCCTGATGAGAGATATTATTCTAGTCCTATTTTAAAAAAAAAAAAAAAAATCCCAATCTAGCAGGACCTCCTGTTTTAGAGCAGGCCATGACACGCCAACAGTTAAAGTCTGGTGAAAACAAAATGCCTTGTTCTGCTACAATTTATGTACCACACAGCAATTCTGGAAGGGCCACTGAAGACCACCACGTGGCCACGAATGTTCAACAACATCCCCAAAGTTTTCTGCTTCGAAAAAGCTAAAGCCAGGTTGGGAAGTCTGGGGTAGCTCAGGGTGCCTGGAACACTTTTTGTGGGAGGATGACTTCAAAGCATCTTACACAGTAAATAGATCTCAGCCTCACAACACCCCTGTGAGGTAGGTATTTTCCTCAGGTACTAAAACAAAGACAGAAGCCCAGCAGTTCTGCCGAGGCAAGAGCCTGTGAGCGGAAGAACCGGAGATCCCAGGAGTCCCGATTCCCAGGTAGCCTGAACAGACACCCCTTTGTTTCACATCCAAAAGTGCCTTGTGGAGAAGTCAGCACAGCATCGCTGGTATCACCATGTCTGCAGTCCGTGCCAAACACACTGCTTTTCTGCGAGGGATGGTGAATGCACACAGGCTTCAATCTGAAACTGGTTTTATTTCACCCCATGGAAGAGTTCATAGGCACGGAAGATACTCTGCACTTTAGATCTTCCAACTGTGCTTCTGGTGGTAGAGGTGTGGTTTTCCCCATCACAGCGATCAGGCTTTCAGGCAGATGGAAGATTTTTAAGAATGTAAAACCAAACCCTGTAGGCAAAATGCAATTGCAAGCTACAGCATAAGCCATCTTGCTACACATACTGAGTGAAGCCACCAAAGAGGGCAGTGGACACTTCTTTAAGGGCTCCCCTCTGTGACAGAGCTGAGACTTCTGAGCCTTCTCCTCTCCAGGCACCCACACTCCTCCAAAAGGCTGCCCTGCAGCCCGCTCTGTCTGAGAAGACACACGGATTGTGCAGGCTCCCAGGCTCTTCAACTGGGCAGGAAAAAAAGGCAACCTTGGCCAGAAATGCCAGGAGTTTGAGAAGTTTTTTTAAAAATGAAGTAATCTTGTGGAAGAATATGCAGCACTCTACGGAGCAAGCAGTGCTCACTTATCACAGGAAATTCAGGAACCCAGACAGCTAAGGAGTGTACCTATAAACCTTCCCTCTCTCCTTTTTTTCACCACCACACTGCTCCTACACAAAGGGACTGGCACGAAGATTCAGAAACAGAGATCAGAAACAGAGATCCCGACAAACATACTCAGGATTCCTTGGTACAACAGGATATGGCCTGGTCTCCAACTAGGGAGAGAGTGTTTAAGTAGGAAGAGACAAGGTTAAAAAAAAGATAATAAAACCTAGACAAACAGCATTCTGGGTTCCATCAAATCCAAAGTCACAGTTAAGGCTGCCAATCTGCTTTTTAATTCCACCACGAGTGCCTGGGCGCTATTGCATGTTTACTACAGACATAACCACCTCCTCCTTCAAGCTTCCTCTCCCAAAGAATGGCTGAAGCGAGATCAAATACCCACCTCCTACATCCCAGGAGAGCACCCAAGGAAGCACCACAACCCAGCCAGCTTCTGGCTGTGCTGCTCAGACAGAGAAGGAGGATCATTTCCTTGCGACACACCTTCAGCCAGACAGGCCTCTTCACTGACACCACCAGCACAAGCCCCTGCTAAAAAAAAAAAAAACACCCCAGCAGCTCCAACAGATCCCTTGGGGATGAGAGCTTTACCCGGCGTAATACAAATGCATCTACACAGACTTAAGCGACACACTGCATTTTTAAAAAGCATAAAACAACAATATGTCCCCCTCCCAGTCCTTTAAAATTGGCACCTCAAGTTCCGGAAACATCTGAACCCATAACATTAAAGAAAAGCCATTTAGGTACGTGAACTGCACTGGCCTGAAGGAGCCCACAGCCCTGTGACTGCTGGCTATTTAAAGCCCAGCAACTGTTGTTATCGGTCGTTGCCTCGTGCTAAACATCACGCCTGCACCTAAAAGACTGTTATTACTGACAAATGCTGACTTTTCCCCCCAGTTTTTCCTATGCAAGAAACTCCAGGATTCTCCTGCTCCACTGAGCTTCCAATCACAAGGTGCTTGTGCATCTTTGTTACCAGTCATCATCACAGACGCAGAGCTAAAAGTAAAGGGGCTGCTGCTGGTTAAGGTGTTGCACCGTAGATGTATGCGCGTAGATTAAGACCACAAAAGATGCTTCAGGTTGGTGGTCCCCTCTGCTGAAGTCTCTTCAGTGTTTGGAGCATTCATACCACCTTCCCTTCCTGAAATTCTGGTGCGAGATCCGCCGGACATTCGGATAGGCCAAAAAGGGCTGGTGTTCCTTTCCTCAAGTGTACAGGACAACATGTAAACATATGACAGTGTCAAAGCAAAGCAGGTTTTTAAGCTTTACCTGCTGGTTTTAAAAAGAGTTCTTTAAAAACTGACCGTCGTCTTCCTTACCAGTTACGTGAACCATTAAATACTTGGCATGTCCTTACCCAAAGCTGGGTTATTAGTGCACTCACTCGGGGCGCAGAGGGGACAAAGCATTGCACTAAAATGTAGAGTCGGGGCGTTCCCCTACAAGTTATTAAAAGAGCCAACCTTCGACAGCACGTAATGAAGACAGATGTCTGGGTCGAGGAAGAGTGACAAAAACATAAGGACTGTGAGAAACAGAAGCAGGAGGGGGTAGAACAGAGCTGGCTGGCTGCTAACGGAGCTTTGATCGGCAGCTGCCTCTGGGCGGGTGGTGGTATCTCTCAGGGGTAGCTGCGGCCTCCACAAGATTCCCTAATCCTGTCCAAAAAAAAAAATAATAATAACTATAGCACTTCCCCTCATATCAGGGCAAAAAAACCCAATAAATTCCCAGCATGCAGGTTAGTCATATGCTTATTCTTCCTACAGAACTGTACAAGCTAGAGAAGTTTTTATGTTTGGAACAGTTTCTATCAACTACTCCATCACCCTGCTGGAGCAGAAATCCTACCCGTCCTCACAGAGCAAAACAATCAACATACAGGAGGAAGAACAGTGACACCTGGAAAACCACTGTTCTAGGCAATGTCCCAGTTTTTAATATTTAAGGTATTTATTTCAAAGTTTGCAGTGCAAACAACTTAACAATGCACAGGATTTTCAGAAGAGCAGACCTGCACACGTGCTCTGCAATGTTACAGCTCTTTTTTTTTTTTCCCTTTTTAAAAACAGAGTCTGCATTAAGGTTAGTTATCTCTGCTGCTCATTCCCTGCATGAAGTCACAACTGACTGCTGAAATGGGATTTGACAACGTCACAACAAATTGTTAAAACCTCCAAGGCAAAATAAGCAGTCAGTACAGTTCTCTCCAACTGTTTAATGATGCTCTGTACTTGTAATTCAATTGCATTCAGTTATGACCAACTCCTGAAAACAAGAGAGCAGTGCATCACAGCAAGATAACTAGCAACACCTGCAGGAGCACACGGGTCCACAGGCAGCACCCTACACTGGGAAGCCTGGCACAATACCAGGAATCCAGACTTCCCAAGGGAAATTACTATTGTACACCTTCCTGCAGTACACTCCCAAATTCCCAGTGTTTCTCTATTTTTAACCTGGCAAGTCCAGAGAATTTCCCTCCTCTGCAACGTTATCCTAAGCAGTATCTTTTCTTAGCTCTGCAATATTCATGTTCCCTCCCTCAACTGACTAGAGACCTGGCTTCTGTTTGTTTGTTTTTAATAGATAAACACAAGACATTTGGAACTTGGGATGAATTTTGCTTTTAACAGATAAAAGAATGGGCCAAACTGAAGCAATCCAGGCAACAAAAAGAGAAACTGACTTGGGATGAATTTTGCTTTTAACAGCCAAATTGAAGCAATCCAGGCAACAAAAAGAGAAACTGCACTACTACTTGAAGGTTTTCTGTTTGGGTAACAAGGCATCAAAACCTGAGTCTTGCCTGATTCTTCCTCATCTTTAATTGCTTACTATTCATTTGTGCTCTCTGGACAGCATGGTTAAAATATCCCACCTCTCCCATTACAGCAAATAAAATACTTTCTCTATTAGAAGAGACAACTGTAATAAAGTAATAAAAGTAATAAAACTGTATTTAATAAAGTAAACCACCTCATTTTTGATAAAATACTTTATTAGAAGAGACAACTAGGAAAAGTAATAAAATTGTATTTAATAAAGTAAACCACCTCATTTTTAAAAAAATACCAAGAATCTCAGTTTTCAGTTTGAAGCAATTAAAATAATTCATGGAGGAAAAGTATCACCTTACAGCTATCATTCTGTAAGGGACCCCTTGCTCTCCATCCCTCTGTCCTGATGGATCCCCATATCTTAACTCTGCCAGCTCTGCCTTGTCTTTTGCTCGTTTAAAAAGTGACAGTTGCCATGGGGTCACCTGGAGGAGCTGCGCTCTTTGCTCACGCAGTCGTCCTGGGACGTTGTATCCCCGTTGCCCATCATGCTGCACGTTCTCCGCTTTTTCCTCCGGTGCATCATCCCCTCTGTCTCGGAGCCAGAGTCGCACTGAAGCAGGGAGAAATGAAACCAAAATTCAGAGAAACCTTCTCAAGAGTTTGTGCTGTGCAGTTTACCGTAAGAGCCACCTCAGCAATTCTGAATAATCAATATTCAAAGAACACGCTATTCTAGATTAGATACATGAAATACATTTTAAATTAAGTTTTTAAAAAACAGGAATAGGTATGTTCTTAGATGTCATCACTGAATAAGCTGGCTTGGTGCAAGATAATTGATGCATTCGTTTTGGCTCCTAAAAGGACCTAATTTTCCCTGGGAGCAGACTCAGTGCTTCCTGAAGCACTCAGCCTAGAAAAGTCCCCTGCATAACTGACAGTCTCAGGTTTGGATCTTGTTCCCCCTCCCCATTTTAAAAAAACATCCATTTTGCAGCCATTTTACACAAGCATGGCTTAGCTGAGTGACAGATCTATGTACAATAGAAACATAAATCAAACAAACCAAATTCCTTTAGAAATGCAGAGGCTTCAGCAAACAGAACCTGCTCAGACCACAGGCTCCTCCTCCACCATGTAGATTTGTTTAGTTACTTTCTTTTAATTTCTTCCAGAAGACATGAATATTAGGATGACGACACATGATCAGGTACAGAAAAAGCAATGTAATTGTAGGATATGGATCACCTACTGGAGTAAAAAGCTTTACCTCTGAATCAGAGTCTGAGGAGCTGGAACTTGAGGAACTGGAAGAATCGCTGGAACTATCGGAAGCAATGCCAGTAGATTCCTGCAGGTCCACTGAATCAGCCAAGGCTGCCAGGTCAGGGTGTTCCTGCTTTAGGATCCTAAATAGAGTTGAAATTTCAGGGTTAGCCTTTTCAACAGTGACACTGCACATCAACGAATAGAGTATTTTGGGGTTTTGTTTTAAATAGAGAATATGAAAAAAAAAGCTACTAAATCTCTTACCTGTACCATTTCCGTGACAATTTGGGTCTCCCTCTGACTGTCTTGTGCCACACCACGGGGAAGTTGGTACAGCTGGCAAAGTTTTGCGTGATGGCAATAGTTGTGTCAAGATTGAGAACTACGTGCCACCAGCCACCTACAAATACACCACCAGTGAGCATTTCTGGCTACACAGCAGAAAGCAGCAAGTTCAAGAACAGCCGTGAACAACTTTTATTTTTTCCCCCCCATAGCACAGGTGGAAATTGGACCTTATCTCCCAAACCCAGGTGAGTTTGCCACAATATCATCTTTCAGGGTTCGCTTCAACGCTTTACAGATTCCCGTTACAGAAGGCTGCTCAATGCTCTGACCAAATTATCCAGCTCATGAACAGCAGTGAAGATCTGACTTGACAGCAACACACTACCTACTGACAGCTTATTTAATAGCAAGAGCTATTGTGACCCCGGCAGCAGAGAGACCCTCTCTGTGGAGCTGGAGAGCGCTTTCCACGCTGATTTAGTAAGGTTCTTATGACTACAGACTAACCTTTCATTTAAAAATAGACGCAAAATTGTTTCCCCACACAGGACAAAAATAGACAGTGATGTTCTTGCAACCCACTTACAACCTCATAAAAAGACTCAGGAAACAGTTTAACGGAACCCGACAGCTACAAAATCTTATCAGAAGGTACACTGAGGAGTCACTAGTAAGCACCAAGACAATCACAAGGCACTCTTCAAACACAAAGTCAGCTGTGTGTCAGAGACAAGCAATGTGGATAGAAACCATGGGCCACGGTGCACAAAAACAACACAAAATTTAGAGGTTAGAATTTGGCACTGAATTCACCTGCTTTATCCACTCACTGGCCACTCCACCTCCTAGCTTAACAGACACACAGCGTGCAGCCACTCCAAGAGAACAGCATCTTTATCAGATCTTTCTTTAGCTTTTGATTTCAAATGCAAGAGGGTTATTAAGAGGTTATTAAGCATAACCAGAGAGGTGGATGGAAAGTGTCAGTGCCTTTAAGTAAATGTCCAGTTTTGGGCCCCTTACCACAAAAAAAATTTCCTATGATTCTAAGTAGTTCTTTTCCCACAGCAAAGAAAAATTCACACAGTCAGACTACCCAGGCTACAAAATTCAGTCATGAATTTGCTACTCGAACATTTTTCTTTAAGAGTTACTAGTACTCAAACACTTCTATTATTTTAGGCCTTAACAGTTTTCTATTACTGCAATTTAGGTCAGGACCACATTCCTGTGAGGATGCAACTCAGGTCCCACTTGTATTGTCATCTGTACCACACCCAGCCCTATGCTACAGGCCATATAGGTTTCAGGACATTCAGAAAATAGTCTCAAAATGTGCCCTTGCAGTGTATATCCCTCCTGAAACAGCTCAGAATAGTTTATTTCTTAAGAGATGAGCTGTATAAGAAAGGTGAAATATTCTCTTCATCTCCACTATACGCAAATGTTAAAAATACACTTTTTTTCTCCCAGATTTCCTTACTGGAGAGATTTGTACATACCTGGCACAAAGACCGTCTCGCCTGGTTTCTGTAAGATTTCCAGGGGTTTGAATTCAGGGGGCCAGGTAGGGAGCTGTGTCCTGGGATAGATGACGTTGAACCAAGTGATAGCTTCATCCTGCTGGTTCCCTCCCTCTTCTCGTGTCACTTTGATCAGCTCTCTGGGAGTGCTGGTAGGGAACAGGCACCAACGCTTATGTCCCTGGACTAAGGCATTCCAGGCACTAGTTCCCAAGGGATCGATGTGAATTCCCGTTCCAGAACGAGGTGGGCCCATCACAAACCACCTGCATGGGAGGAAAAAAAAATAAATAATCCTTTAGTCATAGAGCAAGCAAGTAGGTACGTTGTCTTTTCTTCACACTAGACAGAAAATTACAGCTGTTAACTTCACATACAGTTAGATATCAAGGTAGCTATTAGATTGTTAGGTTCACATTGCAGCAAAAGATGTGACATGAGTTTGACCTAAAAACCAACATGAATCGGGACAGGAACAACTCTGGGACAAGAAAGCAAAGGTAGCTTTTTAAAACAAAATACAGCTACGGAATATAAGCAGCTCTTCAATAAAAAAATATACTTATTTCAAGGTTTAGGAATATGATTTATGTCATAACAGCCTTCATTAGGATTCTTACTATCCAGGAGGATTCTACGTCATAGCAGCCTGCATTAGGATTCTTACTATCCAGGAGGATTCTCCTGATCCTGTGTTTTTCTAAAATTCTCTAGTTATAAGTGGATCCAGAGCTGCAGAACAACAAGGCACAAACAAAAGGCAACACAAGTAAGGACCAGAGCAAAGTTATGCAACCCCTGGCCTCCCTCTAAGCCTTCTGCTCATTTACAACAGGCTTTTCATTCCAACATTTAACTAGATGGAGCTTACTCTCCAGTGACCATTCAGGATTTGGTGTGTATATTCTCATTCCCCGTTTGCAAGGTTTATTTGTCCCTATGGAGAACTTTATCTGCCATACATGTTTAACAGCAATAGCACCTTCAATTGCTCATTTCCCCTGTAAGAGAACAGTATCTACCATACCAAATAAAGCAGTGTAAGTGAGGCAACAGGTGTCAAGAAGGAAAGAAACATCAATAGTAGTTTAATGGGCAGCAGAGAGGGTAGAAAGTAAAGGACCAACAAGACGCCTCCCTCGTGGCTGACAGGCAGGTGACACTCAGCAAGACAAGTTCAAAGGTTCAGAAAATATCAGAAGTCCTGAGGACTTGAGGGTGTTGGCTGACCAGAAGCTCAACAGGAAACAGCAATGTGTGGTCACAGCCCAGAAAGCCAACAGCATCCTGGGCTGCATCCCCAGCAGTGTGGCCAGCAGGGCAAGGGGGAGGATTCTGCCCCTCTACTCTGGTGAGCCTCCAGCTCTGGGGCCACCAACATCAGGATATGGACCTGCTCCAACAGGTCCAGAGGAGGCCATGGAGATGCTGCAAAGGCTGAAGCACCTCTGCCTTGAGGACAGGCTGAGAGTTGAAATTGTTTGCCCTGGTTAAGAAAAGGCTCCAGGGAGACCTTAGAGCCCCTTTCAGTCCCCAAAGCAGCTCCAGGAAAGCTGCGGAGAGACTCTTGATCAGGGAGGGGAGCGATAGGACAAGGGGGAACAGCCTTAAACAAACCCACATTTTCCAGAACAAAGTATGAGAATTGTGAATAGCAAGAAAGAAAGGAGCTCAGCATGTGCCTGTAGGTGGGGAGGGTGTGGGGGAAAGAGATCAATATCAGTGAGTCACAATCAAATTATCTAGTTTACCTCTAATTTGGATAAATGATTCCTAGTTCTGTAAGTGTATGCAGCTTCTACCAGAGACTACACCTAGTGTGCTTTTGCATTTGGTCACAGCATTGTATGTTCTTAAACGTGAATTATAAAAAAAGATCTGTTACAACACTGTAAAAACACCTGCTTCATTGATCTAAAATAGAATTAGTTTCATGCTTCACTCCTGCAAAAGCATAACTGGACTATAGACACGTGAAAGACTGTAGAGAAGAGTTCCATAATTCATTCCTTGTTCTACTTCATTAAAAAGAAAACAAGAAACAATAAAAAACCCACATCACAGCCTTGTGTCACTCAAAGTGCAAGGCTTTCTCAGACAATTATAACGTGGCTGTAAAGACTTTAATTACTTGGGAGCGTTCAGCTTATGCTCATACTGCTATGAAACGTTGTATTAATGTAGATAGAAACACCTTTTGTATTTAACAGCCCAAACACAAGGTTGTTATATTTGATTTCAGGAAAAAAAAGTGTAAGTTCAGTAATTTTTCAATCACATGCAAAAAAAAGGTTGAAAAGACTACATAGATGTGAAATATCGTTCTCTCTCAAAATCATCTGAAGGCAAGTCAAGAGCTAGTCTCCACACTTCATACTAATCTAGCTTAAGATCTTTACCTTAAAAGGACTGACTCATAATTAAACAAAATCCCACTATGTACATAAGCCACTGGTGCAAAACCCAGGAGCTAGTCCTAAGGGACTTAATTTTAGAAGCCAGAAGGCACACACGGCAGGAAGTTAAAAAAAAAGTTACATAGTTATTGAAAATTACAAAGATTAAGTTTGAGAAGTGAAATAAACCACTTAAAAACCCCAACCAACACAAACTCAAAGCAACGCTGGTGGCAGAACCAGAAATTGTGACACACCAATCTGCCCTTCCCTCCCTCTGGGTTACGGATGTATGCTCATTTCAAAACAGATGTAAAGTTATTGCTTTGTTTTAAAGAAGACTATCACAGTTATTTAGGAATAGCTAATGAGACTGAAAATATCTTTTTATCTTGTTGTCACCATACTATACCTGTATGGTGGCCTTCGTTTCTCCCCTGCATACTGAAACAGATCATCAGTGAAGAATTTGGGTACTTTGTAGTCCTCCAGGAGTTTCCTACGCTTGGGATGCTCTCCATAACTGCTGTCAAAGATGTAGAGCGGGCTGTCATCACGTGTGGTTTCCATATACTCTATGTAGTATTTCATCTTCATCTTCACAGAATAACCGTCATTGTCCTCCCCACATTTGAACTTCTGGTTCCTATACTTGCGTTTCAGTCGTTCCAGAGTCCATTTCTCTTGGGCAGACCAGCCCACCTGAGCATTCAGCAAGACTACAGGCTTGTAAGGTTTTTCGTAACGCTCCACAAATTCCTCCACTGTTAACTGGAGTGCATCTGCCCTCTCCACATTATCCTGCGAAACCCAGAGAGGAATACAGATCAGGTATTAGGACAGAATAACATCCCAGAACCGTGCTTTTTAAGTCGGGGTGGAGGAGCTTCACGCTCATACTTTGGCTCCCTACACCAGGAGGGTGTCAAGCTGCCTACGTGTTATTTTAAGCCTCTCCGAGGCTGCAGTCCTACTTCTCATGCCCCGCTCCTTGTGCGCATCAGCAACACCACCAGCCTGAAGCCGTTAGGACTCCTCCCCACCGAGGTAACTCCCCGGCCGGCGAGGGCCCCCCTGCCCTTTCGGCTGGCACACCTCCTGCTGCATTTCATCCCCCTGGGATAGCGCTTGGGAATTACGTGGGTGCCCATCCCACTCCTGATGGGGCCCTGACTCCCCCGCACCCCTCGCCACGTGGAGGGAAGCACAAACGCGGGTGCCGTTAGGCCTCAACCTCCCCGCCCCGGCATCCCCGGGGAGCCCCGAGACAACCCCACACTCAAGAAAGGCCTCAGGCTTTCCCCAGCACCCACCCCTCCCGGCTCAGGCCTCCCCAGTCCCCTCAGAACCCCCTCAGTCGTTGTGTTGTGTCCCGTCTCTCCCACCGACCCCCTTCCCCTCAGGACCCGAATTCCTCCCCCTGTCCCCCTCAGAACCCCGTTCCCCCTCAGCCTCCCCCATTCCTCTTAGGACTCTATTTTCCCCCACACACACCCCGCTTCCCTCAGAACCCCATTCCCACCCCTCCATTCTCCTCAGGACCCCATTCCGCCCCCTCATTCCCCTCAGGGTCTCCCCCATTCCCCTCAGGGCCCCATTTCTCCCCCACCTCGGTTCCCCTCAGCCTCCTCCCTTTCCCTCAGGGCCCATTCCCCCACTCCGTTCCCTCCAGGTCCCCTCAGCTTCCCCGTTCCCCTCAGCCGAGGCGGGGCCGCACCTTGCAGGCGGCGGGGTTGAGGGGGAAGGTCTCGCAGTAGTTGTGGCGGGTCCAGTCCAGCGAGTCCTTCAGCTCGGGCCGGGCGCTGCGCTTCGCCTCACGGATCCGCTTCTTGCTCTTGTGATTCATGGCGGCGACAGCAGCGGCGTCGGTGGGCAGCCCCGGGCAACCGTCACCACCCGCCGGCGTGGCACAGGCCCCGCTTCCCAACGGCCCCCGCCTGGGCCCGGCCCGACCCGCCGCACCTTCCAGAAATTTCACCCCCTTGCCGCCGCTGTCGCCGCGGCCCCGCCCCCGCCGCTCTCCCATTGGCTCTCCGCACCGCCCTCTTCCGCCACGCGTCGCCCTCTCTCCGCCGCTGATTGGTCGAGGCGGGGAAGCGGCGCGGCCGCCATGTTGAGAAGGAGGGGGTCGCGGGCGCCGGTCGCCCCGGGAACCCCCCGCCGCCTCTCCCCTTCCCTCAGCTCCGCGCCCGCCAATTCCCCGACAGCGGCAAGCCGCCCCTTCGCGCGGGACTGCGCGGTGTGCCCTCACGGGGAGGGAGGCAGGGGGTGAGAGGGGGGCGGCCCGGTTTAACGGCGGCACCGGGGACGGGCCGCCCGGCGCGGCGCCTGACACCGCCCCCGGAGGTACCATGGAGGAACCGGAGGAGGGGCAGCGGCGGGGCGGCGTGAGGCGGTACCGCTTCGTGGAGGGGCCGGCGGCGCTGGCGCTGCGTATCCCCGAGGTACCTCCCGGTGGGGACAAGGCGGGAAGGGGGTACGGAGCGGCGGAGGAGCGGGACCCGCCTTCCCATCGCCGCGGCCGGTGTGTTTCAGGAGCTGGACTCGCAGTACGGGACCTACGTGTGGCCCTGCGCCGTGGTGCTGGCCCAGTACCTCTGGATGCACCGGAGGAGCCTCCCCGGGAAGCGGGTGCTGGAGGTACCGCGACAGGGCACCCCCCCTCCCCGCCCCGCCCCCTCTCTCCGGTCACCGGGGAAGGGTCGGTTGATGGCGTTGCGGTTTTCAGGTCGGCGCCGGGGTGAGCTTGCCCGGAGTGGTGGCTGCCAAGTGCGGAGCCCAGGTGGTCCTGTCGGACGGCGAGGAGCTGCCCCGCTGCCTGCGGAGCTGCCGCAGGAGCTGCCTGGCCAACCGGCTGCACCACGTCCCGGTGCTAGGCCTCACCTGGGGACGGGTGTCACCGGAGCTGCTGGCTCTACCTCCTGTAGATATTATTTTAGGATCGGATGTCTTTTTTGACCCGAAAGGTAGGTTAACGCTGTGGGTTCGTGTCCCAAGGAGGGCTCTGAGGTGACACTCCCCGCAGTGACACTGCCCAACGCCTCAGTCTTGGGGCAAGTCTAGCATTAAGCAATTAAATACCACCGGAGGGTGAGAGAGGAGAAAACAGTAATTAACTGCTTAAGGCCATCCTTCTCAGGTCTCTCATACAGCCACAGTTAGTCTGGTATTGATTTTTAATCAGCATTTTATATAACCAGGCATTTTTAACTGTTCCTAGAAGCCACAGACTAACCAAGACTGCTTCATCTCCCCCAACTGCACAGACTTTGAAGATATTTTAACTACAGTTTACTTCTTGCTGGAAAAGAATCCACATGCTCAATTCTGGACTACTTATCAAGTCCGAAGGTAAATCCTTCAGGGTATTTAAGATTCAACTCTTAATTCCTGCCTCTGTCTCAGCTGTTATTAAAGCATTAATTCCCCAGAGGGACCACCACACCGATCCCAGAGAAGCTCCATGCTTCCACCTGAATGGGGCTGGTTTTAGCCAAGTAAATCCTAATGGGAGCAGATAAAAAAAAAGCAGCCAAACCAGAAAATAATCCAAGAACGACAAATTTACCATTGCCTAGAAAACTGTTCTAAAAACTCCATTTTGGGAACTTCTGTAATCACTGCAGAAGTTACCAACTGGGATTCCGTTTCACACAGCGGTGTTTCCTCCCCCAGTGCTGACTGGTCTCTGGAAGCTTTGCTCTGCAAGTGGAAGCTGAAGAGCATCCTGGTTCCCCTGCACTCCTTCGGAGCAGACCAAGAGCATTTGGCCAGCTCTTCTCTCCCAGGAAGACACACGATCGAAATGATGATCATCTCACTAGCACAATCAGATGGTACTTAATTTTTTTTTTATTCCACTTGTTGGTTTCCAATACAAGATGACACTTTCACTGTAGCATGGATCTGTAAACAGTCCTGTTTACAGCAAACCTCATGCGTGTGTTTTTAGGAAGCAGATCCCTCCAACAGTAATTCTTAAAACATGCACTGTAAAAATAAAGCTGTTCAGTTCTTTAGCTATGGCTTTTGAGAAATTTGTGCTCCTCCCCAAAGACCATGTAATAGTTAAAAGACTCAATTCTGTTTTTGTAAGCCACTACACAACAGAGCTTAACAACCTGACAATCCACAAGATCCAACTTAAATTCTCTACTTTTGCTATGAAAAGAAGTTAACTGCACTCTTTCAAGATAAAAAATATCCCCAATAAGATCTGTTTCCCAGGACCCAAGACTCTTTTTCCCAAAGATGCATATACAAAAGCCAACCCCACTTTGTTTTTCACTGAGAGTGTGCAGACTGCCACTAGCCCCACAGTCCCAGAACATACCAACTCCTCAAGTTTGTAGAAAAGTACTTTTAATCCTCAAAGCCAGACTGCAAGTATTCAGATGTTTCCATTCCCATTTAACATACATGCAGAAAGTTAACAAGGCATTACAATAACCCTTGACACGTGATGGTTGAAGTTACAATTCTTTTGGTATCCAAATCAAGAAAAATAGTATCATCACCGTTAAGATCAGCTACCATCAAGCAGCAGCCTGTTGAGTCAGGGCAAGCACACAGCAAATGCAATTAGTACTGCTCAGTGTGTATCTTCATTAACAATGTCTGATTCCATGTTTATCATCTGGTGTGCAATACTTGCCATACAACATCTGGGTTAGTCACAATACTAGTTAAGTTTGCCCGTAGTAATTTAAAAGCAACCCCAGTGGATAAAAATTTATAAGCAGTAGAATGCATTCGGTTACTATATTGAAGTTAAACATCGACAGTATAATTGCAGAAATCTTTTCAAGCTAAAAATAAGCTGACTCAGACATTAAGTTGAGAAAAGTTAACACAGAAAAATGTTTAATATTAACTACAGAAACAGTGGGTATAGTACAGAATGTCTTAAGCAAAAGATACACCAATCAGTACTTACAAAGGAATGAACCATTTCTTTTCTTAACATTACATTTCTCATATGTAAGTTCATATATGTAGGTTGGTAAGTTTTACCATTCTGGAAAAAATAAGGTGTGTATATCATCAGCTAGATGTGCTCACTGTATGCTCCATTATTTTTACGCAAGGCCCGGGTGACTGGAAGTGCAGTTGTCAGGCATTTTAATTAACTGGACAGCCATTTGTTTCTGCACGACAAGGCATCGTTACACAGGAGCAATCAGGAGAAAACAGGAAACAGCCAAGCACTCTGCACTGCAACACGCCACCTTAACAGCTAACCAGCATTACTCAACTGCTACACAACTGCGCCTAGTGCACAAAAATACATAAGAGAAGAGATTAGAATTGAGTCTGATAAAACAATCCTTTCAAATATCAACTGTCACCTGAAAAGATTTCTACCAATTTAAATTTGAAGATACTATTTGAATTCAAAGTTTTGGTTTTTTTTTAAAAAAAAGCATTTACAGTAAGTTTCAAATTGAAGTTCTGCAGAATTTTATTTAAGGAATGAAGACAAAATTGAGAATACTTTTTGACAGAGTTAGCTACTCAGCATGTAATAGCTGCACATTTCCTCAGTCTGAAACTGGAGGCAGCATGTTACCATCAGTTTAAATTTCAAATAAAAGTCAGCACTATATAAACAAAAATGAAGTTTTACCTCAAATATCCAAGCCAATAATGAAATCGGTAGTCGTTCACTTCACTAAATTACAAGAAATTTGAATAACAGCAACAAAATGGCACATAAAATGTAAAATCTGCCACTTGAGGCGCAACTTAAACAAGTAAAAATTTAGACAAAAATGTTACAAAATAACCTTTTCAACAGCTGGTTGCTCGTGCCAGGGGTCTCTCCAATGGACTGAAGACTCAAGCGATCTTTTCCCCCCAAAGGCGTCCTTTATGTAGGTTCTCATTTATCTGATGCATCTAGGTTTGAAGAAAGAAAAGTTTAGCTAGGTTTCTATCTTGTCTCTTTTGGTTATGTGGATGACTTCAGGTATAACTTCTAGTTGTGCTTCAACTGGCTTTGCCTAATTTAATTAAGTTTTAGGAATTTCCATAGTGTTCCACCTCCCCCCGTGTGTTGCTTTACTTCAGAGGCCAAATGTAAGGTTCTGCCAAAATATTTAGTTACAAAGAAGAATAAGCATCAGGCTGTAGATCAAGCCACCATTAACTTCAATTCAGCCTGTTCAACAGTAAGTTATTAAAAGTTATATAAAAGTTATAAAACTAATACTTCTTCATAAAACTTAACTAAGCTCTAATCAGAATTCAAAACAGAAAGTGTGACTAATTTTGCTACAATTATCTAACTTTAGAGCTAGCTTAGGCCCTTTCCTTTTAAAAATAGGACCAAACAGTTTGAAGGGTTAAAGACACACTATCCTTTCCCCACCCGGTGTATCCTTAGATGCCTCTTCCAAGATGTTGACTTGAGGAAAAACTAGTTTCCATGGTTTTCTCGTTGCAAGGAATTTGCCACTTTTCTAGAACAGTTACCTCCAGTCAGTATAACGGCCACTGAATCGATCTTCCATTATAAAAGGATAGTGTATCTTTAACATTTAAAGACAAACCTGCTCCAATACACGCCCACAGAAACTGGTCCCTGGAGGATCAGCCAAATCAGTTAAAATCTGCAATACTGGCCAATATTCTTTTAGCAAACAGGAGACCGCAGCTTTAAAGGGGAAAATGCAGATGTTGGATAAATACAGTAAGAAATAATCATTTTCATCATAGGTTGCGTCTCATACAATAATTTATAAAAAACCAAGCCATTAATCTCTCAATAAAACATTTTCTCTGTAAAAAAAAAAAATTCTCTGTAGAAAGCCCTTTGGTATTAATTTCCCTAAACCAATAACCGAAAAGCACTGCTCAAGAAAACAAAAAAAAACCAAACCAAAACAAAATAACTAACAATGTGCCCCGTTAGGATTCGCTTGGTTCAGGCTATTAATATGCTAAGAACTACCCAACACCCCACCTAAGTGCTACAATAAATAACATGCAACTTGTGCTGATCCCGAGGTACATTACCATGTTCCTAGGAGGATACAGCTCCTTCTTCTTCCGGAGACTTGGGAGGACTCTTAGACCTGGATCTAGAGTTGGATTCCCTCTTTGATGCAGGAGGAGGGCTTCTAGATCTAGACCGAGATCTTGACCTGGACCGGGATCTGGAGACAGACGAGGACTTTGACTTGGATCTCCTGGCAGACCTGGACTTGGAGGTGGAGCGAGACCGAGAGCGTGTGCGAGACCGGGATTTAGATCGACTGTAACGGGACCGACTACGGGATCTAGAGCGGCTCCTGCTTCTAGATCGGCTGCGACGGCGTCTTCTAGGGCTGAAACGTGCCAGAAGAAGAAAAAAAAAAAATTAAAAAAGCGCGTTAAAAAGTTGAGCATGGGCGGCGCAACAGACTTCGGCAACTACTTGGGGACAGGGAGGGCGGAACGGGACCCACGTGGGCCAGAAACTGAGCGTTAAGCGGGCGCCATTGTTCAGAGTGAGTGGCCGGGGGCTAAAACTACTACGGGGCGAAACCCTTGAGCTCCGAGGGAACTCCACGTGTCTTTGGGACTAAACCTTAACTCCCCGCTCCCAAACTCACTGGGGAAAGGGAACAAAACCGAGCGGTCCCTACTGTACAGGCACATGGTTGAGCCCCGTCTCCCTGGTTTAGCTCCGGGAACTCCGCTGTCCCCCTGCCCCCTTCCAGGCGCTCACCTGCGGCTGCGGCGGCCGTAGCCACTGCTCCCGTAGCGGCGGGGAGGCGGGCCCCGCCGGCTGTGGTGCGAGTCGGGGGGTCGGCCGTAGCGAGCCATCTGGACACGGAGCTCCCGGCCATCCAGCACGGCCCCGTCCATGGCGTCCATCGCGTCCTCAGCATCGCGTTTGTCGTGAAAACGGACGAAGGCGAAACCTCGGCTCTCTTTAGTGTAGCGGTCTCGGGGGATGTAGACGTCTCCTACTCGGCCGTATTTCTCGAAGACCCTCCGGAGCGTGTCCGGGGACGTACGGTAGGTCAGGTTGTCCACCTTGAGGGACGTCATGCCCTCCACGTCCGGCGGAGGGCGCCCGTAGCTCATGGTGGGCAACAGCCCCCGAGGGGCGGCGGTGAATGAGGAGAAGAAACCTGAGGGAAGGGTTGGGGGGGGGGGGGGGGGCGGCGCGGCCCTGAGGAGGGAAGCGCCTCACACCGGAGGGGGAGCGCCGGAGCGGCGGCCCAGTAGAGTCCAGAAAGGCGGGGAGCTGGAGGGCATAGGGGAAGGCCGCGGGGTCCTCAGCGGGAAGGGAAGAGCAGGCACCCACCTCTGGGGTCCGGGGGCGAGGCGGCCTAAGGCCGGAGCGGAGACGAAGCGCCGGTTCAATGGCCACCCCCGCCCGCCGCCGCGAGGAAATGAGCGGGGCGCCGCCCGCGCGCGCCTACTTAACGCCACAAAATGGCCGACGGCGACCCGGAAGGGAAAGGGCCTCCCGGCGTGCGCTGCCCCGCCCGCCCCGCGCCAGGCCTCGTTTGTCTTTCGTTCTTTTTTTTTTTTTTTTTTTTTCCACAGGTAACGGCCCCGGAGAGGGCGCGTGGAAAATTGCCTTCTAAATTAATAACTCGCCTGCCGTTGAAAGTGACCGTTAAGGCGGCTCCGCCGTGACCCGGAAAGTCTCGGCGGAGGCGGGGAAATTTTGAACAATGTGCGCCGAAAACGGTAAAAAAAAAAAAAGACAAAAACGGAAATAAGGAGACCTGCCTTTGCTGTGGGGGGAAAGAGGGGCGGGGGATCCCTGCCGAGTAGGAGAAAAAAAGAAAAGGAAAAAAAATAAAAGAAGTGTTAAGGAAGGGGAGCGGCTCCCGCGCGGGCGGGAGGGGACGGTTTAAAATGGCGGCCGCGGAGGGGAGAGCGCTGTGAGGGGAGGCGGGTGCGGGCTCTCGGCTGGGGATGCTGCCAGGGAGTTTCTCTCAGGGCAGCTGCCGCGGGAGCTCTGTGCTCTCCCTGCTTCCGCCACAGCCGGGGCTGTGCTGCGGCTGCTGCCCTGTGTCGTGAGGGGGTACAGCGGGCCGGCGCAGGCTCCCCTCGAGTGTCTGCTGGCAGCGGTGCTTAGGTGAAGCCTCCCCGGGCCCTGCCGCGATGGTGCAGGCTGTGGAGCCGGTGGCAGAGCGGTGTGGGTGCTTCTGGGCTTCTTTCCCGGCTGCGTCGGTGCCTGTGAGGGAGCTGTGGGCCCGGATCCCCCTCTACACACACACAGCGCTCTCTCTGAAAGTTGGGTGCTTTGGCAGCGAGAGGGGTGAAACGGGAACAAGGGTGAGGATTAACACAGCCCTTGTGTAAGGATTAGCACATCCTTGTGTAAGGATGGTAAGCACATTCCCGGAGTTTTCCCTAGGGAATTCAGTGAAAGCTGCTCACCCGTCCCAAAAGTTGTTGCTGCCTGTACTTTCAGGCGCCGAGTAAAATGCCTGAACTTTTGAGTATGAGCTGTAATACTTGGTGCTCCTCTTAAAATGATAAATGTTTCTACTCATCTGTTTTGTAATTCTATGTTAAAAAAAAAGAGTTCTCTACTGATTTGTTCAGCGCAATTATAGTATCAATATGAGAAAGCAAACTCAGAATTTAAATCTGTATTCTTACTGTAATAATGTTTAATTTTTTTTTTTTTTTAAGAAGTATCAAAATAAGCAATGGCATCAATGCAAGCCTAGAAGCAACAGTTTGTTTCCTGCTACAAAAGACTTAAGAAATCAAATAAACTATTACTGCACATTTTGTATTGCTTCATGCTCTGTTGTTCACTGTTTTTCTCCAGAAGATGTTGATGAAAACTTTTCTTACTTGCTGAAACCCTTTCTCTAAGGAGAAATTTGAAGTTTATCTTTGCAAATGATTGCCCTAAAATGAGGAGGAAGTTTCTTGCGTCCCTTATTCACTGGTTTCACAGTCACTTCAAACCAGTACAAGCTGCTGCCACAAGAATGGGTCCAGGACACCAGCCCAGTTTGCTGGGCAGCTGGGTGAAGGCTTATGGTGGCCCAAGGGGAAGAAGGTGTGAGCGGGACACAGTGCCCAGAGGATCTTAAAAATCTGTTGCTATAAATTCAAATTACAGTAAAGGAAGAAGAGAGCTTTGCTTGTGTTGGAAAAACCCACCTTGGTTCTCTAATTGGATCTTTGTAAAGCAGCCTCTGACCGATCGTACCGACTTTCTTCCATGAGTAATAAATAAATATATATTTAGAGGAGTTAAATATGTAACAATAGCTGGTATATGAATTTTATTTAAGTCCTTTACTGTAGATAGCAGAGGTAAAATTTGATTATCTACTTCAGTCAATTCTAGATGTAGATAGCAGAGGTAAAATTTGATTATCTACTTCAGTCAATTCTGTATTTCCTTCCCTTCCTCTTTGGCCATCACTTAAGTGGAGCTGATTTAGCCGAACGCTCCAATCCTGACTGGGAGGCCCAATGGGACAGACACAGGATAATAACAGTAAAAAGCACTTATATTTGGTCGATACAAGATGTGTGATCCTCTTTCAGTTTTTCTGGTGCTCTGACAGAGATCTTCAAAGCCTAAAGATCAATCCATCTGAAATTTGTTATTTGGATATACTGTGAAGTAAAATCTTAAGGGTGTGTAATTACTAAAAATGAATGTTGTGCCTCAAGAAAAAGCAGTGAAAGGTTACAGAGACTTTTCTGAGTCGCTGAGGCAACAGGAGGCAGAAACGCTGAGCAGAGCCTGTGTGTGGCTGGCACTGAGAGACTTGGTTTCTCCCAGGTGGGAATTATTTTCCCTTTGGGATGACTATTTTTGTGTTTGAATCCAGCTAATCAGATAGCTTTCTTAAATGACTTTCTAAGACTTTAAAAATATTTTATTTAATTTTTTATTCAGTATTATTTAGTGGATAGAGATTATAATTCTTAAAAACTTTTTATTTTAAGGATTAGGAAACCTCCACCCTTTCAAGTGGAAAAAAGCATACGTTGCTAAAACTACATTTCCCATAGTGCACAGGGGCTGGCCAGGCCGGGTCAGCTGATCGAGATTGGGAAATGTTCCTTATTTCCTGTCCAACATGTATGGAAACGACTGCTGTGCCCGAATGGCTCATCTTTCCTTCGTCAGGTGATTTTAAAGGCTTTGGACCAGAATTCGGATTTAGCACAATGGCAAGAAACTGAGCGGATGAACTAACTTCGGTATCTGGAAAACTGCTTCGGTTGGGGGAAAGAGATGTCCTGGAGAAGTAACACACGGTGGTCTGCTCTGTGAACTTCATGGGAAAAGGTAGAGAGAAGCTTTTCTACCAGACCTTTATCTTTGGGAGTTTTTTTTGTTTGCTTATTTGTTTTGGGTTTGTTGGTTTGTTGTTTTTTTTTTTTTTTTGTTGGGTTTTTTTTTTGAGTTACTGATTTTGCTGTACATTACATTATTTACAAGTCACCAGATTCTTTATTAGTTGATGATTATGTTCTAGCAGCTAATAAGTAGCTATAAGTACTCCTCATCTCTGAAGCTTTCTTTTACATTTTATTCTTTTTGGCTCTTTGTTTTTAACAGAGGTTAAGAGGAAACTTTTTAAAAGAAACTAGAGTTTTTCCTGCCTGAAGCTGAGGACTTGGCAAGAAAACACAAGATGTCTCCTGATTCAAAAAAACTTTTCAACATAATTATTTTGGGAGTCTCGTTTATGTTTATATTCACTGCTTTCCAGACATGTGGAAATATTGCGGTAGGTGTGGATTTCAAAACATGCCAGTTTTCTGTGACAGTTGTTCATCCTTTCTTGCCTTTAGTGTACTCAAATGTAGGAGTTGCTTTACTTGGGATTTTTTAATGTGCGAGACACCTTGACGTTTTGTCTCCTTTCTTTTGTTTTAGCATTGACTAGATTAAGTTGTTTAACCAGATAATTAAGCAGTTTCTTTCTTTAAGATAGCATTGCTACATGTGTGTCTGATTGCTCAGAAAGTACAAAATTATGAATCTTATCAAATGTATTAATGGACTTTGAAAATAGTGTATGTTTTGGCACTTGAAATATTTAACAATTGAATCACATTGGACCTTCCATATTTCTGATTATTCTTTATAGTCCCTTTCAAAATATTTGCTAAGCTGTTATTAACCATGCTCCTAGTTTTTCCTCGAGTGTCTTTCCTAATCTGGCGTAGTTTTCTGTTCTAACAAGGTAGACATTGAGGGGGAGGACGATGATAACATCTGACAAGTAGTCAGACTTCCACAATTGCTAGAACTGCCAAGTCACCTTCCATCTGGTTAAGTAATTTACTGCTTTAGGATCGTGTATCTCTGCACACTGAAGCAAAATTAGGCATAACATAATTCATATTTACTATTCAAAGGAGATTGTACTCTAACTACTCACATTTCTAGAATCCTGCTGCTGACAGACTTAGCCCAGATCCTCTGAGTTGTTGGTGTTGCTCTCAATATTAGTTATATGCCTGAAGGACAGTTAGATTTCAACATACCTCTGAGAGCCTAAGGTCTTACGGCTTCTCTTTTCTGACTTGCAGGAAGAACCCTTTCTGGGTTCAGACATAGAAATATCCTTCTCTGTGCTATAGAAATAACTGCTTCGGATAGTTTTTGTACAATTCCTTGTGCAGCACGATACAGTACATAAGTACAACCCAGGGATCTTGGAAGTTCTGCAGTGAATTCACAGCACTGAATTGGACCTAGTGATCATGTAGTTTATTGCCATTAAAGTCATTACAAGTGACTTTCAATCAGATTTACTGGCCAGACCAACTGATTACATGGTCTTATGATCACTAAAGCTGATTCAAGGGGAAAAAAAAGGAACAGGGGAAACTGAAAAGAACGGAAACTCTTATCAGAAGCTCCTATTAGGTCAAATTAAGACTATTTTTAGGCTTCTCCTTTTTTCTCTGCTTTTTAAACTAAGATAGTCATACATATCTACCTAACAGAGGTGTTTTGTGAAATATTTTAAGGTCTCTGATGGAAATCATGATATAATCCTGAAGTATTAATTACTGCTTCCAACATAGAAGCTTCCTGGCCAAATATCTCCTTCACCTTCATTCTGGAGGTGTTGCGAGTTGCAATACTTTAAGTCCTTTGTAGAGTCTATTAATGATTACTTCTAACATTTAATACTGACTTTAAGCTGATGCGAGTGTTCTTGGACTACAAGATATGTTCTAACATACGATTTTTCTCCTCGCAGCAAACTGTTATCACCAATTTAAACAACACGGATTTTCATGGTAGTGGCTACACAAGGTAATTTACACAGATCTTCTGATTACTGCGCTTCTTGCAGGGCGAGGCTGGTCATAATTCCATCTCGTAGAGATATACTTCCCAGAGACTGTAGTGTTCTGCTGACTTCAGAATTTAATTACATACTAAGAGCAGTTTAAAACATGGGCTTCTCACATTCACTCTAGTTCTGATTTATTTCTAGTTGAACTACATAGCTCTTGCATTTTTTCTTTGTAGGGAGAAAAAACACCATACAGTCATCACATTCTTAGCATTTTTATCTTAGGAGATGCATAATGTGGAAGTTAAAATAAATAAAACTGCTACCTAAGGCCTTGGTTGTTTGCCCTTGTACCCCTCTGTGTGGTTGTGTAGGTTAGGTGGTGTGGATCAACTTCCAGGAAATCCTGCAATGTAAATGTGAAAGGGGCAGTCAGAAAGAGGAGAAGCAAACAACACGAGAAGCCATTCTGTTTGTTTATTGCACTGGCACAGCCAAACTCGCCAAGCGTGATTTGGGACCTTTTGAATGCCAAATTAAACTGTCATGTAGAAAAACCTGGTCGAAGGGCTCACTGTCTTAATTTAAACTAAAAATACAACTGGCACAAAATATATCTATACAATTTCTGTGGTGTATTTGGCAGAAATGAAAACATCACTGATAGACGAATGAGGCTCCGGAACATTGTCTTCTAGGAGTACTGGGTATAAAATACAGTAACTGTTGTTAAGGCACAGTTTGAGAAATGTGTGCTGTAAATGACGAGCTGTGCTTTCCTCCAATGGTTTGGGACTCTGTTCAGCAATTCAAGAAACACTGCATGCTCCTTTATTGCCATAAGGAGTGCAATGGGTGAGGGTGGGACTCTGTTCAGCAATTTAAGAAACACTGCACACTCCTGTATTGCCATAAGGAGTGCAATGGGTGAGGGTAACAGAAGGAAGGAAGGAAATGTTTGACCATGGAAGTTATGCAGTTACTTAAGTTATGTATGTACTTAACTTGATACTTTGGAATTGAGTGTATATTCTTAAATATTTGCACTTACACCCTATATTTATTTGAAGTATTTAATCGTCTTTGGTGTTTATTTCTGTAGCATGTCCATTATTTATGGAGTATTCTCTGCATCAAATCTCATATCACCTTCAGTGGTTGCGATAGTAGGACCTCAACTCTCCATGTTTGTTAGTGGCATATTTTATAGGTAAGTATTTTAATTTTTGTTTTCTGCTTCCTTTGAAATCTTTCTTTCATTTTTCACACCTAAGGCTACCATACCATACATGAAATTGTTCTGGCTAAGACACGCAGCTGTCTGTATCGGTAGACGTGTAACTGCAGAGTAGTTCAACCTGCCAGAAACAAACTGTATTTTTTCCACAGCATTTCCAGACTTTGCTGACTGTGGAGTTCAGGTTGTGGTCTCAGGTCAATGACTATATATAAAAAACATTCTACATGCTTGGGGGAGTAAAAAGGTTACCTTTTTTCACATATGACCTGAGCTGTTTTCCAATGTCACTTAAGAGAGAGTAGCAGATTTAGAAGCAGCAAACTGAGATTGTTAAAGAGCATTTCCCACTTTAAGTCTATATTCAATAAACTGATCTGTTCTATTCTAGCCTCTACATTGCAGTTTTTATCCAACCTGCCACATGGGCTTTCTACACTGCTTCTGTTTTTATTGGCATTGCAGCTGCTGGTAAGCATTGTTCTTACCCTGTTTACTATTCTTTGCTACACTTGAACATACCTCTAAAATATTTTAATTTCCTGAGCAATATATTCTGTCTGTTTCAGTGCTCTGGACGGCACAGGGAAATTGCTTAACTGTAAATTCTGATGAAAACACCATTGGAAGGAACAGTGGAGTATTTTGGGCACTCTTACAGTCCAGGTAAGTGCTCTTCGTTAATGTATTTTTTGGTAGCATACACATTCTACTTTTTACATTTTTAGATAAGTGGGAAGCTGCATCTAACAATACTCCACTGGTCCCCTGCAGTCAGAGGAGCAGGAGGGAAGGCTGGAAGCGACACTGCTAGTGTGCGTTACAGAACAATGAATTAAAGTTACATATTGCAAGCCTCTGCTCTCAAGATGCTGTTAGGGGCACATTTGACACAGGTAACAGCAATCTTGTTGATTGTGAAGGGCTGTGCTAATTTGTGCCAGGATATCAGTGCACTAATAAGCCTTAATGGCCCTGCCCAGCCTCACCTGGCACCTCCAGCACACCCTTCCCATCTGTCCATGGGCCCAGCAGCACCATTTAAACTCAGCCCTGGGTGTTCAGTTCCTCTAGAGCCATGTTGGAGGAGTGCTGGTCTCCAGCTTAGCCACAGCTATGCCTGGCTCTGGCTGATGTAGATTGAGTTCCCATCTTGGCTTTGTTCTGCCTTGTCACCATGGACCTGCGTGGCAATCACTGAACTCAACTCTGGCCTGTGGAATGACTTCCTGGCTTGACCTCAGACCTGTCTCATCAACATGAAATTGTATGATGGTCTGGACTCTTGGTTGCCCCTGTCTACAATATTTGGGCCTGGCCTTCTTGCTGCGCTCGAAGTTGAGCTTTGGCTGATGAGACACTTCTGCTGGATGTGTTCTGCTCTGTGACTCTTAGCTTTGCTTCCCTGAGGGAGCAGCTGGACCTTGCTGATGGGTTGAAGTGAAGATACTAAAGTTGGACCCGGCAATCAGAAAACAGATCTTGTTGTCAGTAGTTCTCTGATACTAAGCTTCGGGTGCTGCATCAACCAAAAAAGTCAACAAAAGTCTCAGCAACAGGATGGGTAGTGAGAACGAGGTAGTGGATGCTGTGTTGCTGTCGTTGGGTATTTTGTGTAGATATGGTTTATGCATCTCGGGAGAGTGTAGTTTAATTAAGATACAGGGAAAAATAACAAAAATGCGCAAGAAGACAGAGCTGCTGACTTGAGAGACTAAAAACACTGAGCCCCTTTCCTTTGCAGAAGGTCCACAAATGGTTCCTGAAGAGGTATGCCTTTTACCACCCCTAATCTAGCAATTCTGGCTATTGGGAGATAATGAGGAGAATCAGCCACAGAAGGTGCTTAGGCTGGTGAGCCTGCTCTAAATGGCATTGCCAAAGCTGTTGTGGGGACAGAACACTGGATTAGTGGAACAACAGTCTGTCCTAGTGGCAGACCTCTTGTGTTTTTTAAATTTCAGGTTCAGGAATTAACATATCAATACGTTACCAGAGTAGTAATTTCCACAAATCCAATTAATTGTGTTTTACAGTAAGCAAAATGAATGCCTTTGAATGAGGAAACTTGACTCTAAGGCTGTTTTGAGTCGCTATTCATTCAGAATTACTATATTTCAGGAAACTGTAGGTAGGAACACAGAATTTCCCTGGAGCTGTTAACAACCAATTCAGCATTGCTGGGGCAATACTTCAGGCACAACACATTACCCTTCTAAGGAAGTATTTCAAAATCATCTCCACAAATATGTCAGCTTTCTAACCTATACCTTTCCAAAATTAGAGTGAGGAAACTCTAATGATTTCCTCCTTTTTGCTACCACCTTATGTTTTGATTCTTGAAAATGAATAGCTAGTGTTATGGGGAAGAATCCTCTATGGTGTTTGAAGTGTTTATGTAGAGTGAGAAGTTTGCATGGAGGGTGAGTAGTGTCTCTATTTCACAGTTGCACACTACTGTTTCTTGTGTAGAATAGATTTACTGTGATGCTACTACCTTATCTTACCGCAAAAAGTGCTGTTCACCTTTATTGTCCTTCTTGTTTACAGCTTGTTTTTTGGTAACCTCTATATATACTTCGCTTGGCAAGGAAAAACTCACATATCAGGTGGGTATTGCTTGTTTATATGGGAGGCCATCCTTTAAAGTATGGTAGTGTGAATAAACGGATGAAATAATGAACTGGAAAGTGGCAAGAAACTTAGACAATAATAGGCATTTTTTTTTCCTATTTCTTGTAAGCTAGACGATTTTTGGAATATCTTTTTGATTCAGTGTTCCATAGGACTCGTGATCATTGTGTTATGTATGTTGTTTTCCTGCACACAATGCACTTTAACACCACCTTCTAGGGTATTGTCGATGAAATTCTTCAGAATGTTGGTTTAGAACAGGGTTTTCCACCATAGTTACTCCGGGTTTGTGACCTGTGCAGACACGCTTATGCCAAAATATGCATATTTTGGCAGAAAAGTATTCTAGAATGACTGTATATTTAATATACATACCGTTCCATTCCAAAGTAAGCTCCTGGTGTCGACCATCCTTCTAAATCAGATTGGAGACTTGATTAACCTATGAAATAAAGGAAAACCCTCCCAGTTCACTTCATGGCTGCGCTAATGGTTGTGCTGACACCCCCCTGCACCTAGAGGTGCAGCCAGCCTGAGAGTGGGCTGCTGCTGCTTAAACTGCTCCATCGCTGGAAGATGTGTAAATAACTCACTCTTCCTTTCTCAGCATACTTTATGAAGACTAACTTGCTAATGGAATTGTAATTAGTACTATAGTTTTTTTGTTTGACGTGGTGCTAGACTGGTACAGAGCAGGAATTGGAGAACAGTGGACTGCTTAATACTCTTGAGAAGCTGAATAGTGGTTGAAACTGGTTTTAAAGCAGAGATTTCTGGCAACTGCTTAAATAAGCAAGGCAAGGTGGGTGGCAGTATCCGCTAATAAATGGCAATGGGGAAGATAGAGCAAAAAGTAGCAAGATTTTAGTTATAAAAACCGAGTATTGCTGCAAATCCACGTTTTGCAAATAAGTTTGTCCTGTTCTATAGTGGCTATGAGAGTTTTCTTCATTGTAGTCTTAAAGTAAAATATCTACTAGAATGGTCAATTCTTTTAACATTTAAAATATGGGGATACTTCTGCTGTAGTCAATCAGGAATAAGATGTTGACTTTTACATGATAATTATCGAGCTTCAGAAATACTGCCCTGTTGAGAGGAATAGTCCAATTCATGCCTCTGTTAGATCCATCTTTTCAGGTTCCCCACAGCCATGGGCTTGTAGCGCAGCACAGGTTAATTTTTAAAGGTTGTCTTTACATTCCTTCACCTTTAGCATGTTATTGAAAGTATTGGGGGCACTTTGAACCTGATGGGCCTGAAACATCTGTGCATTCTCCACTTCATTGCTCTTGCTACGTGCAGAACAGAGCAGTTCACTGTAAGGCTGTTCTGCTGTTAAATGTTCCTCCAGCTTTAAATGTTTTGAGATTCCACTTTATTAAAAAACATTGATACCAGAAAATTTAACAGCATTTAAAAAACAATTCCTCCTTCCTTTTACTACCTATATAGAAGTATTACAGGCACTTCAAGGTGAAGCATGTATTCTTTTTGATCTGTAATCATGCAGAATATTGCTGTAGAATAATTCTATGTTTATGTTTAAGCTGAAAGTAAATACAAGCGTAGGCAATATCTGCAGAATCAATCACAGCTATTAGCTGTTTCTTGGCTTTTTTTTCCCCTGCTTAATATTTGTAAATAAGAGTGACTTCTGTATTACTGATTTGTCTGTGCCTAACAAGTTGGTTGGTGCAGCAGAGCACGGGGCAGCAATTCCCTTCCTCCAGCTGCACAGTGTACATTCTGTCAGTGAGGTTTTGATGATTTTAAAGCCTTTGTAGTTTACAAGCCTCCCAGTTTATGATGTTACGGCACTAATATTTCTGATGCTGGTAAAGAGCTTTTTTTTAAAAAAATTTGAAGGGTTTTGGGATAGTTTGCTATGTCCACTCTGAATTATAAAAGTCTTGAGAAATGTGCTTTCTTCTGCTAATAATTTATTTTGTTAATTGGCTCCTCCTTGGTCATAGCCTTTGCATGGCAGAAAATGCGAGTGACACTGTTAATTATGCCGATATTTTATTGGCATCATAAAACTGAGACAGGAATTTGCCAGCAGCTGAGTACCTTTTGCTCCACTTGAAAGGTAAGTTAGCAAATTAGTGTGCGTTTTAAACGCTGTTTCGTAGTATGTCTGTGTTAGTTCTTTGAAGGTAGCTGAATTGGTTTGAATTGCTTTTGCACATCTGGTTATGACTCTTGTTTGTTTTTCCACAGAGAGCGATCGCAGAACTGTCTTCATTGCCCTGACTGTTATCAGTCTTGTGGGCACAGTTCTGTTCTTTCTGATTAGGAAACAAGAGGACACAAAAGCTCCAGGGGAGGAAGATTCTGCTAATGAAATCCTGGGGGATGGCTCGTAAGTGCTTACGGCAATAACATGTTGTCACATACACTGGTTTGTGTTCCTGCTCCTCGATGGAACTTCGCACTCACTTGCCCTCTGAAATGGAAACATAAATGTTATGAACAACCTGTAGAATGTATAGATTTAATAGAAAAGTATCTGTACCCTAAGCGAGAATTAATGTTCTTTATGTGACATATTCTCAAAGGTGGAGTGCAGTATTAAGTTTTTTTTATTAATGAGGAAGTGCTTTTGGAAAGATACCATTTACCTCTTTTCTCCACTGATTATTAAACATGAATCTGCCTTTCATAGTCTGTCTTGCCCTCATCAGCCCAGTTTAAAGGTTGGAATAAGCAGGAATTACTCCCTTTTTATAGGTTATCTTTTACATACTGAAACATATTTTTCATATTTCTCTAAATACCTATATGCCACCCTGATAAATACATTAGAAGTGCACAGGTACATAGATTTAGTACAGTTTTGCCTGAGGCATCAGTTTAAATATTTTTGCTTTTAAGGAATAATGGAAATGTTACAAAAACATCAGTAAGTGTGCCAGTGGAAAAAATGTTCAAAGCTAAAAATGCTCAGAAGAAAGACTCTGTTAAGCAGGTTAATTCTTGAATGGCATCCACTAGCCCGGAAAGCACATAAATTTTGTAGTTTGTAGTTTAGATTCTCAGAATCTTTAATAATAATTTGGTACATTCCAGTATATAATTCTGGGCTAGAAAATGTACAGAAAATCTGAAATAAGTTAAGCTGACTTCCAGCATAGTGATGCATAGTTATTTTTTTCCATTTTGACAATGTCATTTGTTTATCCAGGTCTGCACAAAACAAACTGGCGAGAGCAGTGGCTGCCTTCAGTAAGTAATATTTCACGTAAGAGTGGTTTTAAAAAATTCTGACACATTCTTTCCAGTTCTCCATAATTCTCCTGATAATCTGATCATCACTTAAAACAAAAATTTGTGAAAATTAAGGTTTTAAGAATGCATTTCAGTTACTCCACTTCAAATACAGACCTTCAGGGATGTCCTGCTTGGAAAAATGACTGCCAGGAGGCAAAGGTTTTCAGATCAGAGATGGCAGTTCACACAGGGACACAGGACTGATGAGTTTTGAGCCTGATAGGAATTCAGTTCTCTCTGTGAGTATTTGTGATTTTGAGCCTAGGCAAAATGGGGCTTGGAACTGGAAAATCTTGGGAACCACTGAACTAACGCGTGGGCAAATTACTGTTGATGTGTGATTACTGTGAGCTCTCTGTGCTTCAGAAGTGCTCCTTTCAGGTGACAGTGTCTTACAAACAAAGCTTGACTTGCAAGCCAGGAGAGTGAAGTAGACTTCGCTTAAATTACATACTAGTGAAGCTCAGAAGTACTTCCTTGAGGCAGTTTCAGATCCAAGCTATTTCACAATACCTTCTGTCTGGAGACACGCTCCAGAAGAACAGGTCACTGCTTGGGAAAGCTAGTGCATGAAAGTGCTTTTTTTTAAAAACAAAAATAATAAAAAAAAAAATCACTAACATAAGATAAAAGAGAAGTTACGTGTTGTTTTATTTTGTTACCAAGCGATACCACTGAAAACCAACAAATTTGAACTAGAGCATCTGCAGTTTCCATTGTAGTTTGATGTGGTCTGCCTCTGACTGTTAAGTTTGTTTTAAGAACATAGGGATCTTCACTGAGAATTTATTTATATTTTTAGGAGACAGTCACCATGAACTCAGAGACAATACAAGAACACTATGAGCAGAAAATGGTCTGCTAATTGAAAATTCTGTATCCCCTCATTAGTATTTCCCCTCCTGGCATTTGTTACAAAAAAGGATTTCAGATCACAGCATTTCTTTTACAGGGGAGGTGAGGGTTGGTTTGTGTAGCACTCTGTTTACTGTAATAAAGTCACAGTTTGCATAATTTTAACCTATTTTTGCTTTAAGCAAAGACCAAAAGAAAGTTTAGAGTCTCTAAATAGTCTTAGCAGAAGTTTATGTTAATTTCCGTTTTTATGTCTTTACAGAGAAATCTATAAAGCTGAGCTTCACCAAAGAGATCATGCTTCTCAGTGTCACAACAGCCTACACAGGTAGGTAGTGGACTCATGGCATCGTTTGGAATTTTAACCCCAGAGCAGGGTCACAGCTCTGTGTCTCTGCAAACATTACTTGAATATTTCAATTAACTTTGAATGAGTTACTCAGGACATTTCTAACTCCTGGAAAGTGTGTCTGTATGGGAGGAGGGGTGCTCCTAAATCTGTGAATATGAGCAGATGTAGTAGTTCTTGGTTCAGTGCAGTTCTGGGTCACCCAAACTGAGAATTAGGCAAAATTTACGTAATTGGTTTTCAGGGGATTTGCCATTACACTATAAATGGGTTGTAGGTTGTTTAATGCAATTGTGTTGGATTTGAATTAAGCTTATTTTTGCAGAGTATGATTTCAGTGTCCCCTCCATTGAGGTGCAGGAAATTACTGACAGTCTTCATTTTAGTCTTGGTTCTATTGGGAAAAAGTTTAGCCACTTTCAACTATTTTTGTCATTAGTATTTGCTGTGGCAAGAGCTCTCTTTCTTTTTAGCAACTTAAGTTAAACCTGGCCTGCCATTGTTAGACCAAGGTGTGAGTTGTACAATAAAAACACATTACACATTTATTTTTGCCGTATACTAAAGTGATTCTTCAAGAAAAATACTATAAAACTGTTAAAAATGTTACCGGGATCTTTAATGGGTTTGGGTGGAAGTGATTCTTGCTCTTTATTTGGTTTCAGATGTAATTCTGTTGATCAAATTAAATTTCAGGAAGAATAGATGCATCTTGAGAACCTCAGCTCAGAGTCACCATTATGAAAAATTGTTACTACCTCTTGTGGGTGAAAAGGAAAATTTTGATGCAAAGAAACTATGAGAACAATGTCGTAGCATCTGCCAGAGCTTCAGGTAGAGAAATAGCAGCAGTAGCTACAAAATCACTTGCACCAGCCACTAACCTGTGTTATAAGTTACATCACAGCATCTCCAATGTTGTGTTAACCCGAATTACCTGACTTGAATTCCTCTTAGATGTTTAGTGCAATGGGAACGTGAAGCAAGATAACAAGGGAAAGGAATAATTCAGGGTTTGCCTGATTAATCTGAAATTTGGTTTTAGAGGTAGCAGGAAAATAATCAGTCCGGCTTGGAAAAAATAGCTG
The DNA here is from genome assembly GCF_001431845.1 of Calidris pugnax. Classification (NCBI taxonomy): domain Eukaryota; kingdom Metazoa; phylum Chordata; class Aves; order Charadriiformes; family Scolopacidae; genus Calidris; species Calidris pugnax. The sequence goes on from NW_015090778.1 coordinate 6,223,045, forward strand.
CTGCCATCTGGTGGCTATGGTCAGTATTGCCGCTTTATGCAGGAAAATATTAAATCCTTTAAGGCCAGCAAAAGCTTTTATTTCAAAGATTGATGGTCAGATTATTAAAACTGCTCAAACTTCACCCCTTTTCAGGGCTATGCAGTTCATATACCATGTTAGGTAGCCTGCTACATGTAGACCAGAACATGATGGACCTTACTTTTGCAGTAGCAAAAGGCAAAGGAAGTAAATGAGAAATAGTTCTATTGTTGAACTTTTTTTCTTTGTTGAAGCATAACAATTTGCATTATTTTAAATATATTTTCTATTAAGGAACTGCTATTCTTACACTGATGGTTGCTTATTGTTAAAGGAGAAGTGTCTGCCTGAGCATTCACACCCCGTCCAAGGGGTTGCACACGCAGCACCCGAGTCTGTCGCTGCTCGGACCAGGGATCCTTGGCATAGGCACCCCATGGGTGCCCCTTCCAACTTCTCACACACACACTGACACTCGGGCACGTTCTTTCCTTCAGGCTTGACCTTGGATTTCCCAGAGCAAAGTCTCGGGTGTCAGATTTTATAAAAACAAATAACTGAATGGAAAGGTCCAGCAGTGGGGTCAGCTGGGACTGGGCACCTCCAGAGAGGGGCGTTCAACAAAGAAATCCCTGGGCAGTGATGCCCTTGGGATCCGTAGACCCACCCCTCACATGTTTTTCATGCATCTTTTAATCCAATGGTGATTTTTGGTCTGGGGTCTTCCAACACCACCTTGAATTCTTTTTCTGTGTCAGGGCTGGCCATTGACTGCTCTTACCCTGTTGATTTGCAGTCTCTGCTGACAGTTGCTGCCTCCTTATCTTCTGGTTTACATTTCTTGCACACCTGTGCTCACTGGCAGAGCATGGGGAACTGAAAAGTCCCAGACTCAGGGAAAAACACTCCCAAAACATCAGTGTGTTGCTGACATTTTCCTTATCCTAAAGGACTAAACACAGCGCTGTGCCAGCTGCTGGGAAAATGACTAAGAAAATTAGTTGCAGCCTAAATGCTTCAGCAAATCTAGCCACTCATGCCCGGTAAAGCTAGGCAAACAGCTAAGTCACACTGCATTATAACCCTAAGTAATTTATTCCAATTATTTATTCCAACTTACTTATTTAAGTTAAGCAACTAATATCTTTCAACACTTACGGTCATGCTGGTTGCACTCAACTCTGTTACCTTTTCCTCACAGTAATGGAGGTAGAAAGAAAGAAGAGTTTTAAACAAATAGCAGCTGTTCTTTTTCAGTTTTAGTTCATTATGTATATAAAAGTAGCAGTCTGTTTTAGGAATCTGAGCTCTTTCGGTATTTTGAGGTGCAGGGAGTCTCTCTTAGGAATGCCATAACTTGGGCGATGGGGGAATCTTACATGTGAAATTCCAAAGTTCTTGAAAAGCAGAAATATAAACTCTACGTAGAAATTGTGTCAACAGAAGCACTACTGAACCTATGTGCATGTGACAGTAATTAGTGACACGGTGTTTTTTCTAATACAGTTTTTGTAAACTGGCATTGGGGACTATCATAATTACATAGTTTAAAATTCCCTAATTGCTTCTACTGCACATACTTCATTTGAATATATATAATTGGAAGGTGCCTTGAGACATTAAGAATCTTTTAATAACTTTCATAACAGTTCGTTATCAATTTTGTTTGGTTTCTTTCAAAGGTTTGGAATTAACATTCTTTTCTGGAGTATATGGAACATGTATTGGTGCTGTGAATAGGTTTGGCAGTGAAGAGAAGAGCCTTATTGGCCTCTCGGGTATTTTTATTGGTGTTGGAGAAATCTTAGGTGAGTCTGAATTTACTACCTTATAGGAAAAAAAAGGATTAAGATGATGTAGTTACTCAATATGTTTGTTTTTTTTAACTGAATACCGTCTTTCGAGCTTCCAGCAATGATTATGGAAACAAAAAATGAAATACTAGAAAGAAGATGGTCAATGTGATTCCTTATTGCACTGTGAATTATACATTGCAGCATGTAAAGCGAGCACAGACTAGGATATGAAATAGAGCTGACTATGAATCCGAAGGTTTTGCATTCTTTTGGGGATAGTGCAAAGGAATACATGAGACATAGAATGAGAGAAACAGTAGGCTACACTGTTACTGGGGAATTTTTGGTATTTTGATATTCTGTTTTTAAGTAGTATTCTGCTTACATTTTTGTTATTTCTTAAGTGATATTGTAACTATTTGAAATTTATTTAAAAAGCATTGCACTAAAGATTTCTTTCTTTTAAAAAGTTACCTTGTGTTAAATTAGATGCGATATTTGAATACAGGTAATGTTCACTACCTATTTTATTACTTAAAATAATATACATAATATACTTTTTACTTAAATACAGCAGTGTTGTGGGTTTTTTTTTTTAAAAAAAAACAACAACAAAACACACAACAACCAACAAACACTATCTGTGTTCACTAGCAGCTTGGATCCATAGAGATGCATGTTTTTGCAATTAAAAGAGCTAAAGCACTTCACTGAGTACTGTTGCAACACTGGAGGAAACAGTGCTTGCTGGGGGAGGTACTTGCAGAAAGTTCAAGTGTCTTCATTGGCATCATCTGATAAATCTCCTGCCCACATTTCCCAGACAGCTCTAGCAGCCCAGAAGCTCTGTCAACTTGCAAATGGGGCTGCAGATCTGGCAGGTTCCTTGAGACTCTTCTTATGGCTGTCAATCTTTCAGTTAGCCAGTATGGGGAAGCTTATAATCTCAGTTTTCAGCTTTTTTTTGTGGTGCTTTACATTCTACTCTATTCTTTACATCTCCCTCTCTGATTTAATTCTCCAACCTTTTCCCCTCACACAGGTGGAGGACTCTTTGGTTTACTGAGCAAGAACAACCGCTTTGGCAGGAACCCTGTTGTGATGCTGGGCATCGTTGTCCATTTCATTGCCTTTTACTTAATTTTTTTCAACATGCCAAATAACGCCCCTATTGCTCCTATGGAAGGAACAGATGATGTTGCTTATATGATGCCAAGGTATGTAAACTTTTCCCTTTGGCAGGCATAACTCAAGATGTATATAAACACTTTATTCCTCTAATAGAAAAATCCTTGAAGCTGCTTTTCTGTGTAGTGACTAACTCCACAGAAAAAGCTTTCAGGAATTCTGTTTTTATTCAAGGTAGATATTCTACCAGCGCACACTCCATTTAGGAATTGAGATGGCATGAGAATAAAAAGCATGAGGATGTTTGGTAGCAATTCTGCCACTTGAGAACTGACATTTCTGACATCTAGTACAGTAGTGAGACCAGCAACTCTTGTACTAGGTGTTAGGAATTCAGTTTGTTTTAAACCAGTGTTGGGCTCGGTTTTAGTACAGCCCAGAACACCGGCCTTGCCCTGTTTTACTGGTTTCTGAAGTCTTTGAATGCTCATTGTCAAAGTCTGCTTGATCTAATGAGCCATGCTATGCCTGTCTCTTACACCACTCAGTGTTAGGGGAAGAACATAGGGAATTTTCTTATCTCTTCATTGCAACCTTCTTCTGGGGTGTATTTTTGAAAATTTGTGTGAAAACCCAGTGTTGTCAGTTTGCTAACTTGCAATCATAGGCATTTGTGCTTGTGCAGGTGACTATTCGTTATTTAACCAGAGTATTTCTCTGCAAAAGGAATTGGTATTTCTCTAATAATCCTGCAGTTTTTATGAACTCACCATGTGTGTCTCAGCTTTTAATCACTGCCTTGTGGGCTTTGTGGCTCCAAGCACCAAAATGAGTTCTTTTAGCAGTTCTGCAGTCAATTCTGCACTGAATTAGGTAACAGAAGTCTTTAGCATTCAAGAAATTAAAATCTGATAAAACTATTCTTTTTGCCAAGCCAAGCGTTCCCAGTTCTTTCCCAGTGAAATTTAAAGTCTGATAACTTTCTTCCATTCTCAGTTTCCAAATAAGTCTGCCAAAAAATAATTTGAGAGATGTGTAAGCTGTTTCAATGAATGGTTTTTAAATTTGATTCATTTTCTCCTTCAGCAAAGAGGTGGCTATATTCTGCAGCTTTCTGTTGGGCCTGGGGGACAGCTGCTTTAACACCCAGCTCCTCAGCATTTTAGGATTCCTGTATTCAGAAGACAGTGCTCCTGCCTTTGCCATCTTTAAGTTTGTTCAGGTATTACATGGCACAGCCTTTTGAAAGTGTGACTCTTGGAATGTTATGGAAATACTGGGCTGGGTTTTTTGATGACCTCAGAAAAATTAGATTGTTTCTGCAAAAAATTTCAGCCTGTTTTTTTTATCTCTCACAGGGAGATAAGAGTTTTAGGTAGGAGTTAGCATGATTGTATCACTTGGTGTATTAGCTTGGTTTGAGTATATAATCAAACTGCTGTTACTTACAAGTTAGAAGTGTTGGGAATTGTAGTTTGAAGTCAAAAGGTTAATACAGTTAACCAGCCTTGTTTTTTATTTAAATAACAATTTACGGAGTTTATTTACTTCAAGAAGTCTCTGAAAGAGGGGGGTGAGTTAAAAGGAAACGGGTTGTTTAAATAGTAGTTGAAGGGTTTGTGGACAATGTCCCATGTCACTGGGAGCTGTCAGGTGGGTACATAGACAAAAGAAGAATTGTTGTGTTGTTTATCTGTTCTGAAGTTGTCAGAATGCCAAAATAAATACATCTGTGCTGGCTGGAGACTCAAAAAGTCTTTGTGCAATATGAACACAACATAGGTCACTTCACTCACAGGCATTTATCTTGTACTGAACTTCCCAGGTCAGGATCAGAGGTGTTGGTCAGAGGTATGGCATCGGCAGAAAAACAGCCGTGCAAAGCATTGAAGCTGTTGTGCGGTCACACCAGTAGTGAGCTGGTGCTGGGAGCAGAGGTCAGGGTGTGTCTAGTTTAAAAGATGACAGCTGCTTGCTTAAAAAAGATTTATTTTTTTTTCTTCCTTGTACACTGCTGCATTTTAACCTCATTCTCAGTGATAAACAGGAATTTGAGATAGACGTGGAATATAAAGATATATGAGCTCTAATGAAGATTTTACCTTTAGAGGATAGATTGCAAGTAAGCAGTGCTGGTTGTCAAAGCCTCGAGCTCTTGATACAGAATATCTTGTGACGCTGTAAAACAAAATAGTTTTCTGGGTTTTGTCTTAAAGCCCTGGCAGTGGTGTTTCTACACAAACTGTTTTCAAATACCAGAGAACTGCGATGCTACAAATGCCTTTGAGTTTTGTGTTCACTCTCTGCAGTGAGCACTATTTAAATAACAAGTAAAACGGAAATCTGTTGTGTATTATATCAAAGCATATGTTGGGGATATAATGGAGTTTTAAGATGATAGATCTTTTACAGAAGCATACTACTAAAAGTTGCATATTAAACTGTGTGTATGTCAGTTTGATAATCCTTGGATAGTAATACCAGCCTGGATATCTCCACTGAAAAATCTTCTTACGTTGTGTTTTCTCTCTCAGTCCATCTGTGCTGCAGTTGCTTATTTCTACAGCAACTACTTTCTTCTGCAGTGGCAGCTCCTGATCATGGTGGTTGTGGGCTTCTTTGGGACAATTACCTTCTTCGCCGTGGAGTGGGAAGCAGCAGCAGCTCTCGCTGCCCGCGGCTCGGACTACAGCAGCATCTGATCTGGGTACCACGTCTCGTCCAACCACAGGGAAAACAGGCACGTTTATTGTGAAGGGATGCCAGGAGGTGGAAAAAACCAAGTCACTGCAGAGCTGAAGACGGAGGAAGCTACTTCTAAATCACCATCAGTCTTAACTGAATGTGAAATAAGGGAGGAAAAAAAATGCCACACTTGAAAGGCTTTTTTTCTTGCTTTAATTGCCAGAGTGGTATGCATGTTCTTAACAGTCTGGTATTAGAAATGGAAGGAAATGTAGAGATCTATGTATTGAGCAGTTCTGTTCTGAGATGTACCTTTCAGAATGTAATTGCCTAATTTCACTCTACCGTGCACTACAAAATTGCAGTTTCATTTTTTTCCCCCTAAATTATTTTTCCTATATTCCGATTCTGCAGATGCTTGAATTCTTGCATTGAATAAGTGATGTTTTTATAAGGTACACTATATTGCCAAATGTATCTGCACAACCGAGAAAACAATTTATGTCACTGACCTTTTTTCAACAGTTAGATATGAAGAAGTATTTCTGTGGGAAATGTTGCCTTCTTATTCTGCATCACCCAGATCCTTTTTCCCCAACCATTTGCTTTTTAATCTATTTAATGTGCTCTTAATTTTTTATTTTTTTTTTAAGAAAGAATGAGGGTGTAGTGTGACAGGAAGGATTTTACAAGCATTTGAAGAAGTTACTCTTAGCTGTCTTAATACTTCACAGACCACAGGATCCCTTCTTGATAATTGGGAAGAGTCTCTTGGTGCAGCATCTCGGAGTTGAGCTGTGTTGGCAGAGCTGCCAAAACTCTCTCAGGGCAATGAAGGACCATAAGACATGGCTTCCAACCCAGCCTCCCAAATAGTTCTTTCGAGTTCAGTGAAATTTCCATCATAATCTGTGGTGGGAGCATTGTCTAAGGTAACTTTTTAAAACTACAAATAGACTCGGAATGTGAACTGTAAAAATAATCTTGCAGTGTTTATTTTGCTGCATAGTCTAAAAATAGCTGAAACGCTTGACATAAGTTGTTTCATTCAAGATATTTTGGGCTGTGCTGTAATCTTACTCTGCCAAATGCAAAACAAGGATACTACTAGCATAGTAACTAAGTTTTAATGCAAAACTCTTACAGAAGATATAATACAGGCAGTGAATGCAACTCGCCTTGATTTTTATCTGTCTGTGTGACTCTGTAGTACTTGCAGTTACATTTCTGTCTAGCAGGCAAACAGGATACAACTGTGAGCAGGTAGGGAGCACTGAGAAGGTGTTTTTAGACATTCCATATAGCTATTTTTAGAAAAGTACTGCTCACCAACCTTTTTTTTTTTTTTTAATGCACAGTCAGAATGTTAATGTCTTCTCTTTAAAGACAAGTTAAAAAAAGTTGACTGGGTGTGCTGTGTCAGTGGCTCCTGCCTGTCACAACTACGTAGGTGTAGCCAAGGTTAAACCTGGGGAAGTGTGGGATCTCCTGTGACATTTGCTGTCACTTTTACTCTCGGAGGGGATGTAACACAACTCCTGTGAAGCACAGCCTTCTTCCTGCACAGGGAAACGACAGAGAGGGGCGGTTTGATGGGCACGTAGAACAGGGTTTTTAAATTCACGGCAGGTTTTTGCTGTGAGATCAGTAGAGTGTTAATGGGAGGATGAGAGGGCACCTGAACATTTGGCAAGCGAAGGAATCCGCGAGGACAGCCAGGAGAGAAAGCCTTTGTGTGTTCCCAGGAGGTTTAATGAATGATGTAAAAGAGAATGAGACGGAACACACATTTGAGCAAGGGGTTACCGAAGCCATTCCAATTTGTCAGACAAACTGAAAAAGCACTCAGTACTCAATCAATACGTATGATTAATGTGACTAGCAGCACTCCAATGCCTCTCGCTTATCCACTCCTGTTATCCTTTAATGTGAAGGATACTATTTTTATATACTGAGCACCGTAAAAGGTATAGACAATAGGACGCTGCCAGTGATTAGAATTCTCATGTTGCTATACAATTGTATTTTCTGTCAAGTACCAAAAGGGATAAAGAGCTTTTTTTTTGAGAGAGAGAGTTACTGACTTTTGCAGCCAAACTCTTCCTGGGACCTGTGTTCTTCCTTACGTATAAACGAGGGAAGAAGGACTGGAAAGTTCACAAGGAACAATTTTGCCTTACAGTAAATGGGGGAGAGAGAAAATGATTCCTGGGTCTTGTGGTGATGAGTAACTTATAAATGCTTTTAAAGCAATGGCATTTAATTGTAGCTAGGTTACGGGTCTCACGAGGTTGCTTTTTAAATTAATTCCTTTTAATGATGAACTTCTGTGTTGTTCTGCCATACAAGAATTGTATCGACTGTTTTATTAGAAATTAAAGAAAATTGCTAAGTTTATGTAGTTTCAAAAGGCATTTTTGAGACTGACTGTCAGGGATACTAATGACTTAGGACTAGATTTTTCAGTACCTCTGTGTACCTGCTTTACTCTTTTTCTTTCTTTTTTTTTTTTTTTTTCCCCTCTGCTTTATCTGACTCAATACCAGATAATATTAGGAGGCTGTTGAGAACTATTTATTGGGTCATTAAAGTGAAGAGTTATTGCTCTGTGGCAAGTTTTACAAGAAATCATGAAATTCTCAAAACTGCATCATGGATAGCTGTATTTTTTATTTTTTTTTTTTTACTATTAACTATACAAGTATAGCATACTTGACATTTGGTCTGAAGAGACAGTTCTCAGTTATTCAGGCGGATGATGACACATGATTGCCTTTCACTTATTCATATTTCTTTGATTTTTCAGGAGAAAAATTCACCCAGCTATACACAATTGCAAGATCAGTCAGAAATTTTGGTATAGTGATGCTGACACCCATTTAGGATTCTATCTCAGTCTTTTATCAATATTTACCAGCCTCCATTCTTTTTACCTCCTTGGCCTTTGAGCAATTCATGTTAATCTGAATTGGGTGCTTAGTGTTAAATTACGTGGGATTTGAAAAAAAGGCTTTTGCTGTATTTGTGGTGCTGTGAGTTTGTTTTATATTAGGGATTTTATCTTTATAAGTGAAATGACAGATTGAGTTGCTGGGGTTTATTGAAAAGAAATCTTTCTTTCATTTATTTTTTTTTCTTCACCCTTTTAGGTTGTTGCTAAGGTTTAATATCTTCACGTATTGCATCCCCAAGTTTTTCAAATAAATCCTAAAGGGGAAATGAAAACTGATATTTTTGACACTCCAGTGCCAAAGAAGCTGCTACAAATTAGTCTTTAATGCATATCATAGAAGCATATCTATATTTTTGTCTTGCCAGTTGGTTTTCATTTTGATTTGAATGTATGGAAAGAGAAAATTTGTACAACTGCAGACCTTGTTCGTAATTATGATGTGCTTTTACTTCTGCTGGGTTAATTTCAGTAGGTACAATCTATGTCAGCAAGTTGAGATAAGGAAGAGAACCATTTAGAAAATGTTCTTTATAAGTAATTCTAATATATAAATTTCTGCAGATACAGTGAACTCATAAGGGATATATAAAAAAACCAAAACCAACCCAACTGGAAACCCTCCCTAACCTTTGCTGAGGTCCCTGTCTTAGCAGAAACCCTCCTGTGGTACAGTTGTTAAAAACAAGAAGTCTTTTGCAGGGATAGTTCTTTCAGTTTTTGTGACCATCTTAAACTATACTGGAAATAAAACTTCCTGGTGGAGTTTGTTGGTATAACTTAATGGAAATATAATTTAAGGGAGGTTGCCTGGCAGCTCAGTGCTGTTTGAAGCGTGGGTGTGTACGGAGAGAGCATCAAAGACTCTTTTCTAGGGCAGTGATTAATTGTTTGCTGTCAGTACAAATAGGAACCACTGTGTTTAACATCATGCCTGTAGATACTTTGACTTGAATTGTGCAAGTATCTTAGTTAAGACAAGATCTTACAATCTTGAACATTAATTCTCCAAGTGAAATGCGTTTTCAAGGACTTTATCCACACCGCTATTTCCCTTGGAAGTTTTGTAGCCCCACTGAATGGCAGCAGTAGTTCATACCAAGTTCTCCTTGGTCCCTGGTAGGTCTAGTGTGCTGGCAGAAATATAAAAAAATGGGCAAATTTAAAGGTGAAATGGAGAAGTTACCTGCTTAACAAGGTACTTGCCATTCTGATGTGACCACGCTGGCTCAGAAGCAAGGTTGAGATTCTGCTGTGGTTTTCATGAAAAAACTCAGAACGATGCTTTGCAAAGTTTAAGTTCAGGGGTTGTGTTAGTACCACAGGGAAGCACTAACGAGAGGCTGGAAGAAACATCCTTAAAGTGCAATAGAGAGCAAATCTGGACCTGGGAATAATTCTCAGCAGGCACCTGAAGAGGGTGCTTTGCTCAATGAGTTTGGGCATTCAGCTGCTACTGGCACTTGTATTTGTTTTATATTTCTCTGCTATCTTGGTTATTTCAGCTGTTGACACGTCCTCCTGCAAGCTATTCTTTCCCTTTTGTTTATGTTTTGACACTGTGCAGAAGACTAATTTAAATGATTGAAGCTGGTTCTACTTAAATAAAAGGTGTCTTTGGGTTAGGATTGGAGATAATTGAGAAAAGGCTCACACAATGATTGTCCTCACCAAAACTCTGATTTCAAGTGAGTGTACCGACTCTTTGCTATGTTTCTTTTTGTGGTCACAGCCGTGCAAATAAAAGCTAATCACAAACAGTGTTTTTGGTAACACGCTTGTTAAGTTGTCGGAATTGCTTTTAAGAGCCACGCCAGGGGCTTTGGAAAAGTGAGACACAGCCTGAACTGAGGGATCTCGGAAGTGCTGGGTGGCACCAGGGAAATGAAAATGTTTGGTTTGTGCTGAGCAGCCCTTTTGAACCACTTAGTTCCAGTTGTGGCTCGGACTAGTGAAATGTCCAAGAGAAATCAGGGTGGCTGCTTCAGTCCTAGCCCGTTTTCTTTCCCTCTCCTGTTTGAGAGCCCATCCTCTGAGAACTTGTTAGAAGGACAAAGTGCCTAATGTGTTTCGGGTTTTTTTTTTTTATGGGTTCTACTTCTCATATCCCTTTCCTCGACTTTAGATATTTTCCTCTCAAGTGTTGTATGTCTGAAAGACTCCACAAAATTACTCAGTCCTGTTTATTACTGGGTCCTGTTTATCTGCAATTAAATGTAGATGTGGAAGGCTGTTGTCCAGAGACTGTGTGGCTAAAGGGCAGATTCGGTCCTGGCTTCATGTAGCAATTATAGGTGAAGGGGGAAAACTAAAAGGTTTGTGCCTTAAATTAAAAAAAATAAAATTCATTCATTCTGTCGTATTAAATGGAAATTATTATTTGTAAGGTCACTTAGTGAAATTAGCTTCAATTAAGCATCCTTACTGATTGCAGTGGTGACTGCTTATTGTCAGAGCCACTCGTCTTGTGGTAATACCCGACCTGCAGAGTTTGTTATGATTATTAATCTTTGCAAAAGAACCCAACCAATTACACAGATAATAACTTGTTTAAAAGAGCCTCACCGCCATACATCACTATTTGTTTTGTGCTTACAAAAGTGTAACTGTGTGAGCACTTGTTTAGCGACTCCGGTGCTGAAGGGTTGTACTCAGGGAGTAAAAATTATTTCCTCTGTAGCAGTAAAACAGCGGAGGATGTTTGTGGTGCCAAAAGCAGGGGCAGTGGGAAGAACCACAGGCTGCCAGCGCCTCTGTCCTCGTCAGGCAGAGTGATCCATGGAGGGAAGTGCAGGTGGAGAAGAGCGGTGAGTGCTTGGCCTTTTCTCTCTCTGAAATTGCTCCAAATGCCCATCTAAAATTTTCAGATTAAATTTCTAAACTTTCTTCCCGTTGTACGCATTGAGGGGCTGGAGCGGGTCCAGAGAAGGGCAACGAAGCTGGTGAGGGGTCTGGAGCACAAGTCTTATGAGGAGAGGCTGAGGGAGCTGGGGGTGTTCAGCCTGGAGAAAAGGAGACTGAGGGGAGACCTTCTCGCTCTCTCCAACTCCCTGAAAGGAGGGTGTAGAGAGGTGGGGGTTGGTCTCTTCTCCCAAGTTACAGATGATAGGACAAGGGGTAATGGGTTCAAGTTGCGCCAGGGTAGGTTTAGACTGGACATTAGGAAAAAATTCTTCACAGAGAGAGTGGTCGGGCATTGGAATAGGCTGCCCAGGGAGGGGGTTGAGTCACCATCCCTGGCTGTGTTTAAGAACCGTTTAGATGTGGTGTTGGGGGATATGGTGTAGGGGAGAACTTTAGAGTAGGGTGGATGGCTGGACTCAATGATCCCGAGGGTCTCTTCCAGCCTAGATAATTCTGTGATTCTGTATTCCTATAAAATATCCATATAGGGTATAAATGACGTGTTGTATATTCCTGTGCTCAGCCTGGCACAGGGTAAAAACAACACATTCCTCAACTGGAGCTTCCCTCTCGGTGTTTTCTGTGGAGGTGACCCCACAGCACGGTAGAAGCAGCTGCTCTTCCTCCCCATGGGGCTGGGGTTCCTCCTCTGCCTCCCCAGGCAGCAGGCAAACGCCATGAGGCCGATGCTCTCCCTTGGCGTGTTAGGGCACTGAGCAGTGATAAACTCCCCAGTACAACCAGCACTTGGGCTGTAATGGGGAGTTTTGGAGAAAATACAGCATGAGTGAGTCTGAAAAATGAGCGTTCCAGCGTTCACATTCATATGCCGTCTTTACCTCATGGCAGAGTGAAGCAGAGAGCACTCGCAGGCAGATAGCGATGACATTTATGAATAATTATAATAATTATACGTTGTGAGAGCTTGGTTCTGCAAGTTCTCTGACACGTGGGTAAGACACGGAGCGCTGCCCTTTCCCGGGCAGTGGCAGGGACAGCAGGTGCTCATCGGGGTTGGTGTGGAACAGCACTTGCCTGCACTTCCCTCTTTCACTCTGAAGCTGTGATTTGATACAGACATACAAAAAAAAAAATGACCGTAGGGGAAGGAAAGGACATTATGCACACTGCGTTTCATTTAATGCAGAAAGCAATTGGATTTAAAAGTTTTGCTAGCTGGTAAAAATATTTATGATGATCTGCAGCGAACAAATAAACCACCGATCCCAGGGACTGGGAGGGGAGGGTGACTGGGAATGCTGCAATACTGGAACCTTCATGTTCCTGATGTTCCACCTTCATGTTCCAGTTGTGCTTCATGGATAAGACACCTTTGTCCTGAGGGAGATGCAGGCATGTTTAGCAGGGCAGTTGGACTAGATGATCTCTAGAGGTCCCTTCCGACTCTGCCAATTCCATGATTCCATGTCCTGTGGTGTTAAGGAAAGCACCTGTCAGGCTCCAGTGGAGAAGGACCACGACTGTAGATGGCCCTGAGATGGTGACAGGGACTTGCCCCTGCGAGATCCAGGCATGTTTAGCAGGACAGTTGGACTAGATGATCTTTAGAGGTCCCTTCCGACTCTGCCAATTCCATGATTCCATGTCCTGTGGTGTTAAGGAAAGCACCTGTCAGGCTCCAGTGGAGAAGGACCACGACTGTAGATGGCCCTGAGATGGTGACAGGGACTTGCCCCTGCAGGCTGGCTATGAGCTGGTTTCACATGGCCATGTCCCTCGCTCCAGCAGCCTCCACATCTGCTATCGGTGTGTGCCATGGTGTGGGCTGGTTTCACTCCCCGTGGTGCTTTATTTTAAGAGGAATTAAGGGTCATGTTGCACCATTAAAAATTAAACTTCTTTGCAGATGGTA
>NW_015090778.1:6236424-6261465 GCF_001431845.1 Calidris pugnax
TAGGCTACAGGGAAAAGGAGCAGGAATATCTTGGTAAATTCTAAGCAGCTGAAATCACAGTTTGATGGTCAATATTTTCATGAGATGCTATTTTTAGCAAGAATGATAATGTTCCTGGGTCATGGATTGAAACTCTCAAATGAACTTGTTTTGTCTCTGGTGGAATTAAAGGCTTGGGGTATTGATAGCAGACGTAGAGACTGCTCGATATTTTCTACTGCAAAGTTACTGCTATGAAATACTTGATTTGTTTTTCCCTCTGCCAATAAATTCTTCCCCCAAAAGCTTCATGCAGGAGATAAATATTGCAAAACAGGAGGATTTTGAAACAGCAAGTGAAGCGATCTGCCCAAGGCGACAGGTATCCTCAGTGGTGGGGCTGGGATTAGCAGTTGGTTGCTCCCAGCTAATCCAGTTTGCCAGTCCCTGGGCAGCGCAACTCTTCTTCCTCCTCCAGGAGGTAAAATACTTCCCAAAAACTTAGCACAAGCCTTTTGGTCTGAGGGTGGGGAGTCACACCTTCATGGGATGAAAAGCAGAGGCAGGTTGTGAGCACTCGAGGGACTTCCTGGTGTGTGAAGCTGGTTGAGGACCAGTGGCAGCAGAGCCTTGGGGAGTTGCTGGCTCATCCCTGGCTGGCTCTTGTCCCAGGTTTGCTGGCCCATGGAAAGGATGGACATACAAGTCTTATGAGGAGAGGCTGAGGGAGCTGGGGCTGGTAGCAGAGCCTGGGGGAGATGCTGGGTCTTCCCTGGCTGGCTCTTGTCCCAGGTTTGCTGGCCCATGGAAAGGATGGACATACAAGTCTTATGAGGAGAGGCTGAGGGAACTGGGGTTATTCAGCCTGGAGAAGAGGAGGCTGAGGGGAGACCTTACTGCTCTCTACAACTGCCTGAAAGGAGGGTGTAGAGAGGTGGGGGTCGGTCTCTTCTCCCAAGTCACAGGCAACAGGACGAGAGGAAATGGCCTCAGGTTACACCAGGGGAGGTTCAGGCTGGATATTAGGAAAATTTTTTTCCCCGAAAGGGTTCTCAGCCATTGGAATGGGCTGCCCAGGGAGGTGGTTGAGGCCCCATCCCTGGAGGCGTCCAAAAGACAGGTTGATGTAGTGCTGGGAGGTATGGTTTAGTGATGATGCTCCTTGTTTGTTGTGCGGGTGTCTATTTTTGTCAAAGTTAGGTTGATGGTTGAACAATATGATCTTTGAGGACCCTTCCAACCTAGAAGATTCTGTGATTCTGTGACATTTGGGCTGAGCAGAGGGAGCTGTGTGGTTCAGGGGAGGGGAAAGAAATGCGCTGTAGCTGCTCTGCTTTTGGCTGTGCTGAGGGAAAACCTCTGTGGAGAAACACCTTGAAATGGGCTTCTGTGCCCGGGTGAGACAGATCTTGGGGTCTCGCTGCCTTCACCTGGGCACTGTCGGTGCCGGGTGTGTGTACAAGGGGTGTGTTGCCCTGGGATGAGCCCTGCTGAAGGGAGCAAAGCAACCAGGCTGGATCCCATTTAACTGGCAGGAGCTGAGGAAAGCACCCAGGGCTCTCCAAACCCAGGCTGTGACTCTCCTCATGTAGCTGCACATGGTGCTCTCTGCTCACCCAGCAGCTCCTGTCCCCTCGGGCCCAGCCTCCCCAAGGTGCCCTTTCCCATCTCTCTCCCAACCCCAGCAACTGGCTTTCAATTAAATCCAGCTCAGGTCAGCTCTTGACAAGCAGCCTCCCTTGTAACTCCGGGAGGTTACCAGCCGGCAGATTGTTAAAATGCATCTTAAAAAGAGAAAGGCTTGGGCTGGGAGCCAAGATAATATTTTTATTTTTTTTTATTTCTTCTTTTTTCTCCTTCCTTCCTTCTCCGTAGCAACTCTTTCTGCAGAGCTGTGGCTCGGATGGGGGTTTGTGGGTGCTGAGAGGTCTTAGGGTGTGGGGAATGCTAATTAGCTGCTGTACCTGCAGCACAGGTACAACAACCCAGTTGTCATAATTAATGACCAGAGAAATAGCAGAAGGGCTCTTAGATCTTGTGCTGGGAGATTTTAAGCCAATTTGTAAACACTAGAAACCAGGAACAGGCTTGAGTTGAGGGCAGGTTGTCCTGTGTGTTTGGTGTTGGTGGGAGACTCATGGCCAGCTGGTGAGGGACTGGTGGAGAAGGTGCCACTCTGGATGTGCATTTGGGGATGAGGCTGGTCCCAGAAACTTTCCTTGCTCTTTGTGGGGTGGCAGCTTCATCCCCTTGGTCCAAGAAGGTGATTAAGAGCTTCAGAGTATCATCCTCCGAGGATATTGTGTGGAATGGGAGGCACTTTTTGATGTTTTTTGCATGTAGAAATGCAGAAGTTCGTCAGAAGCCTGGCTGGGGTACTTGGTACTTCGTGCAGGTGGCCAGGCTCGGAGTGATGGAGCTGCAGGGTCCGTGCTGGGCTGTGCATGAGGGAGGGGAGAGCCCACAGACCTGTCCTGTTTTGGGGTGGGGATGTGTCACAGCAGAAATTGGTCCTGTCCCCGTGGCTGCGGGCTGACTGTGGGGCACGATGCCCATGCAGAGCTCCTGACCTCCTCTGAGAAGCACCTGCAGATGAGTGGGTGGAAATAAGCAGGTGCTGAGAGCCCGAGGAAGCCTTTTCTAGCCGGCTACAGCTGGGACGTGGCATCTCTCCTCCCCAGGGCATCATTTTGGACCCATAGTTGGGGCAGCCCGTGGCTGGGGTTAGCTGAGCACACAGCACTCGTGTCATCCCAGGTGAGCACTGGGTTGTAGCAGCGCTCGCTGGCAGCAGTTTCTTGCTCTGTTGGGCACATACAGCAGCTGTTGACCTGCGTTTGGCTTCCCCCCCTTATCTCGTGGAGAGGCAATTCCAGCCTCTGTAATTAATGAGTCTCTCCCGCCAGGGTCTTGGGTGAAGCATCAGCAGAGGAAATTGGCCGGGCTAAGTGGTGTCTGTGCTGGGATCCGGCTGCAAAGGCAGACCCCAGCCAGCCGAGAGTAATTGTGGCTCGGTTGCTGAATTCATTTTTCATCCTTGGGTCTGAAGGCAGACAGGGGAATGGCTCCTGTGCAATCTGAACTGCACACTTACCGCGCTTTTCCTCTGCCTGGGGCCTCATTGATTGCAAATATGCCCCCTGCAAAATGGATGAGAAAAGAAAGAATAAGGTGTGTGGGTCTGTACTCCTGGGGGTTACCTCTGATTGCGTTTTTGCAATGACATTTGGGGAGCAGACAGTCCCAATACCTCTCCCTAGGGAAGGAGGGTTCCAAGATAAGGGGTTAATTCTCAGAGGGAAAGCGGGCTGCTAAAGGGCAACCCGAGGGCTCTGCTCTGACCTGGGGTTTGGTTAATCTCAACAGCTCACCCTGGACGTGGGCTCTGAGATGCTGCCGAGCTCCCAGACCCAGAGACAGCGTGCACCGTGGCGATCGTTTCAGAGAAAACCCAATTTATTTAGCTTGTAGTGAAGCGTAAGATTAAACATGCAGCAGGCTGCTTATTGCTTAAGGGAGACTCCTGTTCCCCTGCGCTGGGAGCTCTCTTATTGCTTCCTTTTGTAGGAATGTGGGTTCTGGCTGAATCTTCTCCGCTGCCCTTGGGGTCAACTGTGAGACCCTCCCCTCACACAGACGTGTTGTGTGAACACCAGGGAGAGACAAATAAATGACCGTTTGGTCAAATTGGCAGTTCTTCAGAGCGGTGTCTGTACAACCCTGAAAGCCCGGGCTTTCCGAATGCTGCTGCAATACAAATAATTGCCTTGATATGAACTGGCACATGCTGTGCCCTGGGTCGGCGGGTGGCTTTGTTGGGTGAAAAGGAATGTGCACTTCAGTGGAAAAGGGTGTTCTGTGCTCTCACAAGCCAGGGGTTTGTATCAGCAGTGAGGTCTAAAAGCACAGAGAAACAGCAACTGGTGAGAATTGCTGGCAAAGAAAATCCAGAATCCATCCAGGTGGGGATGTCTGCTGTGTTTTCACCCGTTGTGTTTGCTTTGGAAGGAGCAGGGGTAAACCATGCTGGCCGGAATGGGACAGCCTGGGTGGGAGCCCGCAGCTCAGGAGGTGTCAGAGGAGATGTGTGAGCAGCACTACCTCCCCCTTTCCTCACTGCTCCAGGAGATCCTGAAGTCTGGGAGAAAGAGCAGAGCTGGTTTTGGTCTGGTTTTTTTCTCCTCAGAGCCAAACACTCTCTGAAATGCTATGGATGGTCCATCCCGAGGTCAGACTCCAGCCTGGCCAGCAGCACGAGTGGTGGGTGGCTGCACGGCTCTGCTTGAGCACAGCACCAGTACAACAGGGCAGCCCCGTTCCTTGGCAGCAGAAGACAGCAGTGAAGACTTGTGCCTGCAGAGAAAACAAGGCAAAGCTCCCGTGGTGGACTCAGGATGATGAATGCACAGGTTACCTCCCTGCTTCTCCTCTCTGCTTCACTTTCCCTGCTTCTCACCTCCCTCCCCCATCATTTTATCTCTTTTTTTTCCTTGCTCCTTCCTTCCCCTGTAGCTACTGCTTGGTTGGTAGCTGAGGTCACATCTATCTCAAAGGTTCAGCAGTGTCACCTCATGCTGTGTCCATGTATGGTGCTGATGAGGTGGTCTAGTGAGCTGAGCTTTGAGCTCTGAATTTCTAATCCTGTCTTCTTTGCTGGCTTTAGACAGATGCCTTGGAGCAGGTCTTGGCTTCCTCACCTGCAGGATGGGTCTGGTGCTAAAATAGCCTACTTCTGGGGCAGCGTGAGGCAGGCTTGGTGGAGCAGGTTTGAGGAGAAACGCTTAAAAATGAATTATTCAGACTTGCTGGCCAGCAACGTGCAGCTTCAGAAGCTGGCTCTTCCCTGGGCTGGGAATGATCCTGCAGGAACAGCCCTGCTCTGGGGCTGTGGTCGGACACACCGGGGGCTGGCAGGGCTTCCAGGGGGGCTGGAAGGGCTTCCAGTTGTGATGCCCACCTTCAGGCAGCCCAAATAAGCTGTCTCACACCCAGGAGGTGTGTCTGCTACTTCCCTACAGCTCAAGGGGCAGCCAGGAGCAGACGATGCTGCTGGAAGCACTTGGTTATTTTGGGGGGTCTGTGTAAGATAAGTGGGGAGCATCCACCTTCCCTGCAGAAGCTGAGCTGAGGGGTTGGCCTGCTGGTGAGACCCAGGTTCCAAAAACCTATAGGTGTTAAAACCAATCCTTCACCTGACCGGGACATCTGTGGAGGTGCTGCCTGTTCCCTGGCCCTGAGGAAGGTCTGGGTTCCTGCACCCCGTTTCAAGAGCAGCCAAGAGGATTTTGGCCCTGGGGAAAGGCTGTGGTGGTGCTGGGGACACCGGGGATGAGCCACCTCTACCTACAATTGCTTCTGCTCTGGGTGTCTAATTTTTAAGGTGCTTACATTTGCCATTGTTGGTGAATAAAGACATTTTGGAGGCTCTTGGGTGGGTAGACATTGATGAACCTCTGCCAGCCCCCTGCGAGGGAAGGAGCAGACCTGCTGGAGTCCCCTGGGGATGAAAGATGCTGAGTCTGTTTGAATGGGGTGGGTTTCAGCCTGTCCACGTGCGAGAGGGAAAGTGCATTTTGCAGGAGTAGCTTTTCCTGGCGTTGCGCTTCATCTTGTTAATAAATCTCTCATAACACCTCCCCGCAGAGCCCCTCGAGGAGCCGGCTAACCAGGAGAAAGTCGAGATCAAAGATAAGCCTCCTAATCCGATAGCAGCAAATGCAATCAGACTCTCCATCTGCCATCAAAGGCCCTCGCAACCCCACGACTGGGAGCCAGCCCCCCGCCTCCTGCCTGCACAGATGCCTGCTCACCGCCGAGCCTCCCCGTGCCTCTCACCACATCCAGCCTGGTGTCACCTCAGATTAGTGGGCTTCTGGCTCAAAGCCTGTGCCTCCTTTCGGATGAGAGGTATGTAGAGCTGCCTGGGTGAAGCAAGTACACACACACACACCTCAGCTGGAAAAACAAGCACTGGGTGGTTTATGGAGCCGTGTTCAATTGAGTGCTGGTGCTCAGGTCCAGAAATAAGAGCCCTTTCTTGGCCAGGATTGCTTTTGAGAGTGTGCAGGAGGAGGAGATGGAGAGAAACTCTTATGATGGGTATTTATTCATTCCATGAGTGGGAATGCTTGGTTTCCTTTCCCCTCCTGCCATGTTTGAGCTCAGACCTGTTTGAGGGGAGCATCGTTAGGCTGGCAGTGCCTGGGTGTGTGGCTGCAGCACGTCAGGTCTCTGTGGATGCTCGCCAAGGGGGTGACCATCCTTGGAGCAGTTCGTGGTCTAAGCTAAGGACCCTGTTTTGCAGGTAGGGCATGAAGATATTGCGTGAATTCTTGATGGCATCTGAGCACAGAGCTGAGATTTGCAGGCTGTGGTGTGCAGCATCGCCTTTCCTACGAGCCAACCTGTCCTGCCCTCCTGCTCCTTGGGTTGGTCATCACAGAATCCCAGACTGCCTGAGGCTGGCAGGGACCTTGGGAGGTCGTTTGGTCCAACCCCCTGCTCAAGCAGGGCCACCCACAGCAGGTTGCCCAGGATTATGGTCAGTTGACTTTTGGATATCTTCAAGGATGGAGACCCCACCACCTCTCTCATCTTCAGGTGATCAGTGTAGCCTATGGCTGACTCCATGAACAACATGACAATCCTGCTTGGAGGGCTGTCCCACCCTTTGTGGCCAAGCTGCAGAGGCTTTGTCTCTGTTGGTGGCCCTCATTTGTCTTGGTGGTTGTGATGGAGCAGTACTGGGATGGCTTACTGGAGATCTGTCACCAGTGCACCAAGTCTACAGCCACCCAGGCACGTTTCCATCTGTTCCAACCACATCACACTTTTCCCACCAGCTACATATTGAGGTTTGGGGACCCACTAACGATTCCTGCTTTACTTTTCTTCTTTCTCTATTCTTATTTCCTTTGAAATATTAATTATTCAGAATGAAAATCTGTCCCAGGTAATTTCAGGATTCAACCTGCTGCACAAACTGAGCAAAAAAGTGAAAATAACGGTGGGTAAAGAATGGTTTAATTTAGTAACTGATTTTCTATAAAGTAATTATTTCTTTAAAAACCTGGGATTTGCTAAAAGTATCACAATTACTTTTTTCATTATGGCTACAGAATGAAGCACTTGTTTAATTAGTAAACAGTTGGCATGCCTTTAAATAGGTTTTTAATTACATTAAAAGGACACTGTCAAGGTG
This sequence comes from Calidris pugnax, assembly GCF_001431845.1. Lineage (NCBI taxonomy): Eukaryota > Metazoa > Chordata > Aves > Charadriiformes > Scolopacidae > Calidris > Calidris pugnax. Next base: position 6,243,605 of record NW_015090778.1, read on the forward strand.
TCTTTCATCATTTTTAATAGGCCTGGATTTTTTTTCTTTCCCCCTCACAGTCGGATGCAACTCTTTGGGTCTGATTGGCTGTTCCAGACAAAAAACTGGAGAAGCTGTTTCCCTAAAAAAGATTGATAAAAAAAAAAAAAAGCTCATTTGTAGGTTTGGAGCTGAGATATGGTCTCCTGCCTCCTCTGTTTCTTGTCTTCTTGGCAGCAGGGCTGGTTGCCTGCTTTGCATCGTGCTGCTGGGGGGAGATGGGGGTGTCCCCATCCCATGGCACTGCCACCCAGGGACTCTTTGGGCTTGGTGGCAGCTCTCCTGCCCCAGCCAGCCCCGGGGGTCACCCCACGCTGTTGCACCCTGTGCTAAACCAGCCGTTTTTGCCCCATAAATCTCCCCAGGTTGGTCAGGCCCCCTCCCTGGAGAAGCAGAAGCCTGTACTAGAGGCTTGTAGCTGCTTCGAGGAGTTACCTCTCCTAATAAATCACCAGAGCTCTAACTGAGCTTGATGTGAGCTCCCAGAGGAAAATCAGCTCCGGGTGAGTCTCCAGGCTCCTGCTTGCCTTTGGATATACCTCGTGCTCCTTCCCCGGGCTGTGAGATTTTGTTGGCAGGGGCCAAAGCTGATTAACCCCTGCTGGTGACGGGGTGCTGCTCGTCCCCTGCCCGCTGCGGGGGGAGGCTGGGCACGTCCCTGCTGTTGGTAAATGATAAATGAGGCTCTGAGAAGCGGATCCGAGCGTGGCAGAGGCCGTTTGTCTGCGTCCCCCTGCTCTGCCTGGCAGGAGCTGAGGTTTCTGGCCCCGTTTCGGGGGGGGCTCTCTAATTGAAATGGATGGAAGTTGCCGCAGGCACGAGGCAGCCTGGCTTGAGCGAAGGCTTCCCGGGGTGCCCCCGAAAGGGAAAGAAATAACAGCAATAAACCAGAGCGTGGCAGTGGGGAGGCAGTGCCCCTGGCACCTCCCAGGGATGTGTGACACTGGGGTGGCACTGGGGTCAGCTGGGGACATCTGCCAGTCCTTTCTGCTGGCCTCTGCTGTGCTCCTTGTGCCTTTTGCAGGCTGAGCAACCAGACCAAGATGTCATAGAATCACCGAACGGTTTGGGTTGGAAGGGACCTCAAAGATCATCGAGTTCCAACCCCCCTGCCATGGGCAGGGACACCTCCCACCAGAGCAGGTTGCTCAAGGCCACATCCAGCCTGGCCTTGAACCCCTCCAGGGATGGGGCAGCCACAGCTTCTCTGGGCAACCTGGGCCAGTGTCTCACCACCCTCATAGAAAAAATTTCTTCCTGAGATCTAATCTAAATCTTTTCTCTTCCAATTTAAAACTGTTTCCCCTTGTCCTATCATTACACCTCCTGGCAAAGAGTCCCTCCCCAGCTCTTCTATAGGCACCCTTCAGATATTGAAAGGCCGCTATAAGGTCTCCCTGGAGCCTTCTCTTCTCCATGTCTCTCGTTTAATTTCTACTTGTGTTTCAGTCCTTGTTGCTGCCTTCTGAGAAGCAGGAGCCACAGGGAATTAAAATATCCAGCGTCTTTGTTTTAATATTGCTGACTTTCTGCTCTGCTGAGCCTTGGCTGGCTTCCCTGCAGCAGCATTCACTTCCAGCACGGTCTGAGCACCTCCTCGTTGGGTTCCTCAAATGTTCCCCTTACTCCTGTCTTTTCTTCTCCATCCTGTCCACTACCTGCTCCTTCCTCTTCCTGCTTTCCCTCAGCTCCCCACCGAGTCCTTTGCTTCTCCTGCAGTGACTGTCACTGCCCAATGTGGCCTTGAGTCAAGGTGCTGAGTCTTCCTGACGCCAAAGCAGAGGGAGATGTGGAGCGATGGAGAGATGCAGGGATGGCTTATGCCCTTCCACAGCCTCGGGGAGCCCTGGGCAGGATGAGTCCTGCCTGTTGCACCTCAATCCAAGCAGCAGAGGAGCCATGGCCTTTCATCCATCCCAATTCCTTGGAAGAAAGTGAAGGAATCACTGTGCAGCTCGGCCACCCAGCTTTCCTAAAGGGAAGTGATGCCCCACACCAGTTTACAGGGAGGCATCTGCTGGGAAAGCAGTGGAAGTGCTGGAGCTGGCAGGATTTCACAGCTCAGCGTGAGGCAGTGGGTGCCCAGGGGTCAGAGGACCAAGGGACCCCTTCCCCTGGGAGCAGCTCCTGTCCCTTTGTCCTGCTGAGCATCACTGTGTGACAGCTTCCTGGCCAGAGGGGACAGCTCTGTAGGAACCTGGGTCCCTCCTTGGGGTTATGGAGCCACTTTGCTTTGCAGGATCCGGCCAGAGAGGGCTGTGAGGTGGTGGGTGCAGAAGCAGGGTCGTGGTGCGAGCTGTGCTGTGTCCATGAGTGACAGTGTCCCTTTGTCTCTTCTGCCCTGGGGTGCTGGTCCCCAGGAGGTACTGGGGGGATGGATGGTGGGATGGAGGGGTCAAACCCAACCGGAGAATGTGGCTGCCCTGGTGCCCCCCCTGTGTCCCTGAGGTGTAACCTGCCCCCTGGTTTTGTCCCCTCACCCGTCACTGATGAACTGAAGCAACCGGTTGTGAATAACCCTGATCACGGCTTTTGCAAGACTGCCATAAAATATGAATGCATGATAACATCTGCATAAATTATTCAAAATAATCAGCACAGGGGATATTTCCCCGGCAATTTCACGTGGGCTCCTGGAGCTTGATTGTCCCACCCGCTGGGTGAGCAGCAGAATGGGAAGGTCCTGAGCATCCCAGGCCTCCCAGCTCCTCCCGTTCCTCTCTTTAGATTGCAAACTGTTCTCCCTCCTGCCTCCATGCACTTTCCCCCAGCTCCCAGCACTATTAACACCTCTAATTAGAGCTGCTTATTGATGTGCTGCTGTTTGTCTGAGTGCAGCTGATCAAGGCAGAGAAGCCACCGAGAAATGAATCCCAGCTCCCTGCCTTGCAGCCCAGCATCCTGCGGGCCCAGCGCGGGGCTTCTTGGGTCTGGGGGAACATGGGGAGAAGATCCAGAAAGGAAAGAAAGGGCAGAATAAGCGTGTGCTGCCAGGCAGCCCTGGCAGTGCCTTGTCTCTGGGTAATCCTGGCATTTCCACACCCCCCCCAAGTCATGACCGTGGATGCAGTATCCCTTGGAGGAAGGTGTCTCCTCCTCTGCATGCCCATCTTCAGTGCTGCCCCATCAAGAATGCCTTGTGCCAGGAAAAATCACAGAGGATGCTCCGAGGAGGGCCCAAGAGGTGATTCTCCCCCTGTACTGGGCACTGGTGAGGCCCCACCTCGAGTACTGTGTCCAGTTTTGGGCCCCCTACCATAAAAAAGACATTGAGGTGCTGGAGCGGGTCCAGAGAAGGGCGACAAAGGTGGTGAGGGGTCTGGAGAATAAGTCTTGTGAGGAGAGGCTGAGGGAACTGGGGTTATTCAGCCTGGAGAAGAGGAGGCTGAGGGGAGACCTTATTGCTCTCTACAACTCCCTGAAAGGAGGGTGTAGAGAGGTGGGGGTCGGTCTCTTCTCTCAAGTCACAGGTGACAGGACAAGAGGAAATGGCCTCAAGTTGCGCCAGGGGAGGTTCAGGCTGGATATTAGGAAAAATTTTTTCACCGAAAGGGTTCTCAGCCATTGGAATGGGCTGCCCAGGGAGGTGGTTGAGGCACCATCCCTGGAGGTGTTCAAAAGCCGGGTTGATGTAGTGCTGGGAGGTATGGTGTTGGTTTTTGTTTGTTGTGTGAGTGTCTATTTTTGTCAAAGTTAGGTTGACGGTTGGACAAGATGATCTTTAAGGTCCCTTCCAACCTAGAAGATTCTGTGATTCTGTGATTTTTTCCTGGGCACCTACAGAAACACCCTTCCCACGTTGTGGTTTAACCCCAGCCGGCAACAAGAACCACGCAGCCGCTCACTCAGCCCCTTGTCTCCCCCCACGGAGAAGGGTGGGGGGGAAGAGGGAAAATAGGAGGGGAAAGGGAAGAAAAAACCCTTGCAGATTGAGACAAAAACAGTTTAATAGAAAGAATAGCAGAAAAGTTAAAATAACACTAATAACAATGATGTGGGTCACACTCTCTGCCCAGTGAACTGGCACCATCCCAAACAGTGGTCACGGATTCCCATCCCCCTTGGCCAACCCCATTTACATACTGAGTGTGAGGTCTCTGGTGTGGAATATTCCTTGGCCGTTCCATCCTTCTGTCTGTGCCTCTATGGGGAGCTGAAAAAAATTCCTCGAGTAGTGTAAACATCACTTAGCAACAATTCAAAACAATAGATATTATTGATATTCCTTTCACAGCAATCACTAGAAAGAAAATTAACTCTTCCCCAGCTGAAACCGGGTTGTGTTGTCACCCAGAAAGTGGACCCAGCAGCCAGGGGTGGGTGGGTGGATGGATGGATGGATGGATGGATGCTTGCTGCTGGAGAGCCATGAGCACAGAAGCTCACAGGCATGAATGTGGGATTCAAAACCCCAAAAGCAGCTGGGCACAGGGGTCTCCCTCCACAACTGAGGTGCTGGGGGACATGGTCCTTCTCTCTCCTCCCAGCACAGGTAACTGGGAATTTGCATCTCCATAATGCCACCCCCAGATGAGGGCAATTCCTGGCAGTGCTCTGAGGATGCGGCTGCTCCTGGTGTAACTGGTGCAGTGAGAGAGAAAGGAAGGACCAACGTAGCACCATAAGAACCTGAGTTTGGACTCTGCCTCCTGCCAGCAGCTGGGCAAGAGTCTGAGCAATGCCCTGCATGTGCTGAGGCAGCTCTTCTGCTCTCCTTGGCTTGCTTTGACCCTCCTGGACCACGGGCACTGATGGTGGCACTTGGCTGCAGGACCAAGCTGCAGGGGGCAAGGTGCTGGCTGTCCCTAAAGCACAACAACCCCCGGCACCTCTAACCATCAGACATCCCGGGGACAAGCTGGAGAGGGCAACACACTCCAGGAGAAGCATTTCCCTTCCCCCTCGCCGTCAGCTTTTATTAATTCCTCACGCGGTGAAGTCTCTATTAATAATGGCTCTAGGATCTGGCTGGTAAGCTGGGTAATGAGATTCTCTACCTGCTGTTCCTGTGTGGCTGCGATTGTGTTTGGAGGACAAAATTCTATGTGGATTAATTAAAATGAAAAACAAAAGTCAAAAAAAGGGGGTTTGTTTGAATTATTTACGAGTTTCCAGGAGACAAAGCAGTAATTGCAAGTGTCTTATTGCAGGTGTTTGGAGGGGGGATGCTCCCTCCTCCGAGCGAGGAGCGAAGTCTGGTTATTTACTGGTGGTGGAGGAAATTTATCAATCCTCACAAACGCCGAGCGCAGCTCCAATTGCTCCTCAATTTGCTGATTCTGATTTTCTCCTCTTGGTTTTGGAAATTCAGAAGAGACAGGCTCCGAGACAGCTTTGACGTGGGTAAATGTGGGAACAGACGCTCTGCCAGCAGCGCGCTCCTCCCTCCTGTGTCAGTAAATGTGAAGGAAAAAACCCAAACCATCGTGCCCCCAGGAACTGCCTGGTCCTGGTTGGTTTTCCATCCCCACCAGTGCCCCTCCGGGTCACACAAATGCCATTGCGTGTCCCTCATGGTCCTTTCTGGACCCCCATCGTCCTGGTGGGATCCTGAGTCTGAAGCAAAGGGATGGAGATAAGTGTCCCATGGGGCTGGCTGGGGTCTTATCCCTAATGGACACATCCAGATCCCAAACCCGGGGCTGGATCCAACCTCAGGGAAAGCCCACTGGTGCCATGTCACAGTTGTCCCACGAGGTGGAGGTCCTGTGGAGGGGGTGGCTTCAGCAGCATCCCCCAGCTGTGCTCTGCTGGGTGGGGATGGAGAGCTGGTAAAAAACCAGGTGTCGAGATCCCATCTTCCTTCACAGCCCTTTATAGCTGATGGATCAGCAGCATTTTAGGGAATTGCTCTGTGCTTTTACTGCTCTTTTGCTCAACTGCCTCTCCCCCTGATTGCCTCCGTCCGTCTCCTCTCAACCAAGGTCCTCGGGAGCCGCCTAATTGACTTCAAAGGGAACAGGACTTGCTTGAAATTGAGTTTTACATTCCTCTCAGCCTCCGTGACGGAGTGCCTGGCCACCCCATCTCCAGCTCCTGCAGCAGTTCACCTTCACTGGTTTGTCTATAGGAGAAGAACGACGGAAAGAAAGAAAAATGAAAGAAAATGGTGCAAAACGTTCCGTTTAGTAATCTACAGCGTGATCAATATTACTTTGTCTCCATATTCAAATTGTGAATCCTGCTGAGGAGAAACAAGTGGGGATGCCTCGTTGGAGATGAGAAGTTAATCTTTAAAGCCAATAAAGATTTAGGGCAGCATAATTGCTCTAAGATTTGATACTTCAGACTATTCAAACTTTCAATTTTTAACCCAACGACCTAGATCTTTGGCAATGAAGATGATTCAAGATGAGGAGCAATGATACCTTGGCGTCCTGAAGAGAAGCCGTGGTGATGCTGTGTGACCTGGGATGGGGACCTTCAGGGTCGTGCACGGCTCAGTGGTGGCAGGGGACACGTGGGGGACATGCGATAGCTGGGCATTGCCTGTTCCCAAAAGTGTGAGCAGTGAAGGTGAAGAGGAGTGGGATGGGAAGGGTGAAGGAAAACGCACAACCTGTGTGGCAGGGCAGGATTTGGCCAGGAGCTGGTGTCCATGAGGTGGTGTTTTGGGCAGGTCCAGGCTGTGGCACAGGTCTACCTGGCTTCTGGAGCTCCCCTCTGCCTCTCCCCCAAGCAGGGATGCTGCCCATCCATCGCCCTGTGCCTCTGCCCCTGCTGAGCACCCCCAACTTGGGACCTGGCGATTGTGGGTGGTGGGACCATGGGGGGGTCCTCTCCTCTGGCAGCTCCATCCATGATGGCCAGATCCACCCCAGGGCATCGGGGCTGGAGCAAGGCAGAAACACCTTTCTCCCTGGTCCCCGCTGGGGTGATGGAGCAGGGGGAAAGCAAACCACACACGGAAGCAAAGCAAACGAAGCAGCTAATTACAGGCTATTATTCACCAAGGAGATTAGTGGGGCTGGGAAGAGAGGGCTGCTCCGGCTCCGCATCCCTCACGGGAAGCTCAGCCCAAGCTCCTGGACGTGTGCAAGGACTGGTCCCCTCGGGTGGCAGGGGACAGGCACATCAGGAAATGTCCTGGGGGATGTCCAACAGAAAATGTCCTGTCCAACAGCAGTTCCCTACTGGAAATGCAAACCCTGCCAGGCTGTTGCCTGCATTTCTGCCTGTGGTCCAGGCAGCCGGAGGGTGGGAAGGAGCAATCTGGGTGGAGGGCACCCCGTGTCCCTCTGGTTACACCCAAGAGGGTTGTTTTTTTGTGTGAAGGGCAGCCCCAGATGCTCAGCAGGGGTGGAAGCTGCCTCCGTTTTCAGCCCAGGCTCTCAAGTGTCCTGCTGCGGAGACCAGGTCCTGCCCAAAGACCTGGCCCTGGCTCCAGGTGCTCTCCAGGAGAAGGTGGATCAGCCCTAACGGGGGTCAGCAAAGCACAGCACCCCTTTCCCTTCCCTGCTGGGAAGGGGGCAGAATGAAATCCCAATCTTTTCTGCTGTTGTGATTTTACAGTGTTTACAAGGGAAGGGAGCAAATAAGCGTTGAGGTAGATCATTATGTGCTTATATTATCAGCAGTAAAGCAAAGTTGCTTTTAATTCCTAATTCCACCATTGTCTGACACATTTCTCTGTGAGTTTTCTATTCATCTGTATTTTTTTTTCCCTGGGTCTCCACTAATAGAAATTGCTTTGTTGTTAAACTCAATTTCACTCTTGACTGGATTGAAATATGCTTATTTCCCTTCTAAAATAATAATATAAAAAATCTAAAATGATTTCCACTCATTGTATATGAAAAGTGCACATTTTTCTTCCTGTGGCCTATCAAGTTTAAATGTCTGAGGGTTTCAGAGGTTTATTTTGTAATGGTCTAATTGCATGATCTCAGCCCATAGCTGGGGGCTTTCCGATTGTTGCTTTATGAATTTGAATAAGTCAGGACAATATATGATTTCCTGGGTGACTTTTGAAGTCTTTTGCTAGAGACAGGGCTGCAAAATGAGACTTCTCCCAGTTTCTGCCCCCGACATCCCAGCCTTCAGCACAGCTAGGGCTGGTGGGCACCCAGAGGATCACCCTGAGCATCCCCCGTGTTTGGATAACCCCAGCCCCACCAGCTCCTGGGGCTGTGCCTGGAGCTAACCCTGCTCTTTGGATGGGGCTGAGAGGGTGAGGAAGCTGCTGGTGGCTCCCAGGTGCTTTGAGTTAAGAGAGGAGCTTGATAAAAAGCCTCCTGTGCCCAATATCTGTGTTTGTCTCCATCGGTGCTGGGCTTGCTGTGAGTTTTGGGGTTGTTGGGGTGCAGTAGTTTGGTTGAGCCCCATGAGAAATGGGTCTGGGAGGGGGTCCATCCCACCAATAACTGAAGGGGTGGCTGCAAGGAAAGCCCAGCAGGAGATAGGGACCCCCAAACCCTGCTGGAGGCTCCCAATGTCCTTGCTACAATGAGGGCACCCCAGGGAGCCTCAGCCCCACGCTGGGTTCTCCTGCTCTTCCTCTTCCACAAGCTCTGTCCAAACAGGACAGCAGAGGACCCTGCTTGGGGTCCCATCCTGCTATGCCCAGTCCCCAGCACAGAGGCATCCCGAGCATCCCCAAAACACAGCTCTCCCAGCGAGATGAGGCTCAGTTCGTTAGCGGAACGAAGCACTGACATCCTCTCTGACCATCACGCTGGGTTCTCCTGCTCTTCCTCTTCCACAAGCTCTGTCCAAACAGGACAGCAGAGGACCCTGCTTGGGGTCCCATCCTGCTATGCCCAGTCCCCAGCACAGAGGCATCCCGAGCATCCCCAAAACACAGCTCTCCCAGCGAGATGAGGCTCAGTTCATTAGCAGAACGAAGCACTGGCATCCCCTCCAACCATCACCACCTCCTCCTCCTCCTGCCAGCCCCCGGGGATCAACAGCAGCAATGGCTGAGCCCATTTCCCCATTATCTGTGAGAAATATGAGATAAGAGGAGAGAGATGCTGGGGTCAGTGCTGTGGAGATGCCACGGGTTAGCGGAACGAAGCACTGACATCCTCTCTGACCATCATCATCTCCTCCTCCTCCTGCCAGCCCCCGGGGATCAACAGCAGCAATGGCTGAGCCCATTTCCCCATTATCTGTGAGAAATATGAGATAAGGGGGGAGAGATGCTGGGGTCAGTGCTGTGGAGATGCCACGGGTGAGTGCTCTGTTTGTGGATAATGAATGTGCATTAATAAGCAACGCAGGAGCCTGTGGAGCCCTGGCTGCCAGGGGGGCTGTATCACTTCACTGGTTATACTGGCATGGGCTCTCTACCCTCCCTGGGGATGGACAGGGTGAGAGGAACAGGCCTGGCACGGGACATCCCAGTGTGGCACCCCTCAATCCCCCTGGGATGCGGAGGCAGGGCTGGTGGAGAGCGGGGGCTTTGGTGGCCAGGAGATGAGGGAGGGAGCAGGACAGGTTTATGAGATGTGAAATGAAGATGTCTGGCTCCCATGGCGGGGGGATGTGCTCGCTGCAGAGCCGTGCTCACGTGTCGGCAGCAGAAGAGCTGTGCCTGGAGCACGGCGGCGTCTGGGGGGAGCTTTGGGGGCTGCCTTGGCTCGGACAATGGCACCTCTCCCCACTCAGCCTGGAGAAGAGGAGGCTGAGGGGAGACCTTATTGCTCTCTACAGCTACCTGAAAGGAGGGTGTAGAGAGGTGGGGGTTGGTCTCTTCTCTCAAGTCACAGGAGACAGGACGAGAGGAAATGGCCTCAAGTTACACCAGGGGAGGTTCAGGCTGGATATTCAGAAGAATTTTTTCACCAAAAGGGTTCTCAGCCATTGGAATGGGCTGCCCAGGGAGGGGGGTGAGGCACCATCCCTGGAGGTGTTCAAAAGACGGGTTGATGTAGTGCTGGGAGGTATGGTTTAGTGATGGTGATGCTTCTTGTTTGTTGTGTGGGTGTCTATTTTTGTCAGTTAGGTTGATGGTTGGACAAGATGATCTTTAAGGTCCCTTCCAACCTAGAAGATTCTGTGATTCTGTGGGATACAAGGGATGGGGTTGGGGGGGACACACGTGCCCACAGGTCCCCTCTGGGTGCTCGCACTGTGGCTGCTGGGCTCGGGGACGCTGTGCACGTGGGGCAGAGGCAGCAAAACTCCTTCCCAAACCCCAGGAAGGGCTGCGAGCGCCGTTCAGCAGCGGCAACTCCCCAGCAGTTATTAAAAGAGTGGAAGTTCTTGCTCTCCTAACCCCTGACTTTATTTTCTTTAATTACAGCTGAAGCCCGACATGCCCTGTCCCTCTTAATTTGGCTGATGCTGGTGCAAGCCTTCCAGCAGCCTGCTGCTAACTGTGGTGACACCTGGCTTGGGGAGTCCCCAGATGGGGGGTGAGATGTCCTGCCCAGTGTCCCCAGGCTCACTTTGGGCTGTCGATTTGAACCCTGGACCTTGAGTAATCCTGTGCAGGAGGCTGTGATGGGGTGACACAAGCTTTCCCAGCCCCGTGGTGCATCATTTTGCATCCTCCTCCTTTCTTGAGCTCAAATGCTTCTCCAAATTGTGCACGTCGATGTCGCCAGGTCAGTGAGCTCGTTTGGCTGAGCCGTAGAGCCACGGGGGATATAAAATCCCTCCAGTGGGATGGCTTGGGGGGGGGGGGGGGCACTGGCAGCCCCTGGACACCCACCGTCTGGGGAGGCAGCACTTGCTGCAGGAGCTCAGTGTAACATGCTCACAAGCCCAGGAGGCTCCTCCAGCCGATTTCTCTTGCGGTCCCCCCTGCGCGATGTCCTTTCGATGCTAATTCGATGGCTGAGCAACCGAGTGTCCCCCCGGGACCCTGCTGGGCTGAAAAACGCTGCTCAGCTGAGTGTGACAGCAAGGCAGAGACAGAGGCAAACCTGAACTGGCAGCTCTGAGAGGTCTGCCCAGCAAAGGGACAGCCCCAGCCCTCGGGTCTGACTGTATTTTGGACGTGTCCGGATCCAACCCCCTTCCCCGTGGGGACTTTCTGGGGGTTTAGCCTCAAATAACCTCACCCAAAGGGAGGATGCTCTCCCCACTGGGAGCTGTGGTTCAGCATCTCCTGCTGCTCTCATTTGCCCCAGGGTCAGTCCCTTTTTTATTTCCCAGTCCCCACCTGGACTGGAGCTGGGCAGAGCTGTCACGACTGTGGGCATCTCTGCTCCCCACGGGTGTCAGGAGTTTCCCCCCAGGGGAATTGCAGTCCTCTTAATGCACTGCAGCAATACAAATACACCTCAGCAATCTGCTGTACAGCTCTCCCTCTCTCTTTAATTTTTAATTGCTGCTCTTGTTTCCTCTGGGCATCTCCCTCTGCAGCAGGGCAGTCAGGAAACCTTTCTGACCGATAAAGCTGGTTCAGGCTTTCCTTTTACCTCTCGTGTTTTCTTCTGGGTGAAGGCAGGGTCATTGCTGGTTTTAATTAACACAGTAAGAAAAATGCACTAATTTCTTTCTCCGAGAAGAGAAAGGGAAAGTCAGCTTCCCTTCTGCTCTCAAAACACATAATCCTATTGGGAGCTGAGGAGCGATCCTTACCTCTATTATTTTCCTCTGCTGTAAGTGAATTAGCAGTTAATGGAAGCGAAGGATTCGCTGTGCTGACAGGCTTGCAAGGGCAGGAGCTTCCCCAATTCCCCACGCAGGGCTGTGCTGACCCTGCCCTGTGCTGAGGGTGGCTGTGGAATCCCATGTTTTACACCTGACCTGGCTGTGCACCCCCTGTGGGTACCCCAACCCTGGAGCTATGTGTCCTGCAGCACTCTGTGGCGATGGCACCCACAGCCCCGTGAGGCTTGGGATGTTCCTCCTGCTCCCCAGGGAGCACGGAGGGACCCGGGGAGCTGGGAGAGCCTGGCCTGAGTGCTGAGGACTAACCCTGCCTGATCTGTCCCCGGGGGATGCTGCTGGCTCTGATCTTTAAGCAGAAGTGCTGTACATCACCGCTGGGCTCCCAGCTCCTGTCCCAGGGATGGAGAGGGCAGAGAAGGGTGTCTGCCTGGGGATATGTTGCACCCCACCGAGACCTCAGCCATGCAGAGAGCCCCAGGGACTGAAAAACAGCCCCAGGGACTGGAGAAGAGCCCCAGGGACCCTCACAGTTGCTTAACCCCCCCCCCCCAGGTAGTGTCAGGTGCACTCTCACAGCTGGCTTTTGGCTGAGCAGTGCTGCTGGTTTTCAAGCTTTTGAAGGGAAACGTTGCATCCTGCAGAGGCTGCCATCGCAGGGGACTCTGAGAACAGCAGATGAGTCTTGAACACCCGCAGCTTCAGTGCTCTGGTGGCAGCAAGGCCCTCCATGCTGGAGATGTCCCATCCCCCCAGGGGAATTGCAGTCCTCTTAATGCACTGCAGCAATACAAATACACCTCAGCAATCTGCTGTACAGCTCTCCCTCTCTCTTTAATTTTTAATTGCTGCTCTTGTTTCCTCTGGGCATCTCCCTCTGCAGCAGGGCAGTCAGGAAACCTTTCTGACCGATAAAGCTGGTTCAGGCTTTCCTTTTACCTCTCGTGTTTTCTTCTGGGTGAAGGCAGGGTCATTGCTGGTTTTAATTAACACAGTAAGAAAAATGCACTAATTTCTTTCTCCGAGAAGAGAAAGGGAAAGTCAGCTTCCCTTCTGCTCTCAAAACACATAATCCTATTGGGAGCTGAGGAGCGATCCTTACCTCTATTATTTTCCTCTGCTGTAAGTGAATTAGCAGTTAATGGAAGCGAAGGATTCGCTGTGCTGACAGGCTTGCAAGGGCAGGAGCTTCCCCAATTCCCCACGCAGGGCTGTGCTGACCCTGCCCTGTGCTGAGGGTGGCTGTGGAATCCCATGTTTTACACCTGACCTGGCTGTGCACCCCCTGTGGGTACCCCAACCCTGGAGCTATGTGTCCTGCAGCACTCTGTGGCGATGGCACCCACAGCCCCGTGAGGCTTGGGATGTTCCTCCTGCTCCCCAGGGAGCACGGAGGGACCCGGGGAGCTGGGAGAGCCTGGCCTGAGTGCTGAGGACTAACCCTGCCTGATCTGTCCCCGGGGGATGCTGCTGGCTCTGATCTTTAAGCAGAAGTGCTGTACATCACCGCTGGGCTCCCAGCTCCTGTCCCAGGGATGGAGAGGGCAGAGAAGGGTGTCTGCCTGGGGATATGTTGCACCCCACCGAGACCTCAGCCATGCAGAGAGCCCCAGGGACTGAAAAACAGCCCCAGGGACTGGAGAAGAGCCCCAGGGACCCTCACAGTTGCTTAACCCCCCCCCCCCAGGTAGTGTCAGGTGCACTCTCACAGCTGGCTTTTGGCTGAGCAGTGCTGCTGGTTTTCAAGCTTTTGAAGGGAAACGTTGCATCCTGCAGAGGCTGCCATCGCAGGGGACTCTGAGAACAGCAGATGAGTCTTGAACACCCGCAGCTTCAGTGCTCTGGTGGCAGCAAGGCCCTCCATGCTGGAGATGTCCCATCTGCCACAGCCCTCCCTGGTTCCTCTTGACCCCCTCCAGCAGCCTTGGGCACCCTGTGGCTCCTGAGCATCCTGTGAGTGGGGGTGCAAAGGTGGCTTCAGGACACTGCCACCCCCTCCCTGCTCTTTGGCGGGTGCCCTCTCTGAATAATGCCATATGAGCTAATTTAGGGCTCTTTTTGCTGCCCCCAGGGAGGCTGGGAACAGGCAGAAAGCCCCCACACACTGCGGAGGTGGAGCAGGGCTGCCTGTTGGGGTATCGTAGCCCTTTGGTGCCCCCAGTAGCCCCCAGTACAGCCAGAGCCCGGGGCTGGTAGCCAGCTCTGCGCCGAGGGGCGGCTGGTGATGCTTGTTGGTGCAGGAGATGGGTACCAGGCTCGAAGCCTTTCCGCCTTGTTGCTACAGAGATAGACAGAGGCGTGAATGCAGTAATTGAGGCTGAGCCAGTGATGGAGCTAAGTTGTTTTATATCAATAAAGAGCGCCTTGTCCCCAGCAATGTCGCTTGAGGGGGGACGGAGAAGTTACTGTGACTAAGTGATCTGATGCCCAAAGCAGTTTGGGCATTGCAGCTCCAGCAATCAAATTATATTTCGTATCTCAAGGGCAAAATTGTGTGCGGGGAGAGCTTGAGAAAGTAGCTTGTCGTAGCACATTACAGCTCGGTGGTTTACTGTGATTCTCCTCCTCTGTGATCATTATTTTTCCATGAAGACCATGAAAACAGTAGCTTGAGGCTCGAGAGGAGGCTCCAAGAGGAAACATGGGCAGAGCCTGAGCCCCAGGCTTTGGAAAGCCTTGAGGAAGGGTCCTGGGCTGGAGCAGGGACTCTCTGGAAAGTCCTGGAAGTGCCTTTGGAGCCCCAGTAGCACTTGGCATTGCTCACCAAAAGCCAACATAGAGGCTGTTGCTGTGACTTGTCTGGAGATGCCCATGGCTATGCTGCCAGCAGCTGAGCAGCAATGACTGTCAGTCTCTGCCCTTTACAGGAATATGATATTTTAAGCTTTATCTACGGTGGTTTCCAGCTTTTCTCCAGTTGTGGTGGTCTAAACCACCATGTTCTGCCCAGCCATGGCTTGGTTGGGGAGCTTTGGGGCTCACGGTCACACGGTTGCTCAAGATCAGGTGAAAATTCCCAAATCCTTTTGTGGGGCTGGTGGTGGGGGGCGAGTCCTGGCTGCCCAGGATGCTCCAGTGTCGGAGCTGGAACCACAGCTCTGCCCCAGGTTACAGGCAGGACAGTGGAGGGGGCTGTTAGGAGCCCTTACCAGAGATGTCCCATGTCTACCTCTGGCTGGGAGGGTGGAAAACTGGTTTCTTTCATACCAGCCAGCTGCTGAGCTGGTTCTCTCCATTCCCTGCTGCTGCCTTATTGGTAATAACAGCAAACATACACGTGTGTGTGTGTGTGTACATATAACTTCAGCATATTGATTTTTGGGGCCATTGCTTCTCAGCTGCTGAAGGAGATAATTCACTGCTTTATTACGATCCTTGGAGTTTAGACTTATCCCTTGAAACAGAGGGCAAACTGGTAGTTAATTAGGCTTTTGTTCCAAGCAGCGGCACAGGGAAGGGACCGTCTGCTGCAGCGCTTCTCCTCGGGGACCAGGGCCCCGCGGGGCCGGTGAACGTCACGTTTCTATCCACGGGGTGACAAATCCTGCACGTCACGGCGCTGGCAGGAGCTGGGAGCAGCAGAGGTAGCCCTGCCCGGCTCCCCGGGTGCCATCACTTCTCCCTGTGGGTGCAATCACTGCTCCCTGCCCACCCCAGCACCCTCCCAGGCCGGGCAGATGGGATACTGCCTTTCCCCATCTCTGGACAATCCCTCTCCCTCATGGACTCGGGATGAGGTTGGAGGGAGGCATGGGGGGGCACCATCTCCTCCCCAGTCCCTTCTCCCCACCGATGAACCCTCACCCCTAAGACTTACAGAATTAATGTGTCATATCTTGCCGTAGCCTGGCCTTTTCCTGCTGGGATGCTGCTGCTCAGCACGACCTGGTGCTCACAGGATGCCTAGAAGGATCTCATCACTACCATAGAACCATAGATTCACTATCATAGAACCACAGATTCACTATCATCTAGGTTGGAATGGACTTTTAAGACCATCAAGTGTGTGTGGGTCCTGTCCCACAGCAAAAATCATCCCACGCTGGAACCCTCGTTGCCCCCTGCTCCTCTTTCCCCAGGAGGGGATGCTCTGTTTTCCTCCCAACCCCTCAGGAAGGCACAGCCAGCTCCTGGCACGCGGGAGGCAGAGATTTGGCTGCTCCGTTGACCACTTCATGTTGTGTGTTTATGCAAGTTAGGAAGGTTTCCAGCCCCATCCCGCTGAGCTGGGCTCACAGCAAAGGGCTCTGCCTCCTGCAGCCTGCTGGAGTGGGAAACAGCAGGTTTTTAAGGTGGTTTTACAGCTCAGACAGGGATGGAGGGTCTCCTGTCAGAGGAGCAGGAGCTGGGAATGGAGGGAGCAGGCAGGAGCAAGGAGATCAGGGGTGGTAGGATGCCCACAGCACCTTCATTAGCCTGCTGCTTCCCTCCTTTCCCAAAGGCTGGGTTAAGAAAACCAAGTGATTTTGCAGAGAAGGCCAGATGCACCAAAAGACTCCTGACTACACCTAAAATGACAAGGACTGAGGCACCCCAGCTGGAGGTCAGTGCCTGTCCAGCCCAGTGGCTCCATGTAGTGACATCCATAAGGTCCCCATGGGATGGGCTTTGGGGAGTGATGTCCTTGCCCAGATGTTGGGCTGCTGTATTGGTCTGGGAGTGCAGACCTAAGGCTTTGACCGTGGCTTGACAGCTCTGGCTGCAGCTTCTGAGCCACCCGTCCTGCAGATCCTCAGTCTGTGTGTCCATCTGCCTCAGCCCTGCCCAGACCCGCTGTGGCACTGACTCCTTCCTGGGAAAAGCGGGGATGGACACAAAAATCCTTTTGTATTTATGAATCCCTAAAGGATTTGATTTTTCTTCTGGCTTCTCCTCGGCAAGAAGTGCTGTTTCATGGGGAGGAAAGTGCTGTTTTGTGGAAAATTTCCAGCTGTCTTTCGTCTCTGAGCTCGCCCGTGGCTGATGCTGTTGCAGCATCTGTTACCCGGGGCTCTGCTGACCAGAGCCAGCCCTGGTTTATGTGGGGGAGAAGGAAGCAGCGGGATCCCTGTGGAAATGGGAGTTAGGGTATCACAGCAGTCGTAAAACCTTTTCCTCTTCATCAGCCTCACAGGAAAACACCGGGATTCTGCATGAGCAGAGGAGTCTGCAATTAGTTTATTCAAAAAAGGGGGTGGTTGGGTGCTGGGAGGGTGATGCAGGAATCACACAGAGCTCCTGGTGCAGATCATAGAATCATAGAATCATTCAGTTTGGAAGAGACCCTTGGGATCATCGAGTCCAACCATCTACCCTACTCTACAAAGTCCTCCCCTACACCGTATCCCTCAGCACTGCATCTAAACGTCCCTTAAACACATCCAGGGATGGTGACTCCACCACCTCCCTGGGCAGCCTATTCCAATGCCCGACCACTCTTTCTGTGAAAAATTCCTTCCTAATGTCCTAAACCTACCCTGTTGGAGCTTGAAGCCGTTCCCTCTCGTTCTGTCATTAATTACCTGTGAGAAGAGACCAGCCCCAACCTGGATGGGGGAGCCGTGCAGAGCTGTGGGGTTTGGAAGAGGATTTCTCCCCCCGGGAAGCGAGTGGGATGGAGAAGGGCTGGGAGAGTGTGTGTGTGTGGGAGGGGGGAGAGAGGATCCAGCTGTGGGGAAGGCAAAGGGGGCAGCTTCCCCCTGATGTCACCCTATTGCTTTATGGTGCCACTGAGTGTGGAGAGGGACAGTCAGCATGGCATGAAGGGGGGGTGCTGTTTGCACCACAGCCCCCCCAAAAAACCAGCCTGGTCCTGTCCTGGAGCCTGGCCAGGTGGGCACAGTAAGGACAATGCTCTCCTTCCAGCTCTCTGCAGATTTGTGTGTACCACGTGTGGGGGGGGATGCATCCTCTCCCTCACCGCCGGTGGAGTGCACCCCCCCTTTGAGTTGAGGGGCTGGAAATGGGGTGTCTCCAGGCTCCTTTAACATTCAGCTCCTTTAATCCTGAGGGGCTGGGAGGCTTTTTGTCCCTGTCACCTCCCAGCCGGGAGCTCCTGTGCTGAGCTCAGCAGCAGCTCCTCCTGCCTCAGCTCTCATGGCCCCGGCTTTGTCTTCCCAAGGACGCCCCTGGGTCCCCCCCCCCACCAGACACCACCCTGGCCCTTTCGGCAGCACCCAGGGATCCCTGGGGACATGGAGAAGCCACATCATGGGCCCTGACTGTGACCCCCCCCCAGGAACAAAGCCAGGTGATGGAGGGCAAAGCCACAGGCCGGTGCTGTCAAAGCC
>NW_015090778.1:6261989-6278901 GCF_001431845.1 Calidris pugnax
TTTTTTGGGGTTGGGGGGGGTGTCTGCGGGGGTCGCCCCCTCCCCGCTCCCCGCAACTTTGAACGATGATCACAGTCAACGCGGATGG
Source organism: Calidris pugnax (assembly GCF_001431845.1). Lineage (NCBI taxonomy): Eukaryota > Metazoa > Chordata > Aves > Charadriiformes > Scolopacidae > Calidris > Calidris pugnax. The sequence continues at coordinate 6,262,078 of NW_015090778.1, forward strand.
GAAGATAATGGTCAGAAGATGCCTCGTCACCTTGAGACCCTTTAGGTAAAGTTGCTCTTTTCTCGTCCCTCTGTTTTTCTTGTCCCTCCTCCCCCCTCGCTCGGGCGGGAAGCGGTTGCCGGAGGGCATTTTGCGGGGGGGGGGGGGGGGGGGGGGTTGCGGTGTGTTGCGGCGGGGGGCATGTCGGGGATCCAGGCAAGTTTGCCCGCAGGTCAGTGAGCTGGTCCCGCAGCGCTCGCTCTCTCCTGCCTCCCAGTTCACGCTGGTATCTTTGGGTTTTTTTTTTTGGGGGGGTGTTAATTACAGGGCTTTTCACCGCTGTCTTTTTTAATACCTTTCTCAGAGATGTTGGTACTCTGGGAATCAGTTCCTCTGGTTTAAATCCACTCGCAGTGGCAGCAGGGCTGGGGTTGATATCCCAGTTTGGAACCCCCTGGCTCCAGCGCCCTGGTGCCCACCTATTGCTTTTCCCCCCTGGTTGTAACTCTCCCCATTTTTGCCTCCTTGCATTCCTTTTCCCCCTCCAGTCCTTGCTCTTCAGCTTCCTTATTTCACCGGAGATGCGCTTTGGTTGGTTCTAGGCTTGAGACACATGGGAGATGCTGGGAATTGCTTGGGTTTTCTATGGGGAGAGGGACTGGTGACCCACAGAAGGGGAAAGTGCTGAGGGGCGAAGCACAGGGTGACCCCAGCCTGGTGGGTACCAGCCCTCCCTGCTGTGTTTCGGGGTCGGGCATCACCTGGGATCACCGGAGGGATCTTCTTGCTGCCTTTTTGCTAAGCCCAGACCACTGCCCGGAGGTGGGAAGGAGGACGGGGCTGTTTTTGCTCCGTTTGCTTGTGCTCAGGTTTGGAGATGTTGGCTGCCTCTCCCCGGGAGTTGTCTGGCTGTGCAACGCTTGTCTGGAGGGATTCTCCCAGCTGGATCCCACACCAGTGCCCTGGGGCTGGGGGACTTGGCCAAGGTGGTGTCGGAAAGCGGTGGCGGAGCAGAGGGACGAAGGGTCCCCACGGCTTGGGTTTGCTCCAGGCAGGGGGTGGGGAATGGCTGTGAGAGGGGTGGGAAGGACACACGCACCCCAGGGTGCTCTTTTACTTGGCTGTTTGCTTTCTTAAGCGGGTTTGAAGTCCATAGTGAGGAAGTGAGAGGTCTGAGCATCGCTCTCCCCCGTGCTCTGGGCATCGCTCCTGGGGCAGGGAGAGCCCAGCTTGAGGAGTGACCTGGGACCAGGCTGGGGGGGCGCAGGGAGGGAGTCACAGGGCGGTCACAAAGTCCTGTTGGAGGTGAGGATGTGTGTGGGCAGGGGGTTTGTGATGGCAGGAGAGCAACCAGGCTGGAGGGTCCCTGGTGTCCAGAGCAGAGCCCCACCACGGTCCTGTCTGTGTGCCCTGGGCTGGCTTCTGCGCTCAAACCAGTGCAGACCAGTACGAGTGCCACTGGAACCAGTGGGGTTACGCTGTTGTTAACCAGTCAGGCTTTCCCTGTGTAAGAGGAGAAATTCCCAAGACCCTTTCCTAGCTCTCCCGTGGTGTCCAGCTCTGTGCCTCCTCCAGGTTGGTGTCCTGCTGAGCCTGACCCCTCCATGTCACACTCCTGTGTGACCTTGTCCCCAGCCCAGCCTGGGTAAGCATTGGCACTGCCCCACTCCAGCTGTAACCCCCTTTAAATCAGTGCTGCTCCCCTAAAATCATCACCCCTGGGAATCAGGGATGACCTGCAGGAGCAGGAGAAGATGCTGGCACTCAGGATGGGTCCTGTAGATCAGGTGCTCGTTGGTGGCTGGGCAAAGCCTCACTGTTCTACAGAAGCCCATGGTGGGATCCCTCGCCTGGTGTGGACTCCTGGCAGCGGTGCCACCAGTGAACAGGAAACCTGACCCTTTGCACCAAAACATTTAATTAATGGCACTCCTGGCATGTTTAGCAAAGCAATGCAAAGCCCTGAGCTGTGAAAGTGGGAAGGGGAGGGAGAGCAAATCAGTGTTTGGAGAAAGGTCCAGACTTCATCTGACTCTGACTTCATCTCAGCCCCAAAAGGTGTTTGACTGGTGGCAGTGCTGGATTCAGGCAAGAACTCACCCAGCTCTTGGTTTTGCAGAACACGGGGAGTTCAGCCAAGTCTGGCAGCTGGAAAGCAAAGCCAGGCTTTTCGTGTGTCTGTGACATTGGCCAGTAAGAGAAGTCACTGTGGTCCCCTTCCTGGGGGAAGATTCCCGTGGCTGAGCATTGTTTTGACAGCCCCGGGATGGTGTTGGGCTCTGAGCAAAACGAGGTTTGCTGGAGAAGGACCATCTTTTATTAGCCCTCCTGGTGCTGCTGCCGACAGAAATTGTGGCTCAGGTTTTGGGTTTGAGAGACTTGGGTGTTGAAAGCTTGTCTGATAAAAGATATTACCTTCCCCTGGAGCCCTTGGGTTCCCCGCACCCCTGTGTCATGTTCTCCCCGTAGGTCCCAGCTGGGTGATACAGACAGTCCCAGTGTCACAGCCCCGTCTCTCTGGGTGCTGCTGGCCTTCCTCCCCCCATCGCCCCCCAGCTCATCGCTCAGACCCTCCTGGCCACAGCCAGGTTTCAGTTGCACGGGCCAAAATCTGCGATGGCTGTGACATCACTTCCAATTTTCACTAAAGACTTGGAGAATTTGGCTTCCTTCTCTTTTGGGCACCAAGCCAGAACCCAGAATTGTGGATATTTTAGTGTGGGGAGGATGTGGAAAGGGACTTGGCACCAGAACCCATGCCCGGGTGATGAATTAAACGTGATGTGTGATGACAGGCAAAGCCAGCGTGCAAAGTAGATGTTACTTGGTCATTGGAGCTCCGTGGTCTTCAGGGAGTTAGACTTGATTTTGGGGGCAGTGCATGTGATGGGCAATCTGGAAGATCTGGGCTCTGGTATGGTTTACCTACCACATGGTATTTGTTTTTTGCATAAGGAGTTCCTGCTCAGTGAAGGCTGAGCATTTTTATCCACCTGGGTAAATAAGGTCAGCACAAAGTAAAAGAGATGGGTCCTCAGGTTGAGAGTCCATCCCTACCACCTCCCTGCTCCCTGGGGTGCTGCTGCTGGGCTGGATCTGCTCCTCTCCGAAGCGCATCAATTCCAGTTTGGCTCTGATCCCTCCTTTTTTTTAGGGAAAAAGCATCCTGCGTCTCCCTTGTGAGAGGGGTGGGAAGGACACACGCACCCCAGGGTGCTCTTTTACTTGGCTGTTTGCTTTCTTAAGCGGGTTTGAAGTCCATAGTGAGGAAGTGAGAGGTCTGAGCATCGCTCTCCCCCGTGCTCTGGGCATCGCTCCTGGGGCAGGGAGAGCCCAGCTTGAGGAGTGACCTGGGACCAGGCTGGGGGGGCGCAGGGAGGGAGTCACAGGGCGGTCACAAAGTCCTGTTGGAGGTGAAGATGTGTGAGGGCAAGGGGTTTGTGATGGCAGGAGAGCACCCAGGCTGGAGGGTCCCTGGTGTCCAGAGCAGAGCCCCACCACGGTCCTGTCTGTGTGCCCTGGGCTGGCTTCTGCGCTCAAACCAGTGCAGACCAGTACGAGTGCCACTGGAACCAGTGGGGTTACGCTGTTGTTAACCAGTCAGGCTTTCCCTGTGTAAGAGGAGAAATTCCCAAGACCCTTTCCTAGCTCTCCCGTGGTGTCCAGCTCTGTGCCTCCTCCAGGTTGGTGTCCTGCTGAGCCTGACCCCTCCATGTCACACTCCTGTGTGACCTTGTCCCCAGCCCAGCCTGCCAGTCAGGCTTTCCCTGTGCAAGAGGGGAAATTCCCAAGACCCTTTCCTAGCTCCCCCGTGGTGTCCAGCTCTGTGCCTCCTCCACGTTGGTGTCCTGCTGAGCCTGACCCCTCCATGTCACACTCCTGTGTGACCTTGTCCCCAGCCCAGCCTGGGTAAGCATTGGCACTGCCCCACTCCAGCTGTAACCCCCTTTAAATCAGTGCTGCTCCCCTAAAATCATCACCCCTGGGAATCAGGGATGACCTGCAGGAGCAGGAGAAGATGCTGGCACTCAGGATGGGTCCTGTAGATCAGGTGCTCGTTGGTGGCTGGGCAAAGCCTCACTGTTCTACAGAAGCCCATGGTGGGATCCCTCGCCTGGTGTGGACTCCTGGCAGCGGTGCCACCAGTGAACAGGAAACCTGACCCTTTGCACCAAAACATTTAATTAATGGCACTCCTGGCATGTTTAGCAAAGCAATGCAAAGCCCTGAGCTGTGAAAGTGGGAAGGGGAGGGAGAGCAAATCAGTGTTTGGAGAAAGGTCCAGACTTCATCTGACTCTGACTTCATCTCAGCCCCAAAAGGTGTTTGACTGGTGGCAGTGCTGGATTCAGGCAAGAACTCACCCAGCTCTTGGTTTTGCAGAACACGGGGAGTTCAGCCAAGTCTGGCAGCTGGAAAGCAAAGCCAGGCTTTTCGTGTGTCTGTGACATTGGCCAGTAAGAGAAGTCACTGTGGTCCCCTTCCTGGGGGAAGATTCCCGTGGCTGAGCATTGTTTTGACAGCCCCGGGATGGTGTTGGGCTCTGAGCAAAACGAGGTTTGCTGGAGAAGGACCATCTTTTATTAGCCCTCCTGGTGCTGCTGCCGACAGAAATTGTGGCTCAGGTTTTGGGTTTGAGAGACTTGGGTGTTGAAAGCTTGTCTGATAAAAGATATTACCTTCCCCTGGAGCCCTTGGGTTCCCCGCACCCCTGTGTCATGTTCTCCCCGTAGGTCCCAGCTGGGTGATACAGACAGTCCCAGTGTCACAGCCCCATCTCACTGGGTGCTGCTGGCCTTCCTCCCCCCATCACCCCCCAGCTCATCGCTCAGACCCTCCTGGCCACAGCCAGGTTTCAGTTGCACGGGCCAAAATCTGCGATGGCTGTGACATCACTTCCAATTTTCACTAAAGACTTGGAGAATTTGGCTTCCTTCTCTTTTGGGCACCAAGCCAGAACCCAGAATTGTGGATATTTTAGTGTGGGGAGGATGTGGAAAGGGACTTGGCACCAGAACCCATGCCCGGGTGATGAATTAAACGTGATGTGTGATGACAGGCAAAGCCAGCGTGCAAAGTAGATGTTACTTGGTCATTGGAGCTCCGTGGTCTTCAGGGAGTTAGACTTGATTTTGGGGGCAGTGCATGTGATGGGCAATCTGGAAGATCTGGGCTCTGGTATGGTTTACCTACCACATGGTATTTGTTTTTTGCATAAGGAGTTCCTGCTCAGTGAAGGCTGAGCATTTTTATCCACCTGGGTAAATAAGGTCAGCACAAAGTAAAAGAGATGGGTCCTCAGGTTGAGAGTCCATCCCTACCACCTCCCTGCTCCCTGGGGTGCTGCTGCTGGGCTGGATCTGCTCCTCTCCGAAGCGCATCAATTCCAGTTTGGCTCTGATCCCTCCTTTTTTTTAGGGAAAAAGCATCCTGCGTCTCCCTTTCTCTGTAATCCAGTCAAAACCAAAAAGATTGTGGCTCCTGATGAGGTACTAGAGCACACATCACGTTGGAATCTCTTTCTTTCCTTCCTCTTTTTCTTTCTTCTCAGTGTTTCACTCCTTGCCAGAGTGTAATTATGAAGATTAAAATGTGTAAACAAGGTCTTGCATAATGATGAAGATATTGTCAACAGGAGGGGTGAGAACGAAGAGCAGGATCAGCTCTGATTATTTAATCAGGTGATGCTTCGTTAAAATGTCCCTTGGGAGAGGAGGAAGCTGGCAGCAGGAAGGGACTCTTGGGTGGGTTTTGTACCATGATGTGCTCCCAGGGAGGACCCTTGGTTGTGGGGCACAGCTGGGCTTTGACCTCCTCCTCCAGCTCGTCCCTTCTCCACTGTCTGTTGTCCTCTCCTCCCGAGGAGGTGCCGTGGCAGACAGCTTTCCCCCTCTCCTGCTCTAAGGAGGAATTCATCCCTCTGAGGCTGAGATGGGTGCTGCCATCCCCTCCGTTGTCTTCCTGAGAGCCTCTTCCAGACCCAGCACTGTGCTGCGTGGCTGGGTGTGATAATGGCAATGGACTGATGTCCCCAAAGCAGCCCTTCCCCGAGCAATTTGTGGGACCCCACGTTGCTCTGCAGCATCAGGGATGCTCGGCCGCCTCCGCAATCCTGTCCCTACTGGAGCTGGACCACGGATCTCTGGAAACCCTTCTCCAAGGTCTGCTTTGGGAGAGGAGCTGAGGTCCATGGTCATCTCCATGCCCAAACACGGCAGCTTGATGGTTCATCAGCATCTGCTGGGGAGGGGATGGCTGTGCTCTGCTTGTAGGGCACATCAGCTGTGCCTATGGCCAGGTCTCCAGGGACAGGAGCCTGGATTAGCTGAGTGCACGCTGCTTTTTTTAAAGCTTGTTTAAACTGCTTTCCACCTCACAGGGCAGGCGTATTCAGAAATAAAAGGGGCTCAAGCTGCTTCGCTCCTGGAGCATCTGTGCAAGGATGGCAGGCAGTTTTATGGATGCACTTGAGTGTCCTCTCTGCCAGGTGGCCCATCTCTCCCAGAGCCTGGCTGTGGGTTCTCATAGGGGTCAGTGAGTGTTTGCACTGGGTTGAGTGTGCTGCTCACAGAGCTCGTTAATGCTAATGAGCCCAGGGTGTTGCTTTTTCTCTTATTAGGAGGGAGGTGAGAAGGGGATGGGGAGCTGCAGGGCGCTGCTTGTCCAGAGCCAGGTGACACTGATCTGCTGGGACCCAGGTGGGGATGGGGCAGGGCTGATGTGTGGGATGGATGGGGATTAGATGCCTGGCTGTGGTGGGCAGGGCTGATCCTCCTCGGAGCAGGCGGAGGAGAGAAACCCTTTGCTCTTGAGGATGCCGAGAGGAAAGATCCCCTGGGTCCATCAGCTGTGTGAGAGCAACGTTGGAGCTGGTGGGAAGAGGGGAGAAACCCTTTGCTCTTGAGCAGCCTGATGCCGAGAGGAAAGCTGCCCTGGGTCCATCAACTGTGTGAGAGCAACGTTGGAGCTGGTGGGATGGAGGTAGGGAGCCCGTGGGATCCTGTGAGGGCACTGTGTCTTGCCCAGGAGCCTCTCCAGGCAGGGGAAACCTGGCTATGCTGTGCTGGGACAGTGAGGACCTGCCTTGGGAACTCCTCCAGCAGATCTCCCCGGGGAAGCCCAGTCCTTCTTGAGCTGCTTGACGCTGTGCTTGGGCTCTCCACAACATCTCCTGTAGCTAATGAGTGCTTTGAAGCAAGTTACTTTATTTGCCAGCCCTTTCCAGCAACAGATAATTGCGATGCTGGCGCGGCGGAGCCCAGACTTAGCGGCTGGCTCCTAATCCCCTGCCTTTTAACGACACAATTCCGATGTGACGGAGGGCTGTGGCGTTCCTTTGTGAGCCTTTCTCTGGGAAAACCTGGTTTCGGCGTTGGGCGGCTGCGCCGTGTCTCTGTGCGTGGCTCCTGAGCCCTGCGGATGTGCCCAGGTGGCCAAGAAGGCCAATGGTATCCTGGCCTGTATCAGGAACAGCGTGGTGAGTAGGACCCAAGAAGTGATCGTCCCCCTGTACTGGGCACTGGTGAGACCCCACCTCGAGTACTGTGTCCAGTTTTGGGCCCCCTACCACAAGAGGGACATTGAGGTGCTGGAGCAGGTCCAGAGAAGGGCAACGAAGCTGGTGAGGGGTCTGGAGCACAAGTCTTACGAGGAGAGGCTGAGGGAACTGGGGATGTTCAGTCTGGGGAAGAGGAGACTGAGGGGAGACCTTATCGCTCTGTACAAGTACCTGAAAGGAAGCTGTAGAGAGGCAGGGGTTGGTCTCTTCTTCCAAGTTACAGACGATAGGACAAGGGGTAATGGCTTCAAGTTGCGCCAGGGGAAGTTCAGGTTGGATATTAGGAAACATTTCTTTACTGAAAGGGCTGTCAGGCATTGGAATGGACTGCCCAGGGAGGTGGTGGAGTCACCATCCCTGGAGGTATTTTAAGAAATGCTCTTCAGAGCATGCTCTAGTGTGCCCAAGATTATTGGTTTGTGGTGGGATGTTGTGTGGGTGGGTGATGGTTTTGGTTTGGTTGTTGTTGTGTGTTTAGGTGGTGGGTGGTTTTTTTTTTGTTTGTTTTTTTTTTTGTGGTTGGACTCAATGATCTCTGAGGTCCCTTCCAACCACTACGATTCTGTGATTCTGTGATGCTGTGAACTTGTAAAGCAGAGTCGCTGGTTCCTGCCCTCGGTGGTTTGCGAGGGGCAGAAATGCCAGCGGGCACCCCTGAGGGCTTGCTCAGCTCCCCATCCCATGTGGGATTTGTCTCTTTGAAAGACAAACCCGCCGTTTCACACGGCTGGCTGGCAGTTGTCTTTTTCTCCTTCTCCTCCTTGAATTTTTCCTTGGGTTTGGCCGCTGGGATCCCCGCTGTGACTCTGGGAGCTGTTGTACGTGGTGCCTGGCAGGGGCTTTGCTGGTGTGTCTGCTGGAGGATGCTGCACCTCCATAGAATGGTTTGGGTTGGAAGGGACCTTAAAGATCATGGAGTTCCACCCCCCTGCCATGGGCAGGGACACCTCCACTAGAGCAGGTTGCTCAAAGCCCCATCCAGCCTCCATGGAGACTCAGAGGTGGTGGTGGTGGCATCTCTGAGCGGTGGCAAGATGCCAGGTGTCCATGCTTCAGCACGTGTTCTGCTTGCACCCCGGGGAGACAGGAGGGCTCGGCTTTATGCTCCCTGGTGCACGTGAACCCTCCTGCTCCCACAGAGCTCCTGCCCTCAAGTTTTTCACCCTCAAAAAGAAGTTACCGAGCCTGAATGTGGCCTGAATGGGAGCAGTGCTGAGAGCTCCTCTGACCACAAGCTTGGCTGGGAGTGACGTGGGTTGGCATCGTGCCCGGCACATCCCTACGGGAGCTGCTTTCCTGCCCTCCCATCCCATGCTCTGGGGGAACAAAGCGGTGGTGGGACGGTCCCAGGCCACCACGTGTCCTGCCGGCGTGTGTCCCTCCTCCTCCTCCTGCTGTGCACAGGGCTGCCTGCTCAGGGCCATGCTGGACACAATGGCAAATGCCAGTGGCCTAGTTACAGGGGAACAAAAGACCTTTTATAAAAAAAAAAATGGGTTTTTTTTAGATTCTTTAGGAGGAAGGGAAGGCACAAGGTCTCTCTTTTCCCTGGACTCTCCTAGGAGCGATATGGGAATTGTTTATTGTGGTGGTTCCTGCTGGGGGTGTTGGGCTGCTGGGATGGATCTAGTGGAGCATCCCATGGGCAGTCGTGGTCTGGCTCAGCTTTCCCACCAAAGGTGCAAGTCCTCTGCTCCCTCTCAAGTGTTGGAGCAGGCTGGGGGGGATTTCGGAGGGTGTTCTTGGGCAAAACCCACCTGCTTGGTGCCAGGGTTTGGGCAGAAGCATCTCGGGGCTCTTCATGAGGCGCCTGTGGGTCTGGCCATGGTTGGGGTGAGGTGCTGGTGAGCTCTCGTGGGTCTGGAGCAGCAGAGCTGCTCCTTCTGGGGCCTGAAGAGGGTGAGCCGTGGGGATGGGACAGCTGGGGAGGAGGCAGGGATTGTCCTGGCTGCCTCTTCCAGACACCCCCAAAAAAGCAGCTTGCGCAGGGGGATTACTCTGGGGGGGTCAAAGGATGGCAGGGCTGTCCCAGGAGGGAGTTGGTTGCTCGTCACACCTCGCTGCAGCTTTGCTTTCCCTCCCACAGGATATTCGTGCTGGGCATCGGATTTTTCACCCTGTGCTTCCTGATGACGTCGCTGGGAGGGCAGTTCTCAGCCAAGCGCCTGGGGGACTCCCCCTTCACCATCCGGACCGAAGGTAAGCACATTTCCATGCCCATCCTGTCCCGTGGGATGCTCCATGAACCCCACGGGCACAGTCCAGCCGAGCGCCAAGGATGCGGGGAGGATGATGCTCGGATGCCTCCATTCCCAGGGCTCCCACCTGACCCGTTTTGGGGATGTCAGGGTGGCTCAGGGTCCTGTTGGTCCTTCTTGCCATGGCTTGGGTCATTTTTGCAGCCGTGTGGCTAAAACCTGGCTGCACCCAGTCCTGTGTGCTGAGGGTTTGGCTTGAATGCTTGGGGGGTTCAGTGCTTTTGGGCAGTTTTGATCTGCAGGGAGTGGAAGTTGTTCCTTAGGGATGGGAAAATAAAAGGCCTTTGTGGTTTCGTGGAGATACTGAAATGTAGAAGACAAATATTCTGATCCTTAGCAAGTGTATTTTATGTTACTTCTGTTAAAACACGTTTTTTGGTGGGATGTGCAGTCAGCTCAGGAGGCAGCTTCTGTGATGGGAGGGTCACGTCCTGCCCTTGCTCTGGGGGGTGTTACTGCATCGAATTGAGCTGTGCCCTGACTTTTTCCCTTTGTGATCCCAGCCTGGAATTGTACAACTGAATTGCACAGAGGGAAATGCCCCTTGAACTTGGGTGAGGGTGTCCTGCCCTTGCTCTGGGGGGGTGTTACTGCATCAAATTGAGCTGTGCCCTGACTTTTTCCCTTTGTGGTCCCAGCCTGGAATTGTACAACTGAGTTGCACAGAGGGAAATGCCCCTTGAACTCAGGTGAGCTGGGTTTGTGATCCCAGCCTGGAATTGTACAACTGAATTGCACAGAGGGAAATGCCCCTTGAACTTGGGTGAGATAGGCTTGGTCAGGCCACTGGGGTCTTCTCCATACAGAAAGCATGGGATTTGAGCTTGCCAGCGTGGTGAGTTGCACAGAGGGAAATGCCCCTTGAACTCAGGTGAGCTGGGTGAGATAGGCTTCGTCAGTCCACTGGGGTCTTCTCCATAACGGAAAGCATGGGATTTGAGCTTGCCAGCGTGGCCTGGAATGTGATTTATGGGCGTTAAATGCTTTCCTTGCGGCGCTGGAAGAAGTACGAGCTGCTTTCCTACAGAAGGAGAGGACTAAAGTGGTGGTTTCCAGAAGTCGGATGGTGCTTGTAAACTGCTTAGTTGACTTTCAGAGAGATTAATGTGCAGCCCGTGGCAGCTGGTTTTGCTCTCTCCCCCGTGGATGGAGCACACGGTGGCTTCGTTTCTCCCCCTCTGCCCCCCTAATTGTTCCTGTCACTGACTCCATTAAGTCCCATCTCCTGGGGGCTGGTGTTTGCCCGGCTGACCCCTGCCGGAGCGGGTTGTGGGATCGGTATTTTCTGCATGTTTTACCATGGTCAGGGTGCTGTGTTAATGTCCCTGTCCCCATGCCGAGCACAGCTGATGAGTGAAGCCTGGTTATAAGGGATTTCTTCCTTCTCGGGATGAGGAGCAGCACGTGAGGAGGGTGGGCAGAAGCCCCCTGGACCACCGCCTTCTCCAAACTTGGCTTTTAAAGAGATGGGTCGGAAAAGATTTCCGAGTTTGGAATAAAAGGTGCCACTTGTTACATCTGCCCTCTGTCCCAGGAGAGCCCCTGGCGTCCCCAGGGAGTTTGCAGGGAACCAGAAGAAAGGCAAAGAGGGATTGAGTAACTGTGGGACCAGCCCGGGCTGAGAAGTGGCACAGGTCGTGCTGCAAAGAGCAGCAAAGCTTTCCAGAAACCTGCAGAAACCCCTGGTCCCACCCCAGAGGATTCTAAAGTTGGAGTGAAATGATGGCAAAAATACAATTATTCAGCTTCTTTATCCCCTTTCTGGATGCCTTGGAGTGGAATAGCTTTTCCCATCCTGATTCTTGTCATCAATTTAACCCAGATCTTTGAGTCCACTGATTCCCATCCTTGAGTGTCTCTTAATTACCAGACCCAGTGTCAGGGCAGTGCTGGAGCTGGATCAAAAGAAACCTTCTTTTTCAGGCTCTTGCAGCTCGGAGTTCTCCACTTTTCCTGCTTTAAGTCCGAGGTTGTGCGGGTCTCGATGTCACTTCTAGTAATGGTTGTTTGGTCTCATTTAAAGAAGAAGAAAAAAAACATTATGATCTCTTAATTTTTCAAGCTTTTGGTCTCTTAGGTCTGTAACTGGCGAAGGCAAGTCCTGCTTTGTTAGGAAGCTCAGAAATTCAATGTAAAACCATTTTTTTTTTTTTCCCCCCTTTATTGGATGGATTTGCCAAGCAAGGTATTACTTCCAGATGAATTGCTGCAAATTTGGCTGTTGCTGCGTTTCTTGTTGGGGAAGACTTTGCTTCATTCATGGTCTCACACACTGTTTTGAAACATCAAGTATCCTCTCTCCTGCCTCTGGAGGAAGGATGCCGTTTTGGAAGAAGGTCATATTCTTCATCCTCAGGACTTGGCAGGCACAACTTAAGAGGCTTTTTTTCTGCTCTCTAACACTGGCTTTTTGGGGTTTGGCCTGTCCTGTGACACCAGTACGTAGGGACTGGCCGTCCTGTATGGTGATGGAGCTGTTCTCGGGGTGAGAAACCCCGAAAGCAGAGCAGGACTGAGACCTCAGGGCATGTACAAGACTGGAGCTGGACAGGAGGCGGCCAATGTCACTGCAGACCCCTCTCTGTCACCTTTGAAAGGTTGTGGCTGTTGGGGTAGCTCTGATGGTTGGGAAAACCAACTATCACACCCGTAGAAAAAAGGAGGAGGGATGATGCGCACTGGGCAACCTCACTGTTGCCACTGGGAAACGGGGAGTCAAAGCCTCTGGGAAGCTGGTGAGATGGGGAAGCTCCATCCTTGGAGGCTTTCAAAACACATTTGGCCAACATCAGGCTTTGGGCAGCTCGATCGGACCCTCAGGTCTGCTCTGCTTGGAGCAGGAGGTTGGGGATGGGACCCCAGAGGTCCCTCCTGGCTGGGTTGATGCTGAGCTCATGTAGAAGACCTCTGAGTTCACACTGGAGTCGGTGTGGGTTGATGGGAACAGAAATGGATGTAAATGGATATGCTTTTCGTTAGTGCTGCGAAGCCTCAATAGGTCTGTTTGAATAACGAACTGGCATTTAATTAACGTGTGTTATGGATCCCAAGGAAACCCAAGAAATATTGCTGGTTATTGTTGCTGTTAAGCGCACAGTGCTGGTCGGAAGGAGCAGGTTAATTTTGCTGGGCTGATTAGCTCTTGAGGTGAGTAATGGTAGGAATCGGGCCAGTTTTCACACAAACCTGGGCAGATTTAGGGCTGTTGGCTTTGGAGAAGTTATTGGGTGCATGGGCTGGGGTCTACCGTATGTTGAAGCCCAGATTAAGTATCTCCTGGGACCAGGCTTCTGGTGTGAAACCCTCTGGAGTGCTCTGGTGGTCCCTCTGGAGAAGGAGCCTGGTCCCTGCTGCCTCTCTCCTCTCCGCATGGGCTCACCGAAGCGTTGGGTTTAATGGGCCCTTTCGAGCATTATTCATTAATTGGTTAATTGGGCGTTGCAGGCTGGCAGCATCCCCTCCCCATCCCCTCTGGGTGCGAGCTGCTCTACTGGCGTTGCCTCTGTGTTTAGTTGGGTGTGTTTGTGGCTAGTGAGTGGTGGCTCCACTGGCCCTACCCGGGGGTGATCCCAGTGTTTGTGGCTCTTTCCTCTGGTCCTTCCTTCCCGGTGTCCCACCAGACCCAGCAGTGATGCTCTGCGAGCGGGGCTGCCCGTGAGCTTCATCACAAAGAGCCGGGGGGGTGCAAGCCCAGCACCCGAGTGCTTAAAAATCATTTGCATCAGGGAAATCCCGTTGGGTTGTGGATAAGTGGTAAAACCCACAAATCACAGTCCTGGCCAGGCTGGGGCTGTCCCGATTTCCCCCTGAGCATCCTGACCAGCCCAGGATGGAACCTCGGGTGCTGCAGTCCAAGGAGAAGCTTCTGAAAGCCCCCTGGGCTTGCTCAGAGCTTTCCTGGCTTCTGAACTCCGCCAGCAGCCGATCAAAACCGAAATGGAGATAGATGTGAGGCGGGAGCATGAAAAGGAGAAATGGATAATGTCACAGTCCAAAAGTTAATCCCGTTTTTAATTTTATTTTTATATGTGAATCCCCTTCTCGGAGGCTCTCTGCGAAAGCCAAGTTTCTTGGTGTGTGCCAGAAATCATTCCTCAGATGGATGCTCTGCTCGGTGATTCGATGCAGCAGAGGCTTTGCGTCTTAATGATAAATAAAAAAACCCACCTTTTGAAATACAAGTTATTTTATCCTAATCCGCTCCTGTCAAGTAAACACAGACAAAGGTTCCTTTGTTTTGAAAGGGCCACTGAGAGAATTTGTTCTACAAACAAAGATCTAGATAAAAAAAAAATAATAAAGAGAACAGACAAGTCTATAAATTTTGAATGTGGGAGACGCTCTGGGAACGACTCGAGAGACTGAGTTTTCTGTGCCCTCTTCTCTCCTTCTCTTTAGAGTTGAAAATGTTTGGTTTTTTCTTTTTTCTTTTTTTTTTTTAATTCCCCAAGCATCCTTCTTTCAAGCTCTCTTGGGGCAGGGGGCTGATCCTGAAGATGCACTGAGGTCTTTAATGGTGGTGCTTGCGGCGAGGCTGGGGAGGGATTTGGCACCCGCTCTGGTTTCAGCGGTGATGCACATCCAACGGCTGGAGTTTGCTGCTGCAGGGGATTAGCGGCGGAAAATAGGTTATTAAGTGTTAAAACGTGATTAGATGTGGCTGGAATATTGCCCACAACTGCTGTAGCTGGTTTAAAAAATGGAAAAACTTCTAACTTCTCCCGGTGTTGATTCCAGCGTGGTAGGGTGGGAGGTGCTGGAGGACCTGGTGTCCCAGAGTGGCTGGAGCTGAGCTCTGCCTTCCCTGTGGGCTGCTGGTTCTTGCAAGAGGACTCTGATTTAATTTCAGCTGACCTTGGTGGTCCTTTGGTACCAGTCTTTGAGTGGTTCATGTGGTTAGAGCTGTCTCAGTGCCTGGGGTCAGGGAGCTGCAGCAGCAGTTCTTGCCCTGAGCTCCCCGAGTCTCAATGCCTTTGGGAAGTGGTGGTTTGCTGAGCACTAGAGCTGTGTGTTACTCTTTCCAGAACTCTCTTCAACCTGTTTTTTGAGTGTTTCCCACCTGGATTGGTGCTCAGCTTGAGAGCTCAGCGCCTGCCTTTCTCCACCCCAAAGTGAGCTCCCCGCAGCATCTCCAGCTGGTTTCTGTTGGTGACCACAGTTGGGCTCCTGCGTTGTGTTTCCTCAACTGCTTTGAGAACAGAATCAGTGGGGACAGGGGACAAAGGAAGGACAAGGGTGGGGGAGAGGTGATTTTTAGAGCACAAGTTGGATAACACGAGTGAGCTGGGGTGAAGCCCATCCTCTGCAAGGCTGTTGCACCTTGTCCCAGGTTGCTGAGATGTGGTTTGGGGTCTGATCTCCTTGGGGCTGCAGGGTATGGACACCAATGAGATATTGTGGACTGGGGCAGGGGGTTTCCCCAGTCCTACAGCACTGGGACTTTCTGTAGCTGGGTGATGGAAACTGCCTTGACCTGGAATCTGTCTGGAGGTGGGCACTGCAGCAGTGTCTGCGGGGACTTCCCTTGGTGTGTGGCACAGAAGTACAGGTGGCCAGAGAACAGCTGCTGCTGAAGGTTTGGTTGTTCCCTGTCATTTTGCAGGGAAAGAAAAATAAATGAGGAAAAGTTATGGAGAAAGCCTGGTGGGGGAAGCCCCCCTTGCTGGGCTGGATGCGGGCTGTGGGTGAAGCTCAGTGCTGCTGCTCTCCTGGGGTGTCAGAATGGCTCTGCCTCGTTGTGTTGGGACACGGGACTCTTGGGAGAGGTCCAGCAGAGGCATGTTATACTGGAAATGGTGTTTAACATCACTCGGCAGAAATCCTGCCCCTCTCTCCCCAAACCCAGCAGCCCTCCTGTGTCCCAGCTACTGGAATGCTCTGCCTCCCCCGCGGCTGTCGCTTGCTCCAGTTCTTGGAGTCTCACCTGCTTAAAGCAATTTCTTCCATCAGTGAGCACAGAAGAGGAGAGAGGGGGGAGATGGTTTCAGGCTGTGCAGCACAGCTGAATACTTTGGTGTTTGTGGCTTCTGTTTGTCTCCAGAGCGGGGATGTTGGCGGAGGGAGGGCGGAGGGGTGGGAATTGTGCTGCAGAAGATGATGTTGAAGGTTGTTCGGGGTTTTGTTGTAGGGCATCTTCACCGTTTCAGAGTCATAGCACCGTGAAGCCATGGGATCTCATGTTATTTCAATGCCTTGAATTGCTCCCCGAGGAGCTGAGCAAAGAGGCCAAATAGAAACATGAGAACCAACGTGATCTCCTCGGAGGGGTCCTTTGCTCCTGTCTCTGCTGGTTTCCCTTCTGCTCCAGCAGCATCCCCAGCTGGGTCAGCGTGGTCGGGTACCATCGCCGTGTGTTCTCGGAGGAGATGCAGAAAGGTCAAGCTGGGATTTGCTAACGATCAGAGCGAGCTTGAGTAACTCTGGTGTCCTCCCTCGCAGTCAGCCGTGCTGGAAGGGGAGGAGGAGGAGGAGAAGGTCTGTGTGTGTGATCCTGACCTGCTGTGTACCTTCTGCATGGAGCTCATCACCAGGGAGGAGAGCAGAGGGGATGGCTCGGAGCCATCCCCTCTGAACACAGATGGGTTTGTCCTCCCATCCCGGCTCCATCTCTCTTGGGAAAGGCAATTTCTGGACCCATTGGCAAGCTCGGGTCGCTTCCACTCGTGACCGATCCCAATCTACTCCTTGATTACTTCTCCTCAGCAGAGCAGGCGGTTCTTCTGACGGGAGCTTGAGTTGGTTAAAAATAACCCAAAAGTTGCTTTGTGGCTTTGACAGCCCCTTTTCTTACCCGGGAGCCAGAGCTTGGGCTGCTGCCTCCCTGAGAATGTGACACGCAGGCGTGTGTTTTGCAGTTCCAGGGATGCTCGTGTTCCCTTTTGCTTTTGAGAAGTCACACGACTTATAAATTTATATCTTGCTGCCTTTAATACACGGTGAAGGCGACAGGAGAACGAGGTGCAAAGACTCGTGTAACCAAGTGACAGGATTGGGGGGGGGGGGGGCGGGGAGACGGGGGGGGGGGGGGGA
>NW_015090778.1:6278911-6395715 GCF_001431845.1 Calidris pugnax
GGCGGGCTCTGCTCCGAGCAAACTCGGTGCTAATTATTCCCATTTTCTTCCCAAATGAGTTACAACCCTCTCCTTGTGTTATGTTGTGCTGTTGTCTGCTGAGCAGCTCTGGGTAACTGTCTGCAGGCAGCGCCCGGGGCGCTTGTCCAGGCGGAGGGATGAGGCTGTTCTCATGATTTCAATCCAGAATTTACTTATGAAAACCCTCTCCAAAAGCAGCGGGAGGTTCCCCTCTCCCATCCCCTCTTCCCACAGCAGTGGTGGGGCTGTTAGCCACAGCGTGTCCCCGTGGAGAGGGTTTGGGTAAGGGGGTGCGTGTCACCTCCCTGGCACCAGCTGGGACACGCAGATCCTGCCTGTCCCCAATGCTTAATTCTCATCCTGCTGCATCCAGAGCTGGGTTTGAGTCTCCTGGGATCTGTGGTCAGTGGAAGGGTGCCAGGCAGGGGACACCCGTGGGGAGGAGCGTGCTGGGCAGCTCTTGGACGCCTGGGGTTTGTTTCCAGCCTCCCTGAGTCTGTCCCATCCAAAGCTGCTCCAAAGCAGCTTCAGGGGCCAGAGCAGCCAGTGGGTGCTTCAAGAAGTTAGTGCCAAGCCGAGCTGGTTGGTGCTGGGAGCATCTCCTTGGCGAGGAGCCGTGCTGAAGAAGATGGCCTTTTGCTTTTTCCTCCCCCAGAAGAAGGCTGGGGTGGTGGGTCCCTCTCTCCAGCTGCCCCAGAGGTGCTGTGCTCTGCCAGCTCCTGCAGCTCGGGACCATCCTCCGGCTTCCTTGTTGTCCGAGCATCGGTGGGGAGGAGGAGGTTGAAGGAGATGCCAAAGCAAGGCAGAGCCCACGTGCAGGGCGAGGGCTTTCTGCCTCAAACCCTGCCTCCCCCTCACCCAGACACAACCCCTGCCAGCTCCTGCCAGATGCTTGGTGGCTCCAGGGGCTCTTTTAAGTGGATAACGCTGCACGCGGCAGTGATAACGACTTACTCTGCTCTTCCCGTTGAGTGTGGGGAGGCTTCTTTAATTATGGGGTAAAGCAGTGCTCTGTGCTGAGGAATGGCTGCTGGTGATGGCCGTGGGCGCTGCTGGGTGCCACAGTGGGTGTCAGCTGCCTGCTGTGTAGCATCCCTGGGTGTTGGTCCTGCCATCGCACCCCCTTGGGCAACACAAGGGTGTCCTTAATTTGCACCTTTTCGGAGCAGAGCAGTGCTTTGCCCGGGTGGAGGAAGTGGGGGTTGATTAAAAGCGTGTCCTCTCCTATATCTGCTTCTTCTGGTGTCCCCATGGGCACCCCGGAGATGGTCCCTGCATCCCCCCTCGGGCTGGTGAACGTGCACCGTGTTCCCGTCTCCAACCCACGCTTGGGAAGGGAGTTTAAAGTGGACGTGTAAAACTTTACTGCTCTTAAAATTGCTTAAATTGCTATAGCAGGCAGGGGAACGGGCGCTGTTAAAATAAGGAAAATAAAGTTGTCTGGGGGGGGCTCCGGGCAACACCAGGGGTCAGTGCCCGCTTCTGCGGGGGTGTGCTTGGGGGGGTAGGATGCAGATTTGGTGTTTTGTGGGGCACAGAGGGGTAAGAAGTGGTGTAAGGGGTGCTGTAGCAGTGATTGATGCTTAATCTACCTGGGGAACACATCTCTTACGTGAAGAAGTGCCTGTGTGATACAGCTGCTGCTCAGAATTGGATGCCTGCAGGCTTAAAAAAATAAAAAATAACGCCACCAAAGTTATTGGAAGGTGGAAGTGTGAATTCATGAGTCTTAAACTGGTGGAGCGGAGCTGCTGGGGTGGGTGCAGTGGTGTGTGCTGGCCCCTTCCCTGCCACCGCCGCGCCGGAGGAGGGGGGAGCAGCATCCCGCTGGCCCCCACACTCTGTTATCTCCGTAAGCAGCGACTCCCAGGGAATGATTAAACCAATTAATTGATTTTCTATTGCTCGTAAGGAAGTCAAATGGCATTTCCATCAACGTGTGATGAGCAAACACCCCGCCACGGCCAGGAAGAATGTTAATGGCTCTTTATGCTTTTATTACCCCTTCTCACTCCTAAATCAGAATTCATCCTGAGCCCGGGAGGCAGCAGGTACTTCAGAAAATAAAACTAGCACAGTGGGAACCATAGCAGCCTCTGTAAAAAGCTGTTTTTTTCCCACTGATTTATTTGTTTCTCTGGCCTAAAGGAGAGAGCAGGGCTCGGTTCAGCTCGGGGAGAGATTAGCTGAGGCTGGTCCCATGGCTCTGCCAATGCCCCCCGGCTCCTGCGGGCTCTGCTTTGGGCTGCTGCCCCGTTCTGCTGCTGCTGGAAGGGTCTGGCTGCCAGGCTCGGTGGAGGCTGATGGGTTTGAAGGAAGGGGATGATTTATTCACCCCTGGAAACCGAGTGGCAGGATGCCCGGCACTGTTTGGCCAATATTTTTTGGCTGAAGGAGAAACGGTAATCATTTTGGAAATGTTAAAAATTAGTGAGTTCTGCTGGTTTTGAAACATAGCGTTTTTGGGGCAGCTGTAAATAAGGCTGTGGGCTGGAGCGCTGGACGTGAGGAGCCAGAGGAGTGATGGTGCTGCTGAGCTTCCCAAAGCCTTCCTTGGGCTGATGTCGGGGTACGCAAACGCTGGGTTGAATCCTTCCTCTGCCCCCGAGGGATTTGGGCTGATTTCCTGCAATCCTGGGGGCATCGGCTCCTGATAACATGATTTTCCCCAGGTCAGCAATGGAAGCTGTTCGGAGAAGAACTGGTGGAGTTAAATGCCAATGCCCTTGGAGTGATGCCTCTCTTGAAAATACCAAGGGTTGGTGATGGGGGGGTGTCCCTGGCTTGTGGGTCCGTGGAGCTGCTCTGGGGCTTCCCCTCTGCCATGGGGCTGGTGTGTGCTGCTCATTGCCTGGAGATGGGGGGTCCTGGCTGCAAAAACCTGGGTGCACCCCCAGTGCTGACAGCATCCAGCCTGGTGTGGGGTCCAGCCGTGCCCCAGGACCCTGGTGTCTCCTCTGGACTGTGCCACCAGCAGCTGCCCTTGAGCCAGCCTTGTGCTGGAGCGCTTGTGTTTTAGGAAGCAATTTAAAATCGATGTTAATCTTGTAGTTTGAAAGCCTCGGCTGCAGCGTGAGGTGTTTGGAGCACTGCAGAACAGCTTAAACCGCAATTTAAAGTAGTGCTGGCTGGCAATAGAGGAGCAACTAAAAATACCCTGCTGGTACCTCTTAAAAAGAGTGAAAGGGGAATGGAGAAAGGGGAAAAAGATGGGGTTAAATAAAGGAAATAAATAAAAGCTAAACTGCAGCTTGTGCTGAAGTTGGGGATATTTGTCTCCTCTCCCCCAGCCCATCTCCTGGGGCTGTCGGGGAGAGGAGGACATGACCACGCTCATTTTGCCTGGAGAGTGATGGCTCGTGACAGGGCTCGGGGGACCATTCCTATGCCCCACGGGGGCCTCCAGGTCTGGGGTGTGTGCCTGGGGGGAAAGGAATAAGAAAAGTTGGAGGGAACAGCCTTGAACTCTCCCTTTTGGTAGCGAAATGCTCCTGTCTGTGAATGTAAGTGTCTATTTGTATTGCTCAGCTTCCTGCCTTTTCTTATTTATATGGAAATAGGGAGTGAACATGTGTTAGGATGGAGATAGAGCTGCCGTCTGCTCTTACGGGTGCTTCCTTTCGGGCAGGGGGGCAAGGGGAGCTTGGTTTGGCTGGAGAAGCAGCAGGAACCCCTTCTGCAGGCTCAGCTCGGGGTCCTGCAGCTGAAGGGCTGCCCCAAGTGAGGGAGTGAGACCCCAGACCCAGTGGGGTTGGCACCCTCCCTCCATGCTCTGAGAAGCAGCAAACTGAAGATGGGGCTGGTGGCACCTTGAGTTGGAGGCTGAGGTTTCCTCAAGACCTTTCTCTAACCAAGCTCCTCCATGAAACCTAGCGCACCATCCTGCTGGGGAGCATCACCTGCCCATGAGATATTGCCCTCCTGGGGGGCACCACCCTGCCAAGGGCATCACCCTCCTGGGGGAGGACCTGCTGGGGTGTGGAGCTGCAGAAGGAAAGCAGAGGTATGGCTCATGGCTGATGAAGCCCTTGGCAGCACGGGAGAGCAGAACCCAAGTCTGTGGCTGTCCAGGAGAGGGGTTGGCTCCTGCCAGGCTGGGTGGTGGCACAGGGCTGCCAGCCCCACGGCGCCAGAGCCAGCCTTTCAGGGCGTTGCGGGGCTTGATGGACTCTGCCTGCCCCTGGATGTGGTGGGGAGGAGTGAAAACATCCCTGAGGCTGCACGTTTGCCACTGATTGCATAGCAGTGGATGAGGGGCTGGATAAATCCAGGGGGTAGATGATAGCAGGCAGGTGGGACATAATCTACTTTACCAGCCAGTGGCTTAAGGCTGCTTAATTTGGCTGATTACCAGGGAACCAGCGGCTCAGCAGCAGATCGATGGTGCAGCTGGAGCCGTCCAGAAGCATCCGCTTCACTGGCAGCCCCTGAGCTGCTCCGTGGCCTCCTCAGGGTGCAAACTGGTGGTGGTGTGACAACTCCCCGTGTGCCTCCTTGTGCTTTTTGTGCTGGGGCACTGGCTGAACAGGTCGGTGTTTTTTCTGCATAAATTAAAATAATAAATCCATAGCAGTTTAATGGTGAATGTGGGAGGGTTTGCTGGAGACAACTGGCTGGGTGCCCTCGAGGGGTGCAGCCACCCAGTGGGACATCCTCTGTCCTTGGGGCAGGTTTGCCCAAGGGATGGGGATGGGAGGTGGCCATTGCTGCCGTCCTGGTCCTGGGCTTTCTTGTTGCCAGTTGGTGCTGGGTCTCTGGGCTGTGATTTGAATGGATTATTGTGTCAGAGTTAGCCGGAGCCCTTGGCTGGTTGGCTCTTTGCTCTTTTAATCTGCTTGAATCAAAATCAATAGTGAAAGTAAATAGAGAAGCGTGGGAGGAGGAGAGAAGCAAAGGGGTGATGCTTTGCTCCCGAGGTGCCTGGGTGGGTGCCCTCTGGGAGGATGGGGTCCCCATCTGGGTATCGATCACCCGAGGAACTGGGTCCTGCTGCGTAGGGGATCCTCCAGTTTCTTCTCTAAGAAATCCTTCAAAAGTACACTGTCCTTTCGAGGGGTTTAAGTAGCCTGAAGTTGTCCTTTAAAGGAGAAAAACAAAGCCAGGCAAATGATGCTTTAGATTGAAATGAATTCAGCTGGTATTTCCGATGGACGTAAGTAATATCTTACTGTCTCTGAGCAAATTCCCTGCTTATGCTGGAGCGTTGAGCTGTTGTGAGACAGCCAGGAGGGATATGACTTATGTCTGAGAAGTGTGGGGGGGAAACCAACAACAAATCAACCGCGTTATGAACAGTGGAGATATATTATGGAATTGCATTTTAAATGCCAGGGGGATGTTTTAGCGCCATTCACACCGATGTGGGCCTGGGTCTTCCCCCAGGAGATGGGCTCTTATGGCTGCTGGGTCAGGGAGGCTTTTTCTCATGTTGAAACCGGACCAGTTTTTGGGTGGATGGGCTCCCTGTAGGCACCCAAAGCGAGGTGCCACCTCTGCACCCATGGGGTAGCACTGGGGACCTGCACCCTCTAGGAGGAAAATGCGAGGAAGGTGTTGGGCAGAGTGCTGGTGTGCAGCTCCTGGGGCTGGCTCCTCTACGTGATTCTCTTTCCCCATCTCCTCACCATGAAGCCAGCACCAAGCAGCGTGACACCCCTCGGGCAGGATGGGGCCGAGTGACCCAGGGACGGGGAGATGTCATCTGGGTCCAGCAACTATGCAGGGCAAGGAGTTTTGAATCAATCCAAGCAGCTAAAGGGAACGTGCCTCCAAAATGCAATTATATATATTTTTTTTTTTCTTCCAAAGTGTTCCACCTCCTTTTGAAAACCTCAGCCCAAGTGTCCCGGTGCCACACGCAAACTGGTGTGATGGGGTGACAACCCACCCGTGCTTGTGAGGTGCTGGGTGGAGCTGGTGGGGAGGATGCTCGGGATCCCAAAACACGATGCCTGAGCATGGAAACTCCATCCCGTGGCACAGCCTGGGCTTCACCAGCGCCGTTCTGCATCACCTCCACTGGTCCCAGCCCCTATGCCGTGGCCGTGCTGGAGCTGCTGGATGAAACGATGCTTTCCCAGCTGCTCTCCTGCACCCGAGGCACCTGGCATTGAACTTCACTCCCGTGTCCAGGTCCACACACCCAGCAAAACTCACCCCCACATCCCTCCTGGCTCCTGTCCCCGGAGGTTTTGGCAGCAGGTAACGGCAGGGGTGGGACGCCTGCCCAGGGATGTGTTCGCTCTAAGAAAGTATTTTAAAGATGAGTGTATCGTTAGTGAATTCTCCAGGGTTTCGACCCATCCAAATTTGAGCAGATTGGCTGTTGACTATTCCACTGGTTTCGTGGGGAAACTATTTCTTCTTCCACTAGACATCACCCTTAGGGGATGCTTTCTTTTTTTTTTCCCCTGATTTCATCCAATTACTTAGCTGTATGCTCTTCTGAAGCACCATAAATAATTCTCCTCCCTCTGCTGTGTTTACCAGCATGTCTCATGAAATCCAGTAAGATATGATTGATTGCAATCATTATTTCCTAGTGCTGCTATGAAAACCTCTGTCAGGTTCAGTGATTGCCTTTAAAGAGTGGCTGCCACTCAGGAAAACTGTCAAAAACCTGTCATACTTTAGCAAACTCCAATTAATCTGTTGAGCAGTTTTACTGGTGTTTTCTTTCCCATCATTGCTGATTATCAGGGGTAATTAGAATATTTTTCCTTTGTAATTAGAAGCTTGCTTGTGGTGGTTGGTTGTTTTTTGTTTGTTTTTTTGTTTGTTTTTTTTAAAAAAGAGCATCTTGCAGGACTATTTTGGTGGGCTTTCACGCTGATGAGTTGGGTTTGGGTTTCTCCTGTCTGCCCGCGGTGCTGTTGGCGAGTCTCTTGGGCATCTTCATCGCTGGCTGAAGGGGAGAAGCTGGGGGTACCCAGCCGGGCTCCTCTCCATCCTCCAAATCCCCTCCACTGGTACCCGCTGCCAGGCAGCCCTTCGGCGGGGTCTGGGTCTCAGCTTCAGGTTAACAAATTAATCCTGGCTCTGGCATTTCTAAAAAAGAGTCACTTCAGCACTTTTCCTCCTTTCTTCTGGTTTTAATGAGGCACGCTTTCCAAGAGATGTAATAATCGTTGCCAAAAAATGTCAAATTGTTCTTGTTATCCTCCTTAAGCTTCTGGAACAACAACAGCAGCAACAAAAAAAGACCAAGAACAGAAAAAGAGAGGTGTTGATGAGGAAGGGCTTCGGTTTCGTCTCCAAGAGCCAGGGAGATGTGCCCCGCGACAGCTCTGCTTTCCGGCAGGGTGCCCAAAAAGATAACCCAGCGAAGGCTGAGGGAGGGTTTTATTTCTATTTTTACTTAGGATTTGAGGTGTTGGGTTTTTTTATTTCTTTATTGGAGAAGGAATATCTCCGCTCACTGTTGACAGTAAAACTGTGAGCTTTGCTGTTGAAAAGCATCCTGGAATTGCTCGAAACCAGCTGGGAAATTGGATGATGGCAGTGACAGGAGGGGAAATCTCGGCAGAGCCAGCGGGGCCAGGCTGGTGCTGGGAGACTGGGGCTCACAGCTCTGCTCACCACCAGCTTCTCTGGGATCCAGGGGGAAATGGTTTCATTCCCCAGTGGAAATATCCCGGTTCCTCCTTAGCAATCTGGGAGCAGAGCTGGGTTATGGGGTGTGCGTCTGCGGTGAGGAGTCACAACAGCATCCTTGACTCGGTGGCCTGGGCTGTGGGTGCAATTTCCATCTCCATCTCCTGCTCAAGCATGGGGTGATCCCTGGGGAATTTTCCTTGGGTGCTGGGGATGTGGCACTGAGCACCCTGGGGTGCCTGCCATGGGCATCGTCTCGCTGCTGCCTGCTGGGAGCTTGAGCCCTGTGTAGCTCCGTGCCTCAGTTTCCCTTGTCCCCCTGCCCAGGGAAGGCTTAAGCTCCCTTAGTGAGGCTGGAGAAGCTCCTGGGACCCATCCTGAGCTGAGGGAAAGGGCGTTTCCCAGGTCTCCTCTGCAGGGACACGCTCTGTACGTGTGTCTGGGTTTTAATCAGGGGGCAGAGCTGTTTCTCTGCCTGGGCTTTGCGAGCAGCCATTTAAATTCCAGATGAGCTGCCCCACTAAACAGGCCTTTGTAATTAAACAAATGCAACTTGGCTACAGACTGGGGCAACAGCCCAGCCCTGGGGGGCAAAGGCAGCAGCAGCAGCTCTTGGGTGTCTCCATTGCCTTCCCAAGCATGATCCTTCCATCTTCGTGGTGACCCCCCCTCCCGGCCAAAACAAGCTGGGATCCAAATCCTTGGGCCAGGAGCACCACTCCATCCATGGAAACGTGGTGGATGTGGCTTAAGTCCTTCTGATCTTAACCCCAGCTGTAAGGATTGTATGGGGTCCCTTTCCTGACCTCCAGACTCACCCACCAGCCCAGGAGCATGCAAGAAGGATGCTCGGTCTCTGTCTCGCTCAAAAGCTGAGTTCAAGGTCTAAGCTCTGACCCGCTGGCAGTGCTGGGATGTCAGAGCAGGAGCAAATCCTGAGCAGAAATCCCAGTTCTGGGAGCGGTCAGTCCTGGAAGCTGCCTGGGGTCAGTGGAGGGTGCCAGGGGCTGCCAGCCATGGACACAGCCCAGCCATGGTGGGGATGTCACTGGGGTGGGCTCAGTCCAACAGGGAAATAACTGATGGGGATTTTCTGATTTAAGCCCATCTTGGAGCTTTTCTGTTTTTCTTGGCCATGTCTTTGCCCGATTTGCTCAGCTGTTTGGGGAGGCCCCTGTACAAACTCAGCTCCAGGGGCCAAGTTTCCACTTTCCCCCCCGTAGCATCTTTTAATTGCAAGTTCATTACCATTTCTACCATTTAATGGGACAGCCTGTGACTTGGGTCCCGTCCAGAGGGTTGGGAGACCTTCCCAGTGCGATGGGCAGAGGTGGCTCCTGCGTTGATGGACACATCCAGGGAGTTCTGGGGCTGTATAGGACCTTGGGCACCCACCAATTCAAGCAGAAGCTGCCGACTTCTTGCCATGGGAGTGAGGGATTGTTTGGGAAAGAGCCCAATTTCAATCTCCATGAGTGGTGGTGGGGTGGTTTGTTTTTTTTTTTGTTGAGGAATTGCTTTTGCTCTCCATTTTTCTTCCCTTTCGTTAGATAACGTCAGGAAAAAAATAATGTGTTGCTGATAATCTCAGCCAAGTGTGGAAGACGGCCCTTGGCGAGGTCTGGCTGGCCTGGTGTCAGCTTCTGGGAGAGGTTCAGGCTTGGCTTGTACCCTGGTGTTCACATGCCACGTGGCCGACAGCGATGAGCCACCACGGTGATGCCATATCTGCTGGGGCAGGAGCTTGGTGGGGGGACATGTGAGTGCTGGAGCCCCCAATTTGGCTGCGGTCCCGATGCAGCCCCCCTCCATCAGAGCTGGAGAACCCACCCCTGGCAGCTGGGACTCCAGCACCGCAGCATCTGGAGAGGATGCTTTACTGGGGGAGCTGGGAGGGCACTGGGGCTGGTGGTGCCGGGGTGGGGGATGGAGGGGGATGCACCAGCACAGCCACCCTCTGGCTTTGCAGCACCCGGTTTTGCATCTGCTTGGAGATGCAGGAGATGTCCGTCAGTCCCCATGGCCACCTGGAGCGTCCGGCAGCTGCTCACCCGCCTCCCGCTGCTCCCGAAATTAAATATGTGCTGCCTCTTGAAAAGCACGTGTGAGTGGAACGGTGGAGATAAGCTAAACGGGAGAAGTTCAGGGGATTATGCGCTGATTAAGTTATTACTAACGTGAAATGAGCCGTGCTGAGATGAAACAGGAGCTTTATTTTCTGCTCCCTGGCTGTGGGCTCAGGGCTGCCTGTCACTAGAGAGCAGATCAAACTGGGAGCCAGGAGCTCATCTGTCCCCCGGAGCTTTTGGCACAGCAGCGGGTCGGTGATGTGCAAACCCATGGGAAGCAGAGAGTTAAATGGGGCTGGAAATTGGGGGCTTTCCCTGCTGGGGGGTGTTGATGAGATGACACATACCGTTGGTGAGCGACTTCCAATGCTGGGGCACCCAGCCTGTAGCAGATTTGGGTAGGAAAGAAATTCTCTGCAACAGGGAAATCCAGTGCTGGTGGGAGGACGTGTTGGGGGAGGACCACCTATTTGCCCCGTTGAAAAGAAATTCTTCTCTGCAACAGGGAAATCCAGTGCTGGTGGGAGGACGTGTTGGGGGAGGACCACCAATTTGCCCCATTTCCCCTGCTTTTTCCTTCCGCGTGGCCTGCTGGCTGCTGTCAAAGGCAGGACGCTGGGCTGGGTGGGTCTTGGAAGAGGGGAAAAAACAGAAGTGCAAACTGAAAGGCTGCTTGGGTAAGGTTGGAGAATAAAGCTGGTTTGCCACAAGCACTCGGGACAGGCTGGATGGGATGGACAAGTCAGGAATTTATACCCGGAGAGATGGGGGAGGATGCTGGATCCAGGGCTGGTGTAACAGCTGGATATCGGGAGCTGCAGCCCAGTGGGATTCGGCTGGGATCAACCCATGGGCAGGATGATGGGCTGTGGGTCCATGGGTAGAGCCAGGGAGGAGATATCAGGGACAGCAGTGATCTAAGCTGGTTTCTAAACCACCGAGCCCATCAGCGGGGCTGGGGAATGCAGGACCACCAGGAGTTTTGGGGCTGAAGCCATGGGGAGGGGTATTTTCTGGGTCCGACACAGCAGCCCCCAGCCCATGACCATGTCTCACTCGCTCTTTGTGATGTGCCTGCAGTGATGGGCGCGCTGGAGTCCCGAGGGGTGCTGCGGCGAATGAGCGACATGCTGGAGATGCTGATGAAGAGGATGGACATCCTGGCCAGGCTGGAGAATAGCACTGACTTCCACAAAGGGGACGAAGCACGATTCCCTCTGGACAGGTCAGTCGGCCGCACCAATGCCCTGTGCAGACCCTTTGGAGCGGCTCCGGGTTCAAGGGGGGGTTTGCAGGAGCAAAAAGCCCCTCATATGCTCCGCAGTGTTGGGCTGAGCCACCATGTGGGGATGGTGGAGCCCACCAGGGCATGGGGCTTGGGCAGACCTTTTGCAGTCTTGGTGTTTGCTGCTCCTGAAACTCTTTTCTTTTGGGATTTCTGAAATGGCTGTGGTTTTTTGGATTCCCTGTAGCACCTGTGGGTGTTGCAGTGCAGGAGGGTGTCTCTCCACCGCCATGCTGTGATGGAGCTGGAGGTGGGACTGGCCGATGGCATGGTGCATGGGCAGTGCTACCTCTGCCATTAAATCCCGGAGTCAGCTCAGGGTGTTTTCTTTGTGCCCAAATTCCTCAGGTAGCTGTGGAAATGATTGTAGTTTGAGAACCAGGGCTGATCTGTTCAGCTTTGGAGTTGAGCAAGGCTTAAAAGGAAATAGGAGCAAACTGTTGGGCACCAAAATGCTCTGCACCACACACCGCGTCCATCCCAGCCATCAGCTCCAGAGGGAGACCTTCCCTCTCATTAAAGAGACATTTCCCTTTGCTTTGAGAGCCTTTAAATATTTATTAATACTAATTTGGCATGGCAATGCCAAGGTCTGCCAAAATGGTGCAACTTGGATGTGGAGGGGCAGAGGTGGAAAAACCACGGGGGCAGTGCAAACTTTGCAGTGCAGAGAAGATGCCAGCGTAGATTTTGCTGAGGTGGAGTCACAGGTGACACGTGAGCAGCGGGTGGCAGGGAGGTGACATGCGGTGGTCACCCCTGCCCTGTGCCGTGCCACCAGAGCCGGCGCGGGAGCTCCCGCCTGGCATTCCCACCTCGACAGGAGCTCCTCTGCCTCCCTCTCTCCATCTTCATTTCCATTTCTCTCCCTTGCTTTCCTTGCGAGTCTCTTCTGCGCCTATAATGGAAAATAGAGTAAGTGAGCCTGTAATTAAAGGCTGTGCTGTGCCATACTGCCTGCACACGTGAATTAAAGCTGCACAGGCAGCCTCGGAGCGCGTGGTCTTGCCTTTCAAGTAACACAATCTCCACCACTGAAAAAATATAATTTACCTGGGTAATGGCAGGTGCTGGGGATTTCGCTGTTAGGAGGCTGGCTGGTACCCAAGCGTGCGAGGGGGACGACAGTAATCCCGGAGAGGAATGGACAGGACTATTACAGCCAGGGACTGGAAGGTGCTCGCTCACGTTTGATGATTTTCGTGGCCAATCTCCTGTTAAAACAACCAGTAGTTTCAGGTGATGGTAATTTCTGTACAGCAGTAGCCAGGAGATAAACTTAAAAGCCTGTATTTGAACTGGCAGCAGTCGCTGCGGGTGGGCAGCTTGCCTTTCAGGTCTGCCCTGTGGCTGGTGACTCTGGGGCCATCGCTTGGAGAGACCAGAGAGGATGGGACCTCACGGACCCAGCACATCGAAACAGCCTTGGGTCTTGTGTGTGTGCTGAGATGGGCTTGAGTGATTAAGATTATAGAAATTTCATGAAGAGAAGATCAGGGACAACTAGTTTACCACCTCTTGTTCCGTATAAATTACCCCTTAAATGCATTTGAGTCCCATCACTTGGTCCTGCATCAGAACCCATCTGTGTCATCTCCCTGTTCTCACCTCGCCTCTGAAGATCAGGTTTTGGTCACGGGGCAGAGCATCTCCAGATCATAGAATCATCTAGGTTGGAAGAGACCCTTGGGATCATCGAGTCCAACCATCTACCCTACTCTACAAAGTCATCCCCTACACCATATCCCCCAACCCCCCATCTAAATGCCTCTTAAACCCATCCAGGGATGGTGACTCCACCCCCTCCCTGGGCAGCCTGTTCCAATGCCCGACCACTCTTTCTGTGAAAAATTCTTTCCTAATGTTCAGTCTAAACCCACCCTGTTGGAGCTTGAAGCCATTCCCTCTCGTTCTGTCACTAATTACCTGTGAGAAGAGACCAGCACCAACTTCTCCACAGTATCCTTTCAAGTAGGGAGTGATGAGCTCTCCCCTCAGCCTCCTCTTCTTCAAACTAAACAGTCCCAGCTGAAGCAACTGTTGTGGAGGGGTTTCTTGTGGGTGGATTTTTGCTGTGCTGGTCTGTAATGAAGCATTGGCAGCATTTGCAAAATACTTGTGAAGTGTTTCCCGAATGCTCCCCTCCTTTCCCACAGTCCCCGGGTTTGGCTGAGGTCTGTGGTCAGAGGAGATGTGTTGGAAATGTTACTGCTGTGCTGGGTCTCAGGAGGTTTGAGCAGCTCCATCTCTGCTGCCAGGCGTGATCCCTCATCCATAGTGACCTTTCTTGGCATGTCTTGCGCAGGAGGCAGCTGGAAGTGTGCAGAACTAATGCCACCCTGCTCTGAGCAGAGCCTGGTCTGTAGTGGCCTTTCTTGGCATGTCCTAGTCCCTGCCCTCCTTCATGGGGTGCAGGAGGCAGCTGGAAGGGTGCAGAACCAATGCCACCCTGCTCTGAGCAGAGCCTGGTCCTGGGCTGACCCTACTACCTTGGATGGATGCTCTCCAGAGCCATGTGGAGCATCCTGGTGGGAATCAAATAGTAGCTGGTGTGAAACCTGGGCTAAGACCCCATGGAGCTGGGGAGAGGTGTGCTGAGGTCCCCATCCCTTGAGGGGTAAGGGGCTGCAGACCCTGAGGACCCCCTGTGCTGAGGGCCACCAGGCACCACCAACCACACCAGGACTGAGCTGTGTCTCCAGAATCCAGATCAGCCCCATGGCTGCAGAGACACCCTGATCTTGTTCGTTATTAGGTTGCTGAGCCTCCACCAAGGGCTTGTTTCCACTTTCCCTCCCTTTCTCTGTCTCTCTTTGATCACCAGTGACCGACTTGAAGCTGTCAGCGAGAGATAATACAATTAAAGGGTGCTAATTTCAAAGGGATTTTATTCCTTAAAGCGTCCCTGGTTAGCGCAGCGGCCGCCTTCGTCTCCTTCCCAGCTCACCAAAGCCACGAGCGTGGGCTGGCAACTCCACCTGCACAAAAGTAGATTAATTCTTGTTTTGACAAAGCTCTCTCCTGTTTAATGCTGGATCTCTGACAAAATCGGGAGAATTTGGGGTTGCAGAGCCCAAATGAAAGAGGTGAAGGTTTCGGTGGGCTTTATGGAATAGCCCCGTAATTAATCACTCACAGCCCCCATGAGTGTTGTCCCCCTCCAACGCCACGCCGGGGGAGGGCAGGGGTGGCTTTTCCCCCTGGAAAGTGCAATGGGGAATTTAAATAAATAGGGTGGAATTAACAATCTGCCTTGGAAAGCCCCTCAGGTGCCAGGGCAGGCAGCTTTACGTGGCTGAAAGTTGCTCCAAGATCTTTCTTCCTCCAAGATCTTTCTTCCTCCAAGATCTTTCTTCCTCCATAGGTGCTGTCTGATTGAATACTCTATAGGTGCCTCTGTATGTAACCCACCAGCCCCTTGCAATGCTTTAGTGACAACTCTCAGAAGACCCAAATGTCCAACATCCTCCTTAGGAGAGCTGCCCAAGAGTTTTGTGGGGTGTCACACTGGGGTAAGGCGACACAGGCTGTGCCCCTGGGCAGTGCTGGATCCCTTCTCCATCCCTCCCCGGGCTCCCCTTTGCCCACACCGGGAAGGTAAACGATGGGTTCCCTAACGAGGACGAGCAGTCTGCCAGTCAGCTGCAGAAAAATCAATACGGCTGTTAATTGAATGCAACCCTCGTAAATCATCAGAGGGGGAGGAAATTAGAAGTACTTGTGGAAGCCTCCTGGAGAGCTATTTACTGGGCAAGGGAAATATTAGTTTGCAGTGGAAGTGTTGGTCCCCCCACTGGAAAGCTCTTGGGAGGAAGGGAGGAGGTCCAAAGTGGCTGATCCAAGCTGGCCCCATAACCCGACAGTGCTGGGGCTCGGAGAAGCCCTTTTCCAGGAGCCAGGTTGCCCCTGACCTGCCCCGTGCCCCACAAGAGGTGGCAGTGGGGTAGACTGAGGACTGCAGCTCCAGCATCCCTGGTCGTCCCTCTCCCCCACATAGTGGTTAGCCTGCAAAGGGTGTTATTTGCTAACGACTGATTAATCTTCAAGCTTAATTACTGCCAAGGCTCAGTTAATTTCCACACACTTTAAGTATTTGTTCTTGTAATCATTACATGACTCCATATTCCCCCAGTAATTAAAAGTCTCACAATATGACACTAAATGGGTGATGTTCCTGCATCCTGCCAGCCTGGCTCTATTAATTCCTGAATTGTCGCCGTTGATAAGCTGGCTTTAGAGAAATCACTGCCAGATGCTGCGGTTCCCTGCTCTCCAGGTGAGCCCGGAGCAGGGTTTGACCCCTCCACGTGTCCTCTCCCCATCTCCTCGGCGTGCTGGGGGGCTCAGCGAGGGCATCTGCAAGGTGAGGCTGGTGCGACGTAGCGTGGAAGCTGTCCCGAGCGAGCAGAGCCCCAAAGCAGCCCATGGGGAAGGTAAGAGCCATCCTGAACCCAGTCTGGCTTTGCTGGGAGGTTGTTTTGAGGAGCTGGAGCTCAACCTGGGAGCAGCATTAGGGATGAGGCTGGTAGGGGAACCCAGCGACTGGTAGGAGCCTTCCTCCCCGGTGCTCACCTTCCTCACGGGTTCCACAAGCTGTTTCATCCTGGCAGAAGCGGCAAATTGTTTCTTGCCAGCTCCTGAGGACATCTCCAGCCCGGTCCTGGATGCTTTTGGCATTAGATTAGAGGGGACAGGCACAGCTCAGGGGGTTTGGGAGGACTCCTCACTCCTGGAGTCCCCATCAGGGTCAGGGGAGGAGGTGCGCTGGGAAATTCACACCTGGCAGCTGAGATAAATAGCTTTTCCCTCTAAGACAGAGCAGGGAGGTGGCTGTGTACCCCTAACAGGGTGGTCAGGGGAGCAGGATCCATCCCTGTGCCCCCACCCTGTCCAAGGGACCCTGGGCTCATTGGGAGGGTGATGGGCATCGCCAACGCAGGGGGGATACGGGCACCCATGTGTGCCCAGGTCACTCACACCCTCCCCTCCTGTTCCCAGGCTTGTGCCCCCCCCCCCAGCACCTCCCGCTCGATTTCCTGAACCTAATTCTGCCGTGGGCTCTGCTTTCTGTTTATTTTGTGCTTTTCCAGCCTGAACCATTGCTATGCCGGGGGCTGCTTTAATGCAGGGATTTGCAAACGAGGCTTCTCGCTGCATGAACACCTGGAGGCAAAGTGCTGGTGGTGGCGTTTTGGTGCCGTGGTTGTGTTGTCTCGGGTGGCTTGTATGGGGAAAGCCCCTGGTGCCCCGGGGCAAGCAGAGCCCAGGGCTTCCCGGGGGTGATGGTGCTGTGGGATGGGGAGCAGCGTGGCACCGGGGTGCTTTTGCCCAGGCTGTGATTTATTCTACAAGGAAAATCAGATCCCATTAACCCTCCATCAGATGTCCCTGATCTGGGAGCAGCTGGAGCAAGCAGCCCCCTCCGGAGGGGCTTCCCAGCTGGGAGGGAATGGGCACGATGGAGAGGGGGATCCAGGGAGGCTGCAGTGCCGACGGTGGGCACACAGGATGCCAGAATAACCCAAAACCAAGTGGAGTGTGCCCACAAAACACCCAGTTGGCAAGGGATACGAGGCTGAGGGCTGTAGAAAAGCATGGGCTCGGGAGAGCATCGTGTCCAGGGGATCCCTTGCCATGGTCAAAACTGGGTATTTTTGGTCTGGGTTTTTGGCAGGTCCCTCTTAGTGGAGGCTGCCGAGGCTGGTGAGGTCTCTGTGGCTCACCAAAGGTGGTTTTTCACAGCTGGCATCAGGCTACTCGAGCTCATAGGCAAATAGGTCTGATTTATGGCCAAATGAAGTGAAGATGAGCATATATCAAAGTGATCCTGTAACCCGCCTGTCCGTGACCCTTCATGTTGACATAAATAAAACCCACTGGTGCCAGCGGTATGGGCTCAGGGCTGCCCTGGGGGTCGGGAAAAGCAAAGGTTTGGGCTTGTGGCTTTGGCTTCATGTTCTGCTTGGGAAGGAGCTCGCAGCACTTTATAGCATTCATAAAATATTTTAATCTTCTTTATACTTCGCTGGCCTGTGTTGGTGAGGTACCGGCTTTGATTGAGAAGTTGGTTTTCATCGTTTTTTTTTGTTTTAAATGAAATTTTTTGCCAGCTCGCTAAGATGGCAGCATCCTCCCTGGGCTTTGGGTCTGATCCTCTAAATACATTTGTGTGAGAAACGTCACCCACAGTGAACTGAAATGAAAATAAATGGAAGTATTTTAGTGAGTAAAATGCTCCGGTATTTATTAGGAGA
Organism: Calidris pugnax; assembly: GCF_001431845.1. Lineage (NCBI taxonomy): Eukaryota > Metazoa > Chordata > Aves > Charadriiformes > Scolopacidae > Calidris > Calidris pugnax. The sequence continues at coordinate 6,296,134 of NW_015090778.1, forward strand.
TTTATTTTGTAGCTTGGAGGAGTTCAGACAGGGCCCTGCCCCTGCATCATCCGATATTTGTTTTGGATGAGTTCCCAAGGGATGTTCCCATCCCAAAATGGAATATCCCTGGGATATTTGCCCAGGGTGAATTCCCAAGGAGCACAAATATGGCCAGAGCAAACTCAGGTCTTTATTCAGGTGCTCACGGAGGGGAGATCGAGCTGTTTGTCTCGTGTAATGGAAAAGATTGGGGATATGGAGATGCCAGAAATTGCATTGGGAGCAGCATATGCTGTTGTGGGATTTTAAGAATATTTTTATTTATTTTTAAATTTTCCTCCCGTTGACTGGCTGGAGCTGTCTGGGAAGCGTAAACCCACTTCTGAGTTGTATGGGCCTTCTGATGGGTGGTTCTGGAGGAGGTTGCAGCATCCCTGTCCTTGTGTGATGCCAGGAAGGGCAGCGAGGAGCTGAGCGCCCCGGCAGAGCCCGCGCCGGGGGCAGCAAAGCAGCGAGTCCCGGGCATCAGCCCCCACCTTTCACCAGCACTTCTTTCCCCCCTGCCTAATGCTGCTATAAATTTCTGCCAAGCTGATATCACCCAGGGTTTTGGGCTTTTGCTCTGCTCCCTGGGGGTGTGAGCCTTTCATCTTGGCACCCCCCGTGCTGCCCCCGCACCACACCGACCCCCAGCTCAAACCAAGCCAAGGTTGTTTATCCAAGCTTAGGGTAATAGCTTCAACACCGGAGTTACGAGGATTAAAACCAGGATTACAAGTCAAATAAACACAAAACAGGCAGCTGAGCCTTGTGAGTGGGGCACTTGCCCGGCCACCGCTGCCTCTCTGGCTACAGCCCCATTGGGAGCATCGGTGCCAGGGGGACTGTGACCCAAATTTTAGGGAGAGCATCAGCCACCCAGTAACCCATTCATGTCCTTGCTCTTTTCCCTGTGGGCAGCCCTGGCTCCCAGCCTTTTGGGTGTAAGCCACCTTGGAGAGGATGCAGAGATGTGCACAAGGCCATTGTGATTCCCCCAAAAAGTTTTGCCTCCGGCATCGATGAGGTTTACTTGGATTCTCTTACCAAGCTCTTAATTGCTCTGTCTCCTCAGAGATTTAAATCACTTTTTTTAGTTATCCAGCACCTGGAGAGGAGGGTTGTGATTCCCCCAAAAAGTTTTGCCTCCAGCATTGATGAGGTTTACTTGGATTCTCTTACGCCAGAGGAGCAAAGCTCTTAATTGCTCTGTCTTCTCAGAGATTTAAATCACCTTTTTTAGTTATCCAGCACCTGGAGAGGAGGGCTTTTCCCTACATCCTTGGGGACCCCTTGGCTTTTCCACCACTGGTTGTTGCGTGGCTTTGAGCTTGTACAACTGGGATGGATGGATGGATGGATGGAGAGAGGAGCTTGAGAGAGCTTGAGCCCACAAGGTGACCCTCTGGAGATGCCCTAGGGGTTGGTTTCTCCAGGAGAAGCTTGAGCCCACAAGATGCCCTAGGGGTTGGTTTCTCCAGGAGATACCCCTGGAGCTATTTTAACAGGCAGCACCTCAAAAGCTGTGGCAGGAGCCAGGAGGATGGGAAAGGCCCTCTTCCCATTGCTGGGAAGGGTTATCCATCAGTGCTCCCTCTGGGATTTCAGCTCCTTGTCCCGGAGAGCGAGTCTGTCGTGGGGCTGGACGTTGAGGGGTGATTGGTGTCCCTGGAGCGGGGAAACAGTGAGAGCCCAGCCCCAGTCCTGGGCACCTTCCTAGCTGCTTTCTGCTCTGCCCTGGGTCTTTGGGAGAAAAAAAATCAATCTTTAAAGAGGCAAACGGCAGCGCAGACGTCGTAATGAGCAAGTTGAAATCCTTTGGTAAACTGCTCTGTGCGAATGTTGCATTTGTTGATGTATTATCTTCAAAATATCTGCTTTTCTCCATCTGTATCGGTCTTCCCAAAGCCCCTGCCTTCACCAGTTAATAGCAAGAAATATCGGACGAGCAAGCAAATATGTTTAGGGCTTGTATTATGAAGACAACACACAAATAGAAAGAGATTCATCTTTTCATAATGCCACTTTTAGAAAAGGCAATAAAAATACAGTGCCTTGTAAAGGGATAAGCAGGCTGAATCCGAGCTGCTGCTGCGGGGATGGGGACAAGAGACAAAGTGAAGGGAACCAAATTAATGCATAAAAAAGTAAAGGAAAACTCAACCTCTGGCTATATTATATGGCAAATGATCTGCCAGTGGGGAAAGATACATCTTAATAGCGGTTTTTGAAACGAGATGAATACTGTATACGGTGCATTATAAGGCACAGCGTGATCTGAATCTTAATCAACACGGGGAAATATAAATCTGAAAATAATAAAGATGAAATCAATATTGATGGTTAGAAGTAAAAGTACTGTATTTGCTGTAGTAAACGGTTTTAAAGTCCCAGGGAAAAATTTGTTCTAGAAAACCTGTAGTAATTTACTATAGTTTCAATAGCTGGCACAGCCCCAGCGCGTTTTGGTGGCATTTATATTGTCGCTATAGAAAAATTTAAAAAGCAACAAGGAATAAATAAAAGCCCGTTGCTCTCGCAGTGCAGCGGTAGCGCTGGAAGCGAGTTCTTCTTTCTGGTGGGGGCCGTGCTGGTGTCCCAGCTCGGTGGGATATTCCCCCCCTGCCTTGCTGTCACTGAGCAGGATAAGCCACTTACCTTGTAATTCCCAGTGTCTCTAGATACTAAGAATAAGGCATCAAATTCTGACGAGCGACAGAAAACCTTCTTGCGTTTGAGGTTTTGCTTTAAATGTCTTATTTTCTTGTCCTCTGCCCAGGTGAGACGTCGCTGTAATGATGGGTGATGTGACTTGTGCTTAACCTTCTTGTCATCTCTTTAATATGTTAAATGGAATTTGCTGCTCAAAGGGTAGCCTCGTTGCCCAGAGGATAAAACCAGCGAGGCTGCCTCGGTGCTGCCCGTGTTGGAGCTGACGCCGGGGCCCATCAGTGCTCCCCGTGTGGGAGCATGGCTCTGCACCCCAAAACATGAAACCCCTCCCTCAAAGTCATGGGCATTTGGAGAAAACCAGTTTGACCAGTAAGGGTGCTGAGCGTGCAAGTGGTGGGAGATTTGAGCCTGGTTCCTTATTTCAGAGGGATGTTTTCTACCATTTTTCCATCATTTTGGTGTATGCCAAGAACTACGGTGGACGTTTTTTGTGTCACTTTGCAGTGACCTTCTGTGTTTTGGGGACAAGTCTTATGAGGAGAGGCTGAGGGAGCTGGGGTTATTCAGCCTGGAGAAGAGGAGGCTGAGGGGAGACCTTATTGCTCTCTCCAACTCCCTGAAAGGAGGGTGTAGAGAGGTGGGGGTCGGTCTCTTCTCCCAAGTCACAGGCGACAGGACGAGAGGAAATGGCCTCAAGTTACCCCAGGGGAGGTTCAGGCTGGATATTAGGAAAAAATTTTTCACTGAAAGGGTTCTCAGCCATTGGAATGGGCTGCCCAGGGAGGTGGTTGAGGCACCATCCCTGGAGGTGTTCAAAAGATGGGTTGATGTAGTGCTGGGAGGTATGGTTTAGTGATGGTGTTGCTTTTTGTTTGTTGTGTGGGTGTCTATTTTTGTCAAAGTTAGGTTGATGGTTGGACAAGATGATCTTTAAGGTCCCTTCCATCCTAGAAGATTCTGTGAAAGCATCGTGGAGCCCATGGGACATGACCACCCAGTTTGTGAGAACTGGGAGTGCTGTCTGAGTGTGAGGATCACGCATCTTACATCAAAGGGCTTTGGGTTGAAATCTCTTGTGTTTGGGGAGCGGCTGTAGCTTGCAAGAGCTGGACAAGCTGGCATAGGTTCCATCACCCTGTGGAAACCCCTGCTGTGGCCAGAGTTCTGGCAAGACTTGCCTGAGCCTGGAAGAAAGCCATTATTTTAGGATAAAGATCCTGATTTTCGTTTGACCATGTTTGTGGGTGCCCAGTGCTCAGCCCTGGCTGAGCTGAAGTCTGGAGGTCGTCAGAGAGGAGATGGGGACCGAGGTTGCTGTTGGCTTTTGGGTTTCACCAAATTACTTTGGTGTTTGGGAGGAGGTTAGGACCCGAGTGGGAATTGGGATAGCTTCTGGGAGGAGGCAGAATTTGGATGGTGGGCACATCTGGGTGCTCTGAAGCCCGGGAGCAGGGCTATCGTGGCTGTGCTCATCCTCTTTCCTTGCCGTGAGTGGTGGAGCAACCTGAGGAGCATCCTCTACCAAGCCAACGTCCCTCTTCTGTTGTTGGAGCAGGAGGCTCGGCTCCCTGGCTCTGAATTCACAGCATCCTTGGGATGTTTGCTCCTAAACTCCCCATCCCAGCTTTCCCTGGTGCCTGTGCATCACCTGCCTGGTCTGGGTGGAAAAAAAGGTTGCAGAAATGGGGGGTTTGGGAGCTTTCAAGGGCTGGTTGAGCTCTGCAACCCTCAGACCGAGAGGATTTTTATCTCCTTGGAGCCACACTGACGAGCAGAGCTTATTGCAGGTCATCTTGGTGCCCATATTTTACCAGGGCCTCATGAGCCACCTCCCCGCTGCCACGGTTACAGCAGCTGGCTGGGTACCTGGGGTTTATTCTCTGCAAAGGTTGAATGTTACTTGGGGGCAATGGTGTCCTCTGCATTTAATTATTATTTCTTAAAAGCCTAAGATATGTGGCTCCCCGTGGAGGTATGCAGGCTGAATATTGATGGTCATAAACCACGCCAGAAGGAGAAATGTGGGCTGCTGGCTGCTAGCGAATGGACTTTAAATCAACAACTGAAGCAGCATCGGTTCATAAAACTAGGATTTTTTTAGCCTTGAGGACAGAGGTACTTTAAATCCCGGCCTTCGGGTTCACTGATCTGCTGGAGAACGAGCATAAAACTTCACCGGGAAGGACCTGACATCAGCACATATTTTTTGTGCCAGGAGTACTCAAGGTAGCCCTTTTGGTTTTTGCTCACTGCTCATGACATTTCCTTGTATTATAATGATCTCGGCAGCAGCAGGAGGAAAAACTTATGACCCAGATGCTGCAGAAGGGGAAATTATTTACTGCCATAACCGCCCTCGTCGAGACGGGGTTGTTGTTTGCGGTGGAAATGGCAGGCGAGGCGTTCGGAGGTGGAGAGCTTGCTCCTTGTCAAGCCTGGCAGGGGACCGCTGCTGATGGATTGAGTCCTCTTCCCCTTTCATATATTTCACCAGGTTTTAATTGACAACCGGCCTCTTTACAGCGCTCGCTGGCTCCGTCAGCACAATGTGTTATGTAGATGAGTTTAATGGGGCTGTTTACCCGGGACGGTATTGATTGCGAGGTTTAATTCGATAGATGGCATCGTGGCTATTCAAACGGGTGGAATCTGATCTCCAGCCCTGCTGGGGCTTTGCTGGGGCTGCCGTACCCGTTGGCTCCTGCCAATGCTTGCTATGACACCCTGTCCCCACACAGCTCTCCCCAGGGGACCTGGAAATCCACTCCCCTAAGGTTTTGGTCCTGCGTGTCCACGTGTCCTGGACCATGCATGGTCCAGGCTCCCAGGCTGCCTCAGCCCTCCTCTGGTTTTGCCTTCCTTTCTCTCTATTTTTGGTTGGTTTGTTTGGTTTTTTTTCCCCTCCCTTTTTTTCCCCAGCACAGCTTCCCGCATGCACCGCAAGGCCAATAATCACAGCAGAGGATTTTCAAATGTAGCGCATCTGAAATAAGAAAAAGAATTTTTTTTTTCCCAACCTATTTAATATTTCACTGAATTTTTAGAGTTGGAAGGGACCATAGAGATCATCTAGTCCAACTCCCCTGCTAAAGCAGGATTGCCTAGAGCTTGTCAGAGCACGTTACTCAGGACTGCTCATTTCCCCATGTGAAATGCGCAGAGGAAGCCGTGTTTATCAGCACGCTGTGAAAAATGGCAGAATACTGTTTTACATAGGTTTTTAATCAAACGTCTTCGCCCAGGACACACTGAACCAGGCATTCCCATGTTTGTTCCATCCTGGAGCTAAATTCAACCTGTTGGCACCTTCCAAGGAGGGCAAATTTGCTGTAAGCACCCCTGGGTGTCACCCCTGGGAGACATCAAGTTTTCAGGGTCTATTTTATTTTTTTTTCCCCCAGGTTCCAGCCAGCAGCCGGGTTGATGGAGAGGATCCAAGCTATAGCTCAAAATGTCTCAGACATCGCAATAAAAGTAGATCAGATTCTCCGGAACAGCCTCCTGAATGGGAAAGGTGAGTGTCCCCAGGGGTCCCCATGCTCCAAACCTCCTATGTGTTGTACGGTTACAATAGGGAGATCCAACCAAGCCTACCATGAAAAATTTGGTAAAAATGCAGGGAAATGGATTCTAGTCTGAGGTTACCCAACTCACTCCTGTCTGCAGGACTAAGTAGGACACCTGAAGCTCTTTGGCAGACCTCCTAGGGCTGTTGTGTCCAACTCTGTGCAGATGCAGCACATGGTCACACCATCTCTTTGAAGGAGAGGAGGTCCTGAGTGTGGTCTGAGCCTTCTCAGAGGTTTCCAGGACTCTCACCTTGTGATTACAGCCAGGAAGGCTGGAAAAGGAGGTTGCAGAGGGAACCACCCTCCATGGTCTCTGACAGCAGTAACGTTCTCCTTGCCTCGTTTGGCCCAGGAGGGCTGGAGAGCAAGGGACATCAATCTGCAGAGAAGCACGACCTGGGAAACTCGTGCCTGCAAGGGGGAAGAATGGTGACAACTCTGAATTGCTGTCAGAAGTAAATGCCACAGAGTTAAATGCAGAATTAAAACAAAGGAGCAGTGCCAGCACAAACACCTGGATAGAAAAATGTGGGGGTTTGGATCCAAAGCCCAGGGGCTGGGATTCAGCGCCAGGAGAGACGTTCCCATCCCACCCCGGCAGCGTTGGGAGGGCAGCTGGGCTCTCCAGATGTTTCTCCACACAGCTCCCTGCTTCCTGAGGTTTGGGCTGGCATCATCAAGTAGAAGATGCTTCCATTGCCACTTCCACCTCATGATTTTTTGGTTATAGGCAAAGGAGGGCTGATAGGCATGGTGGTGTCGTTTATTAATCCAACCACAAAGGGGAAAAAAACAATTACTGTTTCTTAGCCACTTTTGTGCCTTATTCTGGAGCCAGCCCTGGGGGTTGAGTCTTCACTTGGCAGCTCAACAGGACAATTTCTATTGCAAATTTACAGCGTAAAGGCTGTCAGCTGCTTCTAGAGACTGGAGCCTGCTTAGGGGTGATTAACAGGAGCGTGGATAGGTGGGACCCGGGGTCTGGACCAGGCTAAGAGCAGCAGGAAGGTGCTATAAAGAGACCTCCTGGGATTTAGGACAGGGGAACACGCTCTCAGCGTTGAAGCACAGCTGGGGAGCTTCCTCTGTTTCCTCCCTGACATAGGGGAAGATGCTTCACAACTTGGTGTCCTGCTCCATCAAGTGGGATGGGGCTGTCTGCCAGCCTGGCTGTGGTGCCGATGGAAGTGCTGGGGCTCCCATCCCATCCCATCCCATCCCATCCCATCCCTTCTCCTCTCAGCATTTCTAGCTTCTCTGCTGGCGTGTCCCGGCTCTCCCCATTCCCAATTTTTCATTCTGCAGTGGTGGAAGGCAGGAGGGACCAGTGCGAGGTGCCCAGGGACCCCAAGTACCCTGACTGCGCTGGCAAAGTGGAGGTGAGTTGGGGATCCCAATCTGGGAGAGGGTCTCCAGCTGGGGTGGAAGCTGCTGGGAAGGGCACAAAGCAACGACCCCTGGGGTTAAACTGGGAAGGGAAGTGCAGGGGGGGATGCTTTCCAGAATAAAACTGTTTGCTTTAAATGGGAAAGGTGCAGCCCATTGAAGAAGGAGGAGCAGAGCCAAAGGTGTGGAAAGCAGAGGAGAAAACACAAGGGAAGTGTCCCACCTCCTCTGGGAGTCTTTGCTATACAAATAGAACTGTTTTCCCCAAAATAATAAGGCATGTACCATCAGTTTTAGTCGTACGAAGCGCTGAAGCCGCGGTACCCAGAGGTGTGCAGGCAGCAGCAGCATCAGGTCTGTGAGGCCACCTCTGCCCTGCAGCCCTCCCTGCCCCTGGTGTCTGCCTTTAATGACAGGAGCGTGGTGAGGAGAAAGCGCTGTCACATCGGCTTCAAATCGCTGGAGCGTGAGCTGGTGTCTGGGGAATAATCTCAGCCTTGCACAGAAGAGCTTCTCGTTAAGGTGGCCAGGACCTCCATCTCAAAGAAGATGTCCTGCCTGACCCAACCTGCTCTTTACACCTGAACGCAGCCTGGCATTTGGCCGGGAGCATGATTGCTTTGTCAGAGAGCATATTTACATGAACTAATTAAAAGCATCTCCCTCTTCCCTCCCCTTCCCAGCCTCCTGCTTCAAGCTCAGGCTTCTGCAGGGCCGAGTCTCCCTGAAAAGATGTTGAAGGGTAGATTAAAATGATACTGGGGGGGGGTGTGTGGGGGGGGTATTTTCATCTTCCCTTGGTGCTAGGCATCCTTTACTTCCACAATTTGAGTGAATTCGGAATGTAATTTAATTGTGGAAAGCTGTAATTCGATCTCCTGTCTGGGTGATTGCTGCGTTTTACATATTGGGCGCAGCGACCTGTCTCCTGAGAAGATTTGTTTTTATAGTTGAATTAGGGAAGAGGCTGGCGAGAGCCCTTGGGGAGGGGGATGATAAATTGGAGCTGCGGTCCCTGGTTATTCTCCTTCGTGTGAAATCATCCTCAGGGACTTGCTGGTGGGTCTGGCCCCTGGCCCCGCTGCTCCTGGGGCAACGAGATCAGCAGCTCAGCTCGCTCCTCAGCAAAGCTGGACTAGATGATCTCTATGGTCCCTTCCAACTCTAAAAATTCAGTGAAATTCAGTGAAAACCCTGCAGTGTGTGATTTCCTAGGGATTAACAGCTGTGCCCCCAGCGAAGGCATGTGTTGGTGCCAGGACTGGTGCTAGAAACCCAGGGAGCCCCCAGCAAACCCTCCTGGCCCTTCCTCTGCTCCTTGCAGCCCTTTATCCACCCTCTGCCCTCTGTTTCCAGCTCCCAGCTAGAGAAGGGTGATGGAGAATAGAGGTTGCCCGTAGCAGGGGCATCTCACAGGGCTGGGCATCCCCTCCTGGCTGGAGGATGAATCATAGAATGGTCAGAGTTGGAAGGGCCCTTAGAGATCATCCAGTTCCAACACCTCCCACCAGAGGAGGTTGCTCAAAGCCCCATCCAGCCTGGCCTTGCACCCCTCCAGGGATGGGGCAGCCACAGCTCCTCTGGGCAACCTGTTCCAGTGTCTCACCACCCTCACAGGAAAGAATTTCTTCCTAATATCTAGTCTAAATCTTCCCTCTTCCAATTTAAAACCGTTCCCCCTTGTCCTGTCACTACACTTCCTGACAAAGAGTCCCTCCCCAGCTCTCCTGTAGCTCCCTTCAGATATTGGAAGGCCAATTGGTAGCCCCATGTGTTTCTTTGCCCCCTCACAGTGGATGAGGGCCAGGTGGACCTCTGACCCCTGCTATGCTTTTTTTGGCGTGGACGGCACCGAGTGCTCATTCCTCATCTACCTCAGTGAAGTCGAGTGGTTCTGCCCTCCCCTGCCCTGGCGAAACCGGACGGCGGCTTTGCCTTCCCCCCCACCGCTGCCCCGGGTGCAGGTAAGGTGGGGACAGCCTGTGTCCTGCTGGTTCTGGAGAGGGGGGCTGGTGGGAGACAGTGGCTTCAAGGCTCTGGAAATAAACGTTCCTAGAGCCAGCAGGGCCGTGGTGCCACAGGTGGGTTTACATGGAATCATAGCATGGTTTGGGTTGGAAGGGACCTTTAAAAGCCATCTAGTTCCACCTCCCTGCCATGGGCAGGGACATCTTCAACTAGATCAGGTTGCTCAGGACCCTGTCCAACCTGGTCTGGAGTGTTTCCTGGGATGGGGCATCCACCACCTCTCTGGGCAACCTGCGCCAGTGTCTCATCACCCTCATTGTAAAAAATTTCTTCCTTATATCTAGTCTAAATCATCCCATTTTTAGTTTAAAACCATTACCTCTTGTCCTATCACAACAGGCCCTGATAAAAAGTCTGTCCCTGTCTTTCTTGCAGCTCCTTTAAGTACTGGAAGGCTGCAGTAAGCTCTCCCTGGAGCCTTCTCTTCTCCAGGCTGAACACCCCAACTCTCTCAGCCTGTCCTCACAGCAGAGGGGCTCCAGCCCTTGAGGCATTTTTGTGGTCTCCTCTGTACCCGCTCCATCAGGTCCATGTCCTTCCTGTGCTGAGGAATCTGGGATGTCATGCAATGCTTTGGGTGCAATGGTGCCCCTGGGACTTGATGCATTAAGTGGCTCTGGTGTGGGGTCTGGTGGCACTGGAGAAGCCGTCCATCCAGGAGGCACCTACAGCACCTTAGCTGTGACGGGCAAACCTCTGCCAGTCCCTGTGGCAGCCTGGGGGCTCCTCTTGTAGCTGCTTTCCCTACACTGGAAATGCAGAGCATCCTCCTTTCCTAGGCAGCTTTCCAGAGTGACCTGGCTCACCTCCTGGAGCTGATTGGCACGGGCAAGGAGTCCCTCAGCTTCATGAAGAAGAGGATCCGGCACTTGGCCCAGCAGTGGCTGCGGGCGACTCGGCGCCTCGAGGAGAAGCTGAAGGACCGGCAAAGGGACAAGAAACACGTACGAGCAAATTGCACGGGGAGGGGACAGACAGGGAAACTCGGATTCATTTGGGATAGGGGGAGAGGAGACAGCTGGGATACGAGCAGGCTGGGAGGAAAATTCACTTATGGAAGCACGTGGGTCTGCAGGGTCGGTCTGTGGTCCGTGAACGTGACTCTGCATGCATTCAGGACACTGCAGGACCAGCGCTGCGGAACGACGGGGTGAATTTTGGACATGGGTACTGGTGGGCAGGAGATGATGTCCTGCTGGCAGACCACCATTGACAGCGGGCAGGGAAGTGGGCATGTCTCCTGTGCAGAGGTGTCCAGGTTGCTGGTCCTCCTCGTTCACGTTTTTGCAGTGCCCTTTAGTTCCTGTGTGCTGGGAGATCTGGCTCTGGTCCATGGGATGGACCCTGATGTTCATCAGGAAGATGGACCTGGTCCCAAGATAGAGAGTGCCAGTCGATGGGAGCTGGCAGCCTCTGACTCCAGGTCTTTGCTAATTGGACATAGATCACTTGTCGTTACTCCTGAATGATTTCCCCAAGTAATTACAGCCTGCAAAAGGAGCTGGAGGGAATCAGGGACCATAAGTCATTTTGGACTGAAAAACCCAACTTCTCCCTTTCCCCCCAGCACCTCTTCTCCTGGCACTGACCCCTCTCCTTCTCCCTCCAGATCTTGATCCATATTGGCTTCCTGACGGAGGAGTCGGGGGATGTTTTCAGTCCACGGGTGCTGAAGGGGGGCCCCCTGGGTGAGATGGTGCAGTGGGCTGACATCCTGGCTGCCCTCTTCCTCCTGGGACACAGCCTGAGGGTCACCGTCTCCCTGAAGGAGCTGCAGAGGTGGGTGTGTGGTGTGTTTCCCCCCCCCCCCAAGAGGTTCTGCCCCTCACCGTGTATGTGTTTTTTGAGGTTTTTGCATGAAAGCACAAGATCTGCAAAGTCTCGGGGGTGGCTTTTCCCCACCTGCATCTCGGGCAGCGCTGATGCTGAGCTGGTGGAAGTGTTGGGTGGGTGCAAAGCACCAGCGTCACGGCTGGGATCCATCCCATCCCTTCTGCATCCCGGGAACGTGAGGAGGACTGGTGCCAACTAAGGCTTTGCAGCAGGGCTTTGCGTGGGGCTGATGTGGAGATGTCTGGGGCAGGGCTCTGTGGTCCTGGCGCTGGGTCTGAGCAGCGTGAATCCCTTCCTGTCAGTGCCCAGCATCACCCGTGTCCCCTGACACCTGCACGGGGCTGGATGTGGGAAAGGCTCCCTTTTACCCTCCCCAGGGATGCTCTCTGTGGGGCTGGTGGCCGGGTGGCTGCAGGATGCAGGTGTCCTGCAGGTCGTTGGCTCTTCCCACCGTGCACGACTCTGCTTGACCCTGGTGGCTTTGCTGGTGTTGTTTGAGCAGTGACTGTGCTCCCTTCCTTCCTTTCTTTCTTCCTTCCCTCCCTCCCTCCCTCCTTTCCTGCTGTGCTGCTGGGGGCGGCAGCCAAAAATAACCTGCATCCCTTGCAGAGGGGTGGCAGCCACCAAGGTGTCCCTCCTCAGGAGATGCTGGTGGTGGCTTGGAGACCTCTGGGGGAATTTGCTGCTGCCAGGGCACTTCCCACAGAGGGATGGGCTTTTTCTGCTGTGGGATATAGGGTGATGCAGGGTGAGAATGGGTAAACACCTACACTGGGCCACCCTAGGGAGGACTCTCTCTCCAAGAGGGACCAATATATGATGGAAAAAAGAAGAGGGAGAAGATAACTCTGTGCTGTGTTCCCGTGCTGATGCAGTTCTGTTATTACCGGGCTGCTGCTGCTGCCTCCTGTAACCTCACAAGCTTTCCTCACCTCCTACGAGGCATCTCGAGTGGAGGGCAAGTGCCAGGGAAAATGCAAATTGGGAAGGGTTATAAATCAAGAAAAGCCTGGAGGTGCCTCGGGGACTGGGCAGGTTTTGGGCGATGCTCAGCCAGCATCGGCCACATAATGAGCCCTGCTGAAAAGGGAATGAAAAAAACCAACAGTCCTGAAAAAAACCAACAAAACCCAACAAAAAAACTCCCAACCCAGCCCCTGCGGCATTCAGAATTAATAAACGGAATTAGCTCACGACTAATTAACTCAAAAAAATAATCCTGGTCCTAATGCAAAAGGCAGCAGCTTCTCAAAGAGGCGGGCATGCATCGCGGCGATCTCCGCATGGCCTGCTGAGCTAAATTGACGTGCTAAATAATATCCGTGTACTCAAGGATGAAAGAAGTTAATGGCTGGGAGGGTCGTGTTGTTGTTGTGTGGTTCTTGTTTGTGTTTTTTAATGAAGAGCCTCACAGTAGTCACTTAACGAGGGGAAGGAGCCAGCTGAGTCTTACCGGGGGTTTTGCAGCATCCATTTCCCTCTGGGAGTGACTCTGGAGAGAGCTGCCTTGCTGCCTGGAGTATTTTGCCTTTCTCAGAAGAGTAGGAGCTTCGGCATGGGTTGGCTGTGATGGGACCTCCTCTCTGACGTGGATTTGGATGTGTCCCCTCTTAACGAGGGGAAGGAGCCAGCTGAGTCTTACCGGGGGTTTTGCAGCATCCATTTCCCTCTGGGAGTGACTCTGGAGAGAGCTGCCTTGCTGCCTGGAGTATTTTGCCTTTCTCAGAAGAGTAGGAGCTTCGGCATGGGTTGGCTGTGATGGGACCTCCTCTCTGACGTGGATTTGGATGTGTCCCCTGGGATGCCTGGGAACAGCAGCTCCGTCTCTTTCTCTTAGTCACCGGGACGGGGAGCGAGTGGGGCTGGGGCTGTGCATCCTGCTCTTCTCTCTGTCCCAGAGATAGAAACTGTCCCCACCGTGTGTCCTGTGCCTGGCTTTGGTGACGTTTTAAATGCTGGACACCCACGTAGTGGGTCCACCTCCATGTTGATGGGGCTGGGGGCGAGCAGGGGCAGGAGCTGGGGCTGCAGCTGGGTCCCCTCTGTCCCTTTGGAGACTAAGTCCAGTGTTGGCCGGGACCCTCCTGCAGCCCCTCAAGAGATGGGGTAATGTGGGTGTTGGTGGGGGTGCAGAGGTCCCCCCCGAGCGGTGGCAGCAATCCTGCTTGATGCTTGCAAGACCCTTCAGCAGCATCCCTGCCATCGGGGTGGTGTGGCGTTAGTGGTGGCTCTGAGGAGTGCTGAGATAAGCCTTTGCCTGACCACGAGCGAGCAGGAGGCTTAACAGAACATGTGTAATTAATCATGAGTTGTGCTAATGGTTAATCTTGGAACTTCATTAAAGCCTGGAGGGGACTTCCCCTGTAGCTGCAGCTCTGGGGAGGGGTTGGGACGTGGAGAGCTGGGGATGTGAGGGGCTGGAGATGAAGCTAAAGCTGTGTCACCATGGAAGGGTCAGTGACAGGACTCTCATTTCTTACCCCTCCTGCCCTGAGAAACCTCCTGAAGCAGCTGAGCTTCTCTCCGCTGGAGACCAGGGCTAAATTTGTCCTCTCTCATCCCAGGTGTCTCTTGCTGAGCTTGCAGCAGGACAAGCACCAGTGTCGGGGGGAGGGTTTGGGATATTTTGCTCCAGCAACGTGAAATGTCGAGTCTGCTTGTTTGTTTCTCTTTGGCACCCCCTGCTCCTTCCATGGCTCGGAGCTGTAGCTGCTCCTGCCCTTCGCGGAGCAAAGGCTGGTGCCCATAAATTATTCAGCACGAAATTACCTCTCTCCTGGTTTGTTGTTGGGTTTTTTTTGTTGGTTTTTTTTTTTGGAGAGCTGGGGATGTGAGGGGCTGGAGATGAAGCTAAAGCTGTGTCACCATGGAAGGGTCAGCCCAAATACTCTCATTTCTTACCCCTCCTGCCCTGAGAAACCTCCTGAAGCAGCTGAGCTTCTCTCCGCTGGAGACCAGGGCTAAATTTGTCCTCTCTCATCCCAGGTGTCTCTTGCTGAGCTTGCAGCAGGACAAGCACCAGTGTCGGGGGGAGGGTTTGGGATATTTTGCTCCAGCAACGTGAAATGTCGAGTCTGCTTGTTTGTTTCTCTTTGGCACCCCCTGCTCCTTCCATGGCTCGGAGCTGTAGCTGCTCCTGCCCTTCGCGGAGCAAAGGCTGGTGCCCATAAATTATTCAGCACGAAATTACCTCTCTCCTGGTTTGTTGTTGGGTTTTTTTTTTTTGTTTTTTTTTTTTTTTTTTTGTCTCTTCAAATTTCTGAGCTGATTTTTCTATGTGTATTGATCATTGGCAAGGGATCACTGGGAGGTTTGCCTGCGTACGCTTCAGCCAGTAGTTATCTGAGAGCTGTTCATTATTAGCATCTGTATTGATTACAATGCAGCAGTACCCGCAGGCAGTGGTCAGGATTGGGTCTGAAACGCTGGGGGTCAGGCAAACGAGGAGGAAAAGTAAGTCCCTGGTCCAACAAAAAGCTGGTGATGGAGGGCTGGGGGTGCAAGGAGGTCGGGAGTGTGACCACGTTGTGGTGGGCACCTCTCCATGCCAGGGGGCTCACATGGGGAGAGCGGCAGATGCCAAGCGGTGAATAGCAGGGATGCCAAACGGTTCTTCCCCTGTTTTGGGGGACCAATGCTTATCTAGAGGGAAGCCAAGGAGCTCTGGGGATCTGCAGCCTTGCTCCATGGCTCGGCCAGGCACCATCCACCTGCCCCTGTAGGGTCTGAGATTGGCCCTGCTTTTCCAGGGCTGCCTTGCCTGGCTTGTCTTCTGCCCACTGTAGACCTTAAAGACCTGTGAATTCTCCTGCTGTGTCCTACCTGAGCCCGATTTTTTCTCTTGTAGTTGAACAAAGTACAGGTTTTTGTCCTCATTTGCATTTCCTGGGGAATTGGTGAGCTTTTTCTGATGTGTCTTGAGAGGCAAGGGGTGAAACTCGGGGTTATCTGGGGGCTGGTGCAGAGCATTCCTGGGAGGAAAGCAAAATTGAGCTGGAGCAGGGATTTCAGGAGGTGTTTTCCATCCCGGGTTTGTGCTGGGGTGGGTGAGGGCAGCGGAGGGAGCTGGCAGCATTTTGAGCCCTGCTTTGAAGCAGGTGGGAAAGAAATATCCCAAATCTGAACGCAAACACTCGGTTCTTGCTGAAGACCCCTTCTGCTGCTTTGGTAGCCAAAATGTGCTTTCAGGGAAGTGAGAATCAAGGCTGGCGTGTGTGTCTGTGTGTGTGTGTGTGTGTGTTGCTTGGTAGGGGAGGAGTGGGAAGTGCCTGGAGGACCTGAGCTGGGTTGTTAATGAGGAAGATGTTGGATGAGTAGATGTTGGAAAATTACAAGCAGTGGCTTTTGGAGCAGAAGCCTCAATAAGCCGAGCCTCTTCCTCTGGAGCACCCGTGTCCCAGGGGCAGGCAGGAGGGTGCCTCCTCAAGTCACAGGTGACAGGACGAGAGGAAATGGCCTCAAGTTGCGCCAGGGGAGGTTCAGGCTGGATATTAGGAAAAATTTTTTCACCGAAAGGGTTCTCAGCCCTTGGAATGGGCTGCCCAGGGAGGTGGTTGAGGCACCATCCCTGGAGGTGTTCAAAAGATGGGTTGATGTAGTGCTGGGAGGTATGGTTTAGTGATGGTGTTGCTTTTTGTTAGTTGTGTGGGTGTCTATTTTTGTCAGTTAGGTTGACGGTTGGACAAGATGATCTTTAAGGTCCCTTCCAACCTAGAAGATTCTGTGATTCTGTGCCCACAGCCTGTTCCCCCCAGGAGAAAGGGCACGACGGGTGTTGTGGGGACCTCCAGCTCCTACCACCCCATCCTTAGGTTGTGGGAATGGTCCTGTGGGCATCTCCAGCTGCTTTTGCAAGGCTAAGGGAGAGGCTCGGCGAGGCGGGGGTGTGAGCAGCGGGAGTATTGATCTCGGCGACGCTGGAAGGTGCTTTTTGCAATGGCCCCCTTGAAATTAACTGCTCATAAGGCAGGACAGAAAGTCGAAGAAAACAGGATTTGATGACTCGCAGGGTCAGGGCTTTACAAAGTGTTCTCGGAGCTTAATTGCTCCGGTGTCAAGTTCTGGACTCCTAATACTGGCCCTGGCGAGGCACTTAATTTTAAGCACATGCTTGTATCCCGTGCTGGCAGCCCTGTCCCTGCCGAGCAGTACCCGTGGCCAGTGTGATGTTTGGGTGATGAGCCACTTGCCGGGTGCTGGGATGGCACGGCCGGGCTGTGTCGGGGCTGGCACCGCGGTGGGACGAGGCTCAGCTCTGCTGCTGCCTCTCTCCTCTGATTGCCTGGCACACACTTAATTAGAGCTGCTATTTTCCTGCTCTTTCCACAGTCGCCGAGGTGCACTCAGGGCTGCAAAAAGGGCCGTTCAAATGGAAACACGATGTCCAGACAAAGGCATTTCTAATTATTTCCTGGCAGATAAAAGGCGTCTTTCTGTCTTGCATCTGTTCACATGAAACCCCATGCAATGCCCAGGCTCTGGGCATCACCTTCCCTCGCCAGTTGGCAAACACAGGCCTGACGCTGGCACGGGGGAGCCAGGAATTGCTTGTGGAAACAGCCAGAAGTGACCGGTTGTGCGCGGTCCTGGTGGAGCTGCATGGCGTGGCCCTGGGATTTATCAGCTCCCCACTGGTGAGGAGGAAACCTCAGCTTCTAACGTAGCATCAGATGTTCCCATTACTCAAGAACAAGTGTTTTTGTAAGCAATTAGGGCTACTGGGTTGGTCTTTTTCTGGCCAGGCTTTGATGTTCGTGCTGGGACAGGGTTGCGTACGGGATGCTGTGGGCTTTGGAAAGGCTGGATGTTTGGTTACAGGTCTCAGAGGGAGAAGATGATGCCCCTGATTGTGGGTGCTCGACTGCTGCAAACCCTTGCAAAGACAGAGGTGATGAGAACTGACCCAAGAGGTTACACAAATGCTGGACACACCACTGTGTGCCTGAGCTTTATTGGGTTCTCCAGTCCGTAGTTTAATCAGGACACATTTCCAGCAGACCTGTCTTAGGGGATGGAGTAGGCAGGGGTCCGGGACGTTAGTGGGTACAAATCAGTTTTGCTCTAGTGGTGTCCATGAAGATTTGGCTAAAACTGTCCCTTCATTTTGAGCTGCTGGAGGAGTTGGGACAGCAGGGGTCAGCCTGTCTGTCCGATGGTCTGTCCAGGCACTGCGAGCACATGGGTGCTCAGCTTCTGCTCCTCCTTGGAGGACCCCAAGTATTTATTTCCCTTTTCTGGGAAGTTTCTTCAATTTATTTGTTGAATATATATATGAATATATTATTTTCTCTGGCTTCCCCAGGGTCTGACTCTGCCCAGCCAGGCAGGCAGCTCTCACCGTAGGATGGTGGATCCCATCGCCTCCCCTGCTCCTCCTCCCCTCCAAGAGCTGCAGCCGTGTAGCTCCGCAATTAAAAGCCAGGTACTTTGAAATGAAACTGCAAAAGCTGCTCCCTTTAATGACAGCATCTTCCTGGTGCCTCTGAGGAGGCTGCTCGGAGCATCGCTGGCAGCAGCCACGTGAGGAGCACGGATGAGCCTCCCTGCCATGGCAAGGAGCAGTGGGGAGTGACTTCTTCCACCTTTGAGGATTTCGTTTTGTAGAAGGAGAAGGTGCATAAATGAGCAGGAATTACCGAGCTGTTAAATTGCACTCCTTCGTGAAATATGTTTATTTTGTAGCCAAATGACGACTCGCTTGCTGGCTTCGTTGCAGAAACCTCGGCTTTTTGACATAAATGTTCCTGTAACTTTATTAATTGCTGGGTAATTTATATAGGGTCAATCCTCCCTGCGGGAGCCCAGAGCCCTTCAGGGCTGGTGAGGACAGAAGTTTCAGCATACCCAGAGGTGGTTCAACCAGGAGCCCCTGGATCAAACCCAGCCTTCAGGAATGTTGACTCCCCATTTCTGGCATCCAGCAGTCTTCACTACTCATGGCTTATCTTTGCAGCCCAGAAGAAAATGCCTTCCTGGGGAAGGGTCTGCTGGATCCTTCCTGTCTGGATCTACTGGAGCTGCTGCTGCTCAGCTGAACAGTGAAAACTTGGTGTTAACTGTCTTCTGGGAACGTGATGCAAAGGTTTCCAGCAAGTGCTGCATTCTGCCATGATGGGAAAACAGGTTTTTGTTGAGACTCGAACATAAATAAATTGATTACTGAACCTCCTCAGCCCCAGCTGGGTAGGGCTGTGTCCCATGGGATTGATGATGGGCCAGAGGAACAGCCTAGACGGGCTTGGCAAAAGTAAAACCATCGCAGGTGGCTTAAACAGCGTTCTGTAATTGCTTGGAAAACCTCACTTTAGAGGTCATGGTGTCCCTTTGAGCCGGAGGAAGAGCTGGGAGCAGAGGCCAGGCAGTAGGGGGTTCATCTCACGGGCTCCGATTTGCACTTTAAATTGCTCATGATGGGCTTGTCACAGCCCCCCGGGAGCTGTTTGGGCTTGGCTCTGGCACCTTTCATCCCCTGGATAACGTCCCTGTGCTTGCTGGGCTCTTGTCAATGGGGAGAAACCAAGGGAGCAGAGAGGACAGAAGCCCTGCTCCATTTCCCCTGCTGCAGTCCGCCTTGCTGATGGCAGCAGATGCGGGCAGAGAAGATGCAATTAAATATAATATAGGATATTGGCCCAGTTGGCCAGCAGATGCCCACGAGATCCATTTAGTGCTGGACTTTTCAGCCCCAAGAGTGATAACGTGGAAGGAAATGTTGGGTTAATTTGAAAATAGGTCAATGGGATGTAAAGATAACCCCGCAGTCATCTGATTTGAGAGAGCCTGCACCGCGCTCGGGAAGGGAGTGCGTCCCCTGGTTGATTAAAGTACCTCTAAGGGGAAAATAGGAGGACAAGAAGCTGCTGTAGATTTATTCTGGAGTAGGCACAGCTGGTGGAGGCAGCTGGCGGAGGGGCGAGCTCGGCGCTTGCATCCGCTTGGATTGAAGCCGCTTCGGCTGCTCCCTCCCAAAGAGGTGCCAGGGCTGAGCCCGGGCACTAATCCGGGGTGTTGGGGATGGGACAAGCCATGGGGTCACCTGCCCAGGGCTTGGGAGGTCTTCCTCGTCTGCTCTGGGAGGGGAGGTTTCTCCAGGAGCTGGGATCAAGTGGTTTTCAAAAACAAATCTCTTGGCTGCGCGAGAAGGCGGCATTTGCGCTCATCAATTTTATTTGCGTAATTTCAAGCGCCATTAATAGTACATGGCACAAGGAGAAATCAGGGAAATTTCACTCCAACCATGAGTGAAATTGGGTTTAGTAGAAAATTAGTTGACTTAACTGGCAAATGATGAAAGCTTGGATAAAGAATGTTTAAATAAGAAGGAATGAAAAAAAAAATCCACACACCCCCACCCCCCACTTCAGAGGTGCAGCCTGGATTTGCATGATTGGAATATTAAAACCGGTGGTTATAAAGTGTTTAGGAAGGATAAGGGGGATAAATGAGAGAGATGGCTTGTTTCAAAGACACCGGTCCTGCTTTTAGATCTATTCCTGCCTCGCAGCCTTGGTGCTGGGAGTATAAAGGGATGTGGCATGTCGCGAACACCCGGAGAGGGGACACGTGGCACATCACGGTGACAAGGGGGGGCTGGGGGAGCCAGACCTGCTCTACCGAATCAGTGGAAAGTTTTTTTTGGAGGCTTCAGCTCGAGATACGCTAATTGCTGTCTCCTGCAGCCCCGTGTCAAGCTTGGTTAAGGCTTTTTAAAATTACAGATGAATTTGTTAACTCAGCGGCTTGCGTGGTGTGTACGAGGTAGAGCAGGGCGGGCTGCAAGAGAGGTGTTACGGGTTGGGGATTTTTAGTTAAATACGAGGTTTGTGGATCAGCTGAGTTGCTCTGCTGCAGCGCCAGGTCGGTGTAAATCAGCGCTGCCGTTTGGCTGATGACTGAGGAAAAAGCAGCGTGTATGTGAGCAAATGGGATAGTTAGCATTGCATCTCTATAAAATCCTGGAGGTTTTTACTGGCTTAAAAATTCCCCTTCTGCTTCAGCCTCCCCGGGAGGGATGGGCCTCCTTGATGCCCTATTTATCATACCGAGGTGGCTCTTGGAGGTGAGAGCCTTTCTATTCCTGCCATCTTCCCAATCAGCCATGTCATGTAAAATTGTGCAGAAAAGTGATAAAACGGCCGCCTGTTTCCCCCGCAGCTGACCCGGCCGGGCTGCCCTGAGCTGACGCTCTATATTCCTTGTGACAAGAGCAATGAAGCAGCTGCAAACGCAGCTCTTTGCCTTAAATTGAAAATCTGTGGTTTTCCTGGCTTTGGAAGGCAATGTGGTCCCTTGTTTACTCACTCTCTGGAGTTAGGGTCATGGTCGGGAGTTTGGGGTGACCCTTCAGTGCTCTGAGGTCAGGATGGGGCTGGAAGAAGGACCTTGGTGCTCAACACTCAAGGTCTTGCAAGTTGTATCAGAAGAAGAGGGAGATATGGCCAGGAGGAGACCTTTATCGTGCCTGTAATGCCCAACCAATGTCACTGGTTACATATGACCCTTCTGATGTTGTTGGTGAAGACTAGTGAGAGATTGGAGAGCAAATGCTTGTGATAACTGTATAACTTGGCTGTTCCCTGGGTGGGAGAGCCATCGATTTCCTCTGCAAACAGCCATGGGATGGATAGATGAAATGCTGTGTGTAGTTGTAGGTCTGGGCAAGGGATGGGGACCTTATGGAAGTGCTTCTCAGAGGATGGACCCTTGGGCTGCAGGTCCATTTGAGTGTCACCTGAGCGACAGAGAAAATCCAGGGCTGGAAAGAGGATTCTCAGGTTCAGAAGGGGAAATGCAGAGAGATGAGGAGAACCAGTAAGAGACATCACAGAGTGAAGGCTTCAAAACCTGGGAATTTAAACTTGGCTGGACCTTTTATTCCTAAGAAAAAGGAAAATACTTGCAGGGATGGCTGGAATAAATTCCCATGTCCAAATAGGTGCTAAGAGTAAGTGAAGAACCCAGAAGAAAACAAAGACAGACATCTTGCCAAGCAGGAGCTAAGGGTGAGATTTCACACTGTCTGAGCTCAGACTTGCAAAATAAAACAAATTCCTCAGCTCTGTTAGGAGGACTGAGAACGAAACGGGGCAACTGCATGGTGGGAGTCAGGCAGAGCCCAGATGGACCTAAATTCCTCAGCTCTGTTAGAAGGGGACTGAGAACGAAACGGGGCAACTGCGTGGTGGGAGTCAGGCAGAGCCCAGATGGACCAAATCACGCAGGTCCATTTGAGCATCACCTGAACGACAGAGAAAATCCAGGGCTGGAAAGAGGATTCTCAGGTTCAGAAGGGGAAATGCAGAGAGATGAGGAGAACCAGTAAGAGACATCACAGAGTGAAGGCTTCAAAACCTGGGAATTTAAACTTGGCTGGACCTTTTATTCCTAAGAAAAAGCAAAATACTTGCAGGGATGGCTGGAATAAATTCCCATGTCCAAATAGGTGCTAAGAGTAAGTGAGGAACCCAGAAGAAAACAAAGACAGACATCTTGCCAAGCAGGAGCTAAGGGTGAGATTTCACACTGTCTGAGCTCAGACTTGCAAAATAAAACAAATTCCTCAGCTCTGTTAGGAGGACTGAGAACGAAACGGGGCAACTGCATGGTGGGAGTCAGGCAGAGCCCAGATGGACCAAATCAGCTCAACGCTTTGGTTTTCCATGTTGGTCTTTGGGTGTGAGTGGGGTTATGGGGGTGAGGATGAGAAATTACTATCTTTAGGAGGAAAAAAAAAATACAAGAACGTTGATACTGAGAGGTGGATCGTTTGTATTTCTGAGCAAACTGGCAGTCAGAAATCACAAGTACATGTAACAAGGATTTTTGAGAAACCTGCTGAAGCTGGAAGGTGTCACAGGCTTTTTTCTGAGAAGGAGGAAGCGTGGTCCAGACGAGCAGATGGGCTGTCAGGCTGACATCAGTGGTACATTTAGTGGAACAGCTTTGGAGAGAGGGATTCATCGGTTCACAGAGGTAATTGAAAATGGAAGGAGACATGCTGCAGGTTTACCAGCCTTGTATCATGCCAGATTAATCACATATCACCTTGGCAGCAAGGTAACTGATGATCTTGATAAAGAGATTGCAGTCCATCTAGTTTGTCTGGATTTTTGTAATGCATTTTATCTGCTGGAAGAGGGAAGAAGGGCTGTTGTAAGGAACTGACTGAAAACCCACTGAGCGAGACCCAGTGTCTGACTGCCCTGGTGTTATTGAACTATTTAATAAATGGGACAAAAAGTCAGAATTATTAATGAGATGTGCACAACATCCAAGGACAGGCAGTGGTATCAGCATCGGGGATAATCTGAGGGTGCTCTGGGGTGTGGTGGGTACCTGTAGGGACTGGATGAAGAGAAACGGTGCATGGTGTTTGCACGGGGAAGGAAATGGGACTGGGAACGGGTATATTTCAGCTAAGCTTGCAGGCAGGGTGGAAGGGAAGGATGTGGCTTTACGAGTCTGTCACTGATGTGACTGCAATGAAAGCAAACGAAATCTGGTGTCTCCGACAAGAGAGATCCAGGAGAGCGTGTGTGTTGCATGAGATGCTGGTGAGCCCTGGCTGGGAATGCTGTGCAAAAGCCTCATCACCCAGGTATGGGGAACAGAAACTCAGTGAGAGTGGGTGCAAAGATGGGGAGGGACCAGGACTCCCCAGAACCTCAGGTTTTTGGCCCAAGAAATACAAGCTGGGGAGAGGAGAATGATCTTCCTCCCCTTCCATCAGCTGGGGAGTTGGTTGATGGCCCCTGTTGAACACTGGGCAGGAAAATGAGTGTTTGTGGTGCCGGGAGGCTGATGGGTCCCTCCTGCTTCTCCCCAGTCACTTAGGGGTGCCGCCAGGACGGGGAAACTGCCCCTTGACCAGTCCTTTGCCTTTCGACCTGATTTACACCGACTACCACGGTCTCCAACAGATGAAGCAGCACATGGGGCTCTCCTTTAAGAAATACAGGTAAGCAAAGCCACTCCCTGCTGTTACTCTCCATTTCCTTCATTAGCAAGCAAAGACTAATGCTAATGACCTCAAAGGGTAGCCCTCAGCTCCAAGGAGTCAGACCCTTTGATTGCACCTTTGATTTTTGCCTGGCTCTGCTGTGTGTCCCCCACTGCTACGACTCAAGGCGGTCTGCTCTCTCTGGAGCCTCCCATGTTTAAGATAATCCCTCATTAGAAGAAACAGAATTGGTAAAAAAAGCCCTGTATGTGCTGATGGGGTGTGTATGTGCTTCCAGCTACTGTGCCTGTGGTGGGGGGTGGCCACACCACAGAGGGAAGCGCCAGCCTTTTCTGTTTGCAGGAAGCAGAGCCCTGTCCCTGCCTCCTTCGGCATCAAGACAAATGTCATCATCTCCTGGTACATCACCAGCCAGGAAAATATGTGATTTAATTTAGTGCTGATAGTCCCGCTATTTATTATGTTTTCTCCCATCTCTTCCACTATCCTACACAATTTTATTAGAGAGAAAAATGACAAGCAGTGTTATTGCTTTTATTATAAATGCATTTGCTCTCACATTCAGCTTGTTTTGCTCTTCCCTTGCTTGCTGCTCCCCTTCTCTCCTCGGTCGTGTGCTGGTAATGCCTGCCTCAGCATTCCCGGGATATTGGGAAAAGCATTAACGAGTCTTCAGGAGATACATCATTCTCACAACTGTCAGGGAGATGAAAGCTCTGCAAAGGGAAATTGCTCGTTACAGGAGGGAGCGGTGGGTTGGGAAGAGCTGCTTGGGATGTTTCTGCAGCGTCTGCTCGGGGAGCAGCCGAGGGATGAGCTGCCTGGAGACCCCAGATGTCCCTGGCAGTGGGACTTTTCTCAAACTGAGGGCCTCGGGTCCTGTCTCCTCTTCCAGGTGCCGCGTCCGGGTCATTGATACCTTTGGGACGGAGCCGGCGTACAACCACGAGGAGTATGCCACGCTGCGTGGCTACCGCACCAACTGGGGCTACTGGAACCTGCAGCCCACCCAGTTCATGACCATGTTCCGTAAGTGGGGGATGGGAGCAAGGTTTTGGGGGCTCACAGGCATTGCAGAAGTGGCTCTTGCCTCCTTTTGGAGGTGATGCATGGGCAATGCCATCCTCCCCAGCTCCACTCCTGCTTCCTCTGCCTCCTCACTGCCTGCAAGCAGCCCCTTGAACCTGCTTGGCCACCTCTTGGGCTGTAGAAATGCTCCAGGGAGAGACACCTAGCTCCTTGGTGATGGGTCACTGGCTCCAGCACAGCCAGAGCCAAACAGCTTCCATTTCCCAGGAGGGAAAATGTGGGGCAGTTTTGGTTGCAAAGCCTGGTTTTATTTCAGCTGGGGTTCAGGTGGGAGGCAGCTCAGAGATTTGGATTTGCCTGTGGCATGGAAAGGAGATGTGCTTGTCTGAAAGGAGCCCAGTGACCCACTGGGTGCTGGGTAACTCAAACGTTGCTTTTTCCTGGCTGGATAGAGCCCACTTGGCAGCCTTAAAAATGCCTTCCCTTTTAAAGAGCTGCTCAAGTGGGTTGCAAAGCCTGTGTTTTAGGAGCTCCTTGATGGGGGATTCATGCCATTTCCCCCCCAAACTCCAGCAAGACTCTGGGGTCAAGCTTGTCTCAGCCCCCGTGCTGCAATGGGGCCCCCAAAAACATCTGCCCAGCCACACGTCTTCTCCCCTTTGGTGTCCACAGCTCACACCCCTGACAACTCCTTCATGGGCTTTGTCTCAGAGGAGCTCAACAAGACAGAGAAGCAATTCATCAAGTCCAACAAAGTGAGCAGCATGGCGGTGGTGTATGGGAAGGAGGCCAGCATCTGGAAGGTGGGTGTCCTTGGGGAGCACCCCAGTGGGTAAGGGCACTCAGAGGCAGACCTGGGGGGTAGCGGCAGCCCCTGGCTCTTACCCCGAGCTTTTGAGGCACAGATCTTGGTGTCTTTGTAGAAAAGTGGCCTTGGTCCCCTTCCTAGAGGGGAAGCTGAGGCTGCTGCAGTGATGTGGCATGTCCGGCGCCTCCAAGCAAACAGGGCAGAAGCTGGTGAGACCCCGTCCCCTGCTCTTTGCTCTGGGAGATGCTTCCTCCCAACAGGCTGCTTAGGCTGAGGATTTCATATCAATGAGTTTATGTAATAATGGCAATTAATGGCACCTTAGGTGGTTTCCTGTGTTGTGATGGGGATGGTTGGTCTCTGCTGGGTGCTGGTCCTTGCTGGGACTGGTGCTGGTCCTTGCTGGGACCACACACTCAGCCACATTTGGTGCATCCAAGCTGAGGCCACCTCTAGCCCTGAAGACGTGGGGTAAAAGCCTTCACTCTCTTCCCCCAGCCCCAAACTGCTCTGCCAGTGAGCTGAAAGACCAACAATACCCCCACCCCCCCGAAACATCCCCCCTGCATCTGCTTTAGCAGCCAGGGGATGTGTGTACTCTCTCCTCTTCTGTCTAGAGCTACCCAGCTGCTCTTCCTTCCAGGGCTTAAAAAAAAAAGGGAGCTAATTCTCACTGCCTCTTGATTTATTTCTATTTTTTTCCCTTTCTGCACCTCCTGGGGCTGTTGCAGTTGCAGGTACAGTACCACACCAGCTGCTGCTGGACTTTACCTCTGCGCATCTTCCCACCAGAGACAGGGTTTTGCTGGAGTTGACTTTGCCTCATCGTGGGCTCGGTCCCTCCGAGCTGCTGGGATCGATGTGGGTTCATGCAGCCAGGGGCTCTATCCCCTCCCCATCCCTACCTTTCCTCATTTAGAGAGGCTTTAAGGCAACATACAGAGTTTTCTCTAATTATAGAGTCATAGAATGGTTTAGGTCGGAAGGGACCTTAAGGGTCATCTAGTTCCAACCCCGGTTTCCCATTTATACCTCCTTATTCCCTCCTGGTCTCTGCTTTTTCGGGGACTGTTGTCACACTGGAACAAGCTGAAAATGCAGCATCCAAAGGATAGTCCCTTTGTGGTTTTTCCAAGCAAAAAATTCTGCAGTAGAGAAATTGTTAGAATGGAAGGCTGCTTTGGAGAGCAAATGGAGGAAAAGCCTCCAGAAGGAGAAAACAGATGACCCTCTTGATTTTCCAGGTAGTGAAACAGGATTAAACCTTTGGGAGAAAATGCTGGGGACTTGTTAGTTGGAATAAGAGGCCATTAGCAAGCTCTCGTCCTTGCACATGTCCCTCTGAATGCCCTTGAGTGGTCCAGGACATGTGTCCAAGGAACGTGGAGGGGAGAGCGTGGGTGGGTGCTCCATCATGGGTGCTCCAGGATGGTGGTTTGGGAGTTAAGTCTCCCCCTGTAACCATGGGAGGGGAGGGGTGGGGTGTCAGTCCCATCTTCTGGCGGGGTTCATGCCTCTGCCTTCCTCCCCAGGGCAAGGAGAAGTTCCTGGCCATCCTCAACAAGTACATGGAGATCCACGGCACGGTTTATTACGAGACACAGCGGCCGCCCGAGGTCCCGGCGTTCGTGAAGAACCATGGGCTGCTGCCACAGCACGAGTTCCAGCAGCTGCTGAGGAAGGCGAAGGTGGGTGAGAACCAGCCGGGGTGTCCTCGGGACCCCCGCTAACCAGCCAGCATTGAAGACTCGGTTGCCTTGAGAAATAAAACCTAATTAAAGGAGGAGGCGGGGGGAGAGGCCGTTATCTGCGCTCCTCCCAGGCTCGCAGGCACTATCAGCAGGGCTAATTAGCCAGGAGCCGAGCTGAGCACATCATTTCAAATCAAGATGTGGCTGATGAGTTTCTCCTTGCAGACTGTCCGCAGACGGAGCACAAAGTTTCCTGATTAATTCATTTATTGCTAAGTGGGATGGGTTTTTTTTTTTTTCCTCTTCTCCCTACAGCTGTGATAAAAATAGATGGGATTCTCGGAGCGAGTGTGTGGGCACGTCCTGGTTGCCTTCAGCCGGGGTCTGGGGGAAATGCTGTTGGTTCTCCAGCCCAAATGGCTTTGGCAAACCAGTATTTTTCCATATGGGCCCAGTATGATGGTTGTAACCACCGTGGGGAGACTTGTTGCTCCTGAGCACCTTGTTGCTTTGCATGAGTGGGCTGTGAGCCATGGAGAAGGGGGGGGAAAGACTGTAGCACATTTATCTATGGGGTGTTGAACCACATGGAGCTGCCACAAATGCTTGGTGTGGAGGACCAGAGCAGCAGAGAGGGATGCTGGCGGGTTATTTGGGAGAATTTCCCATGGGGTTGGCTGCGTTTGCTCACCACCACATGGGTTTCTCCCTTGCAGCTCTTCATTGGCTTTGGGTTCCCCTACGAGGGTCCTGCCCCGCTGGAGGCCATCGCCAACGGCTGCGTTTTCCTGCAGGCGCGTTTCAACCCCCCCCACAGCTCCCTCAACCACGAGTTCTTCCGCGGGAAGCCCACGTCGAGAGAGGTGAGTCTGGCAGGAGGGGAGTGGGTGGGCAGGATGCAGCCACCTTCACAGCAGGCTTCAGGCCAGCCCGGGGAATAGCAGTTGCTAAACTGAGATGGTTTTTTGGGTGGGTGAGATTTTCCTCCCAAGTACAGATAACCTGCAGATGGGTTCCTCTCTCCCATCCTCCCATCACCTCCATCTGGAGTGTTTCGATGCAAGGGGCCCTGCTGTGGCTCTGGTGATGCAGGAGGCTTCTTGCAGACCACAAACCCCAGCTCCGTCCCCGTCAGTCCAGGTCCAGGCACAGCCCATACCTTGCTCCCAAACCGGGGTGATGCTCCCCTCTTCAGCCTCTTGTACATTCAGCCTCTTGTACAGAGGGACGCCAGGACCTCCATGGTGTTGCAGGGGTACGAAATCCCTCCCAGGCTTGCCCGCCGCTGGGGTTTCAATCTAAGTGAAGCAGGAACTCTTTAAAAGTTAAAGGGTTGAGAAAATTGCCTCTTTTATTATTAATAAAGTGGATAATGCAGTGCAACGCTCCCTCTCGCTGAGCAGGGCTTTGCTGGGGGGCTGTGCAGGCTCAGCCCTGCCACAGCCCAGCTCAGTGGCCCCCATCCTGGGTTTGGGTGGTAGGGCTGTCCTGCACCCCTGTGTCTGTCCCATGCAGCCCTCTAATTAGCTGTGGGTGTTAGCACCCATCCCGGGTGGGTGCTGTGGTTGTGCTTCAGCCCGGAGCTGGGAGGGCAGGCGGGAGCCAGGGCTGGGAAATGCCCCGGGGTGTGGAGGGGAAGGAGGTGATCAATCTGTTGGCAAAGAATGGGAAAGGACAGTGAGCTGGAGAATAAAACAGAGAGCACACCCTGCTCTCCTCCTCCAGCTGGCAGGATTTCAGACCCCCCTGCAACTGCTCCTCGGTGCCCCCGAAATGCCTCCTCAGCTCAGCATCCTCTCCTGTCCCTTTTCCGCATCCCTAGATCTGTGCTCTGGCTGCCTTGCAGCAGCTCAGGGGCTGAAATAAAAGCAGTGTATCCCCAAAAATTGCCTGGTGAGAGGCAGGTGGCCGCGGGGTACCAGTGTGTGGAGCTGCCTGTGGCATCAGGCTGGTGCAGCTTCCTTCCAGCACCGCTTTCTTCTGCTGCCAGACTTCCCCAGCTTTCTGTGGTGATGGATTTTCTCTCTGCCTTGTTTCTGGAGCTGGCAAACCTGGGAGTCATGGTGCCTTCCCAGAGCTTTGCTGTCTTGGTCTATTTTTGCCATTCCAGACCCTCAGATGGCTTGGGTCAAGGTTAGATTGTACCCGGGTTACGGAGATGGGGACATGGAGGGCTGTGGAGGCAACTTCAGTGTTGAAGGCAAAGGGGCATCCCAACCCAGTGAGAAGTTTAGAGCATCAGCCTGATGTCGGGGGGCAGCTGGGTTCAGAGAAAACCTTTTTTTTTTTCCAGCACATCCCTCTGTGCAATGGTTTAAATCCCAATGTGTCTGTGCCTGAGCCTGTTGCTCCTCTCGGCTGTCACGACTGCGGGTGGCAGACAGCAGCCGTTCTGGCAGGGACTGCAAAAACCAGCTCCCACTGCTGTGTTTTAGGTGTCCTCCCAACACCCATATGCTGAAGACTTCATCGGGAAGCCGCATGTGTGGACTGTCGACTACAATAACTCCGAGGAGTTTGAAGCTGCTATCAAAACCATCATGAGGACCCAGGTACGGCTCGGAGGAGGTATCTCCCCACGGCTGGCTTTGCTGGGACAGGCATCAGCAGTGGTTGCTGGTGCCTGGCTCCCCATTTTGAGCATTAATTGCTTTTCCTTCCCTGTTTCCCCTTGGAAATTAATTGCACGTGCAGAGCAGAAATCTTCCTCTCCTACAGCTTCAGGGGGACTCGTGCTCTTGCCTTGCTTTGGTACAAGCATCGTAGGTGTTTGCCCAGGGCAGTGTCGTGCCCGTGCCCTTGAGGAATCCCCTGGGAATCCCAGAGCAAGGGGAAGCTGAGATAAGGGAGATGAGGTTTGGGAGCAGGAGGCTGAGTTGGAGGAGATGTGGCACAGTGCTGGGACCTGGCGTGAAGCAAAGAAAAACCCAGAGACCATCTCCCTGCGAAGTACCCTGAGAGCTACCGACCTCTGCGCCTGCCATTACCCCATTTCAATGTTCATCATTATCATTCAAATCGAGCAAATTGATAGAAATAGCCCCAGGAGTTGCCTCTGTGAAGGATGAAGGGATGTAAGGAGCAAGGGGGGGATGCAGGAGTCTCTTGGGAAAGGCAGCACTCCTGCTGCGCCCGCCCTGGAAACGTTCCCTCATGAATATTTACCTCCTGCCCTGTGGCAGGAGCCTTTCAAGTTGTCCAAATTATTAAAGTCAATTTTCCTGGAGGGGAGAAAAGTGCTGATCTCCATTTTGCTTGTGATTTGCTTGGCTGGGGATGAGCAGTCCCCCCGTGAGGATTGATGATGGGCTGTGGAACCGGGGCTCTGCGTCAGGCTGCGGGGTCCACGGTGCCGGGTGGGATTTTGGGGGGGGACAGGAGTGATGCTGGCCGGAGAAGTGTCATCTTTGCTTTTCCCTGCAGTAGGAGCTGTCTGTGACACTCTGGGGACTTTATTCAGCTGATGTGGCCACCCTGTCTGCCCGGGTCTCACACCTTCTCATGGGTGATGGCCACAGCTCCTCACCTCACGCTGATTTTCTCTGCGAGTTTGCAAAGACCGAACGAACCCGACTTTGGAAAACAGTTGTTGTTTTGCACATTCATTCCGGTATCTCGATTAAAATTAAATTAAAAATAATTACATCCCTGCTGCTGTGCTGCCAGGCCAGCTGTCAGCGCTTGACCCTCCACCATCTGGGCTGGAGAGATGGCCCCGAAGTGAAGGCGACACTGGGGGTGGGTGGACAGGAGCTGCTGATGTTTCAGGAGAGGGAAGGAAATTTTCCAGAAAGGAGAAAGAAAATAGTGAAGCCTGGTGCTATTAAAATAATTTCAAATTGTTGGAGAATTAAGGGGGGAGGAAAGGGCTCTGCTGGCTCCTGAGCAGCTGTGTTGTGCCGCAATCTCAACTGGATGTTCAGCAGGGCATTTAGATGCTTAATGATAATTCTGGTTGAAAAAAGAGAAGAGAAAAAGGATTTTTAGGAAAGGACTTGGTGGCGTAACGGGCACCAGGCAGGAGGAGCCGGTGTGGGGACCTGCTGCCATCTCCACTCTTCTCCCCATTCCCACTCGTCATGTAAATGCAGCTGCGGTGTAACCACAACACGTCCTGCCTCCCTGCCTTAATTAACATTTCTCCAGTTGCTGAACAGCTGATGGAGGGCAGGGGAAGCAGAGCTGGACCAGGGGTGTCGGTAACACCAGCACAGCATCCCAGGGTGGCTGCTCTCTGTTTGCCATCCCAGGGAGACACCCTCTACAGTCGAATAAACTCCATCCCCCTTGGGACCATGGGGCAGCTAAAGCTGCCACCCACCTCTGTGGCACCAGGGACCCTCCACCCTGAGTTTCCCCCCTGCAAAGCAGCCCAACCTCATCTGCTGGGAGGTTGAAGTCCTAAATTCGCCTCAAATTAATAAAATTAGGTGCTGATGTCTGTCCAGCTTGCAGTGAAAACAGGCAGTCGCTCTGGAGAGAAGTTACTCCTTCCCACCAAGAAGCGCTGGGTTAATCCCACAACTCTCCTCTCTGGGTTTTTTTTTAAAGATATTGTATAAATCCTCCCAAAGCAGAGCAGTGTGTGAGTGTGAATAACTTACAATTCTTTTTCTTTCAAGCAATTTCTTTTTCCCCCCCCCCTTTTCCCCCCCTTTTTATCTTTTATATGGAAAGGTCTGCTTTATTAGAGATGCTGTCAAGGCAATTAAGCCTAAAACCTGACCTACCTTACAGGTTTAAAAGCTTTATTATTGGCTTTGGCTTCAGGAATCCCTTGGTATCTTGTCTTTAAAATACTGTTTGTTACAGCAGGAATTGAAAACAAGGGTATTAGCAGGAGGAGCAGCAGAAAGCTGGGAGTAGGAGCTGTCTGTGACACTCTGGGGACTTTATTCAGCTGATGTGGCCACCCTGTCTGCCCGGGTCTCACACCTTCTCATGGGTGATGGCCACAGCTCCTCACCTCACGCTGATTTTCTCTGCGAGTTTGCAAAGACCGAACGAACCCGACTTTGGAAAACAGTTGTTGTTTTGCACATTCATTCCGGTATCTCGATTAAAATTAAATTAAAAATAATTACATCCCTGCTGCTGTGCTGCCAGGCCAGCTGTCAGCGCTTGACCCTCCACCATCTGGGCTGGAGAGATGGCCCCGAAGTGAAGGCGACACTGGGGGTGGGTGGACAGGAGCTGCTGATGTTTCAGGAGAGGGAAGGAAATTTTCCAGAAAGGAGAAAGAAAATAGTGAAGCCTGGTGCTATTAAAATAATTTCAAATTGTTGGAGAATTAAGGGGGGAGGAAAGGGCTCTGCTGGCTCCTGAGCAGCTGTGTTGTGCCGCAATCTCAACTGGATGTTCAGCAGGGCATTTAGATGCTTAATGATAATTCTGGTTGAAAAAAGAGAAGAGAAAAAGGATTTTTAGGAAAGGACTTGGTGGCGTAACGGGCACCAGGCAGGAGGAGCCGGTGTGGGGACCTGCTGCCATCTCCACTCTTCTCCCCATTCCCACTCGTCATGTAAATGCAGCTGCGGTGTAACCACAACACGTCCTGCCTCCCTGCCTTAATTAACATTTCTCCAGTTGCTGAACAGCTGATGGAGGGCAGGGGAAGCAGAGCTGGACCAGGGGTGTCGGTAACACCAGCACAGCATCCCAGGGTGGCTGCTCTCTGTTTGCCATCCCAGGGAGACACCCTCTACAGTCGAATAAACTCCATCCCCCTTGGGACCATGGGGCAGCTAAAGCTGCCACCCACCTCTGTGGCACCAGGGACCCTCCACCCTGAGTTTCCCCCCTGCAAAGCAGCCCAACCTCATCTGCTGGGAGGTTGAAGTCCTAAATTCGCCTCAAATTAATAAAATTAGGTGCTGATGTCTGTCCAGCTTGCAGTGAAAACAGGCAGTCGCTCTGGAGAGAAGTTACTCCTTCCCACCAAGAAGCGCTGGGTTAATCCCACAACTCTCCTCTCTGGGTTTTTTTTTAAAGATATTGTATAAATCCTCCCAAAGCAGAGCAGTGTGTGAGTGTGAATAACTTACAATTCTTTTTCTTTCAAGCAATTTCTTTTTTCCCCCCCCCTTTTCCCCCCCTTTTTATCTTTTATATGGAAAGGTCTGCTTTATTAGAGATGCTGTCAAGGCAATTAAGCCTAAAACCTGACCTACCTTACAGGTTTAAAAGCTTTATTATTGGCTTTGGCTTCAGGAATCCCTTGGTATCTTGTCTTTAAAATACTGTTTGTTACAGCAGGAATTGAAAACAAGGGCATTAGCAGGAGGAGCAGCAGAAAGCTGGGGGCCGGGCAGTTCAGTGTTGCCGTTCCCAGCCGGGTTCTGGAGCTTCAAGAAACTTATTTTTTTCTCTGAAGGCGAAACGGGGTGTTTTGTTATCAGAATATCAAACAAATTTGTCTGTGTTCCAGAATAACCACCATCAATTTATTTTTTCAGTCAAAACATTTCATTTCAACATTACTGGAATGAAATAATATGGTTGTGTTTCCCATCTGCCTGCCTTTGTTTCAAGATACCCTGCCAGTTTATTGAAAGGAAGGTTTATATCCGAAATGATGCATTTCCCTTTGCTTCAGCAACCCAAACAGATTGCTGGCCCCAAAGCACGGCATTTCTCCCCTCCTTGATGGGTGGAAACACTGGAAATTGAAAACTGACCTGAAATTGATATTATGTTTCTCTTTTTTGATGTTGTGTGGCTGTAAAATCACTTATCCCACAGCTTTAGTTTTGCATCTTCCAGGCAGAACTCAGTAAAACGGTTTTGGGGGATATGGGATGTTGTGGGAAGCTGTGAGATGTCTCCTTTGCTCTGCTATCAGCTTTTTCTGGTGGAAACCATGCTGTGCTGGGAACTGGGGTGCCTGGAACACCTCAAGAGCTTTGGGAGCTGTTTTGGTGAACCTGGTGGTAATTCTGATGTGGTCAAGCTGACAAACAAGCTCGCCCTGGTTTAGAGCATCGTGGCTCTGGGGGATTTGCTGATGCTCTGGCAATATTGTAGTGTTATTTTGGGGCTGCCCCATCCTGCCCATGTCTCTCCGGCCAGGTCGCTCTGGCGTGGCTGTGTTGCTGTGATTTCTATCGCAGGCTCCCAGGGCAGCAGCTTGGAGTGGGATGTGCCATCCCCATCGCCACAGCCCTGCCCTGGCTCCCTTGGTGTGTTTGGAGCCACCCGGGGCTGCTGGCAGGGACTGGCTGCTGTATTTGTGCAAATAAAGCAGTTGAGATGCAGCCGGCGTCCCACAGCAGCCTCAATTTGCTTGAAAGAAACTTCTTCTGGAAAGAGATCTGAATCATGGCTTGGGTTTGCAATACGGGTGGTTTTTTTTTCCCAAGAAAAGTCCTTGTGCTCCCCTCCCTCATCCTTTCAGAGGTGGCACCTGCTCCAGGGGAGCAACACCTGGGGAAGGTTTTTGACGAGCTGTGTCTCTGCCATTCATCCCCCTTTAAAGCAGTTTTGGGTTTCCCTGATGGCTCACATCCCTGACCTATTTATAAGGAAAATTGAAACGGTGCAAGCACCAAACCCCTCTACTCCAGGGATCAGCACAGTCCCACGGGGCCAAGAGACAGATTGTGTCCCCCGGGGAGAGGTGATGCCGGGAGGATTGTCCCGGTGATGGATTGTGGCCATTAGCCAGAGTTTAGAGGCTGGAGAAGGAGAGAGGTTTTTCAGGCACCACCATTTTCTTGGCCTTCAGCTTTTTCCATCATCAAAAATAGGCCTCGCACAAGCAATTTAATAGACCCAATATTCTGGTGTAGTGAAGGGAGAAGGCTTCATTATATTAAAGTCAAACATACAGGAATATAATGGAAAATTATACATTTCAGACTATGCTTGAAAGAGTGGCATATTAAACATCACAGCGAAAATAGCTGGTTAAAGTGTTCCCAGCCTGCTGTTACGTGCTGGCAGAGAATTGCATTATTTTTCTACTTATTTGTCTGATGATGTTTGGATATTTTTTTTTCTCTTTCTTTTCCTTTTGAGCGAGGGAGACTTATTGCTCTCTTCAGCTCTGGGACTCCCTGCTGGGGACTATAAAACCAGGGCTCTGGTGGCTGTATCCCCACGGGCCACCAGTAACTCCCCATCTGGCTGCTGGAGAGCGGTGGGGCTGGTTGAGCACATACTGGTTTGCCACGCTGTGCTGTGCCTTTGCTCTGGCCCCATCTTCCCCACCCACACGTGGGGTAAAGGATGGCAAAATCCATCTTCACCACTTCTCCCCTGCTCCCTCCCGTAGCATCCCATGCATCGCTCCATGGGGCAGCGGGATGCTGTGGTCCCCACATCAGAGCCCCCCCCCCCACACACACTCTCCTCCTCCCTCCCGGGGCTCCGGGGAGATCCTGAGCTCCCGGTGCAGGGAGCAGCATTAACGATGTGACTGTCAAGAGGAGGCTAAGCCTGTCAGATTTTAATTAAACAATTATCTTCCTGAAACTGGTATTTTCCATCAGTCCTGGGTGCACGAGCTGAATCGTAACGAGAGCTGGAGAGGGGAGCAGGGGAGAGGGAGAGTCTTTGGGGGAATCCCTGGGGCAGATGGGGGTGTCGGGGCTGGATGAGCCGGGGCTGCAGCCTCCTGGTGCCCCCGGACCCAGCCTGGGAGCCTGCGAGCAGGGGGGATTGCACCCAGAGCATCACCTCTGGGTACACACTGCAGGGAGGCTCTCTGGGGATGTGCTGCATCCCACCAGGTCCCACACAGTGTTTTGGGGGGAAAGAGGCTGTTTTACAGAATTACATCTGCACCATGCCTGGCGTAAGGGTCCTGGGAAAAGCCCCTGAGTGTTGCAACCGTCAAGGCAGTGGTATGATGAGACCAAGCACTGGTGATGCTGAGTGAGGGGAGGTTTGTCTCCCTTGAGTAGGTGCCAGGCAGCCCCCGTCCTGGCACGGGCTTTGTGTGACCCAGATGGGTGGTTTTGCTTTGTGGAGGACTCTGCCCTGGTTAACCAAGCTCCCGTCAGCAATTCGGAGGCAGAATCAGTGCCTGTCATCATGTCGGCCCTGATTAGCGTGCACATCTGTAATTAGACGGAGCAGCTGTGATTTCCAGCCCTGCTGAGATCTCAGGTGGGATATTTATGGCAGGGAGATGCTTAGAGGGATCTTCTCGGCAGACTGAGCCTTTGAGCTTGGGTTTGACAGCTACTTCAAAAGGAGATAGCTATTTCGGAGGTGCAGAGCTCAGAAAATAGAAGAACCAGAGTTTTCCAGGTTGAATTATCTTTGGGGTGGTTTTGCTTATAATCCTTCTTTAGCATGAAGCTCTGCAGAGATGCACAGCAGGGAAAGGGGGGGTCGTCCCAGTACCAGCCCCTTCCATGTGCCGATGTCCTCGTGTAATGTGTCTGGAAAAACATGGGAGTGCAGAAAAATCTGTCTTCCCAGGGCAGAAAGTTCCTCAAAAAATAATTTGTTCCAGAGGGAAGGGTTACATCAGCAAGGCAGCCCTTGGGGCAATGCTCTTCTCATGGGGAAAAGCACCGCTGGCCCCAGGGCAATGGCCACGTACTGGTCCCACTGGAGGGCTCCTGCCTGCGAGCCCTGGGACCTGTGCTGCCACTGTGCCAGGGACACGCTGCTTTGGGGGATGCTGCCGAGCCATTCTGAGGGGGTGACTCTCAAGTGCTTTCTGGCTGGTGAAGTTTTTCCAGTCCTAGTTTTCTGCCCTGCTTTGCTCTGGTGGACAGACACAAGCCATGGGCTTCAGTAGATGGGTGAGGAGAACCCTTGCCCAGGCCACTGCTGTCCCCTGCCACTGGGCCCAGGAGAAAGGCAAGGCTGTCCCTGCTTGCTGCCTGTGCTCTGTTCTTCCCCCTTCACAGGTGGACCCTTACCTGCCTTACGAGTACACCTGCGAGGGGATGCTGGAGCGGATTCACGCCTACATACAGCACCAGGTTGGGGAGCATCCCTGTTCTCCCATGGCCCAGTTCTCCTGGGTGACCATCTCTGTTCTCCTTGTGGGACCATCCCTGTTCTCCCATGGCCCAGTTCTCCTGGGTGACCATCTCTGTTCTCCTTGTGGGACCATCCCTGTTCTCCCATGGCTCCATCCTGGTTCTCCTGGGTGACCATCTCTGTTCTCCTTGTGGGACCATCCCTGTTCTCCCATGGCTCCATCCCGGTTCTCCTGGCTGACCATCTCTGTTTTCCTTGTGGGACCATCTCTGTTCTCCCATGGCTCCATCCCGGTTCTCCTGGGTGACCATCTCTGTTCTCCTTGTGGGACCATCCCTGTTCTCCTATGGCTCCATCCCTGTTGCCCTGAGCAAGCAACCGCTGAGCCAGTGCAACTCCCCAGCAAGAGACCATGAGACCCAGCCCTGTTGGGGTCTAATCACAGAGAGCACCAGGACATGGGGGCTGGGGGAGATTTGTCATGAATCCAAGGTGCTGGGGGGGTTGGCAGAGGGTGGCTGGTGGTGGTGGGGCTGGGTCATGGCCTTTCTGCTGCAGAGAATAAGGCAGCACTGGGAGAAAAAGTGCCTTTATCTCCCACAGCTGGAGATGCCATCCATGCATGCAGGTGACCTCAAGCTGATGAGCAAACTCAGCAGCCCAAGTGTCCTCTGGTCCCACCAGCAGCCTCCTTTCCCCATCTCCAACCTCTTACCTCTGGGCACTGACCTGTTGTCTTCTCTCCCACTAGGATTTCTGCACCACGTCGTCCCCTCCTCTGCCTCCCAAGGCCAAGAGTCCTGCTATGCAAAGCCCTCCGAGCCCGCTGGCCCTATCCCCCAACGCCACTCACCTGGTGTGGTCCCCCAGTGCCAGCCGGGACCCCCACGCCTGGCCACCAGTGGACTCGCTGCAGGTGTGGGTGTCGGAGACCCAGCACTCCTGCACCGAGACGTGCCGGCAGCACGGGCTGGTCTGTGAGCCCACCTTCTTCAGGTTCCTCAACAAGAAGGAGGTGTTTCTCCAGTGAGTTGTGAGCTTCTCGGCGAGGCGGTGGTGGGGGCCATCAACCAGATGGTGCTCTCCTTGCTCCTCCCATCCCCAGCACCCATTTTCCTTGTGTTGTCCCTTCTGAAATCCCATCGAGGTGCCTTCATGCCCAAAGTGATGTAGGCAGGGTGCTGCCTGCCAAGCAGCCCGTTCCTTGCACGTGTTGGTCTTGACCAGCTTTGTTCTTCAGCAGGCACCTATAGCCTTTCCAGGCACGTTTCCATCTCTCTCCCGCCCCGTTCCTCTCCAACTCCTCCATGCTCTCTCCCTTTCTCTCTTTTTTAATGTCTTTCTCTATAAAACTGCATTTTGAGCACACAGCGGTGAAGTTTTAATAGAGTATAAATCTGCCACCGGGCTCCGTGCTGCTCTGTGGGCAATTAAAATGCGAGCATTACCATGGCTGTCACGCTGGTCAGGCAGGCGATGGGAGTCCCACTGACATTTTTATATGATAAATTAGGGCTGGGGCTTAGATTTCACTCTCTCCCCGCCGTGTCCCCCTCCAGACCTGGCTCAGGGACTCGCTGGTTGAGAGGGGTTGGTGGGAGGGCGATGCTGCTCCGTCTGCAGGCGGGGGTACAGGTGGGAGGAGGAGGATGCTGAGATCCACACTGGGCATTTCTGCCACTCCTCACAGCGTTTGCTGATGCCCACCATGGTTTTGCTGGCTAATTCTGGCTGGCAGGGGACACGTGGGCATCCATTGGACTCATGTGCCCTTCCAGGGGACATTAGCTGCGGCTGGAGGTGTCCATGGAGAATAGACAGACCTATTGGTCAGTGGGGGGATATGAAAGATATGGGTGGATTTTTGTGTGTGATTTCTGGAGCCATCCATGGCCCACGCAAGGGTTGGGGTGGTTTCTGGGCTGCAGAGTTGGGTTGCAAGGGTCACCCCTTCCTGCATGGTGCCTTGGGGCTGGTGACAAAGCATTCATGTGGAGCCAAGGGATGCCAAACATTGTGCTTATGGCTCCTGGTGTAACCAGCAGAGATCTGCCCACCGCTTAGCCAAGGAACCTCCCCAGGAAGGACAGAACAGCACTAGAAACCCTTCAGTGAAACCCCAGGCAGCCTCCTCACCTGAACTGACCCACATCTGTCTTTGTTGCCAGGCTCAGCATCACCTGCGACAGCACCGAGTACGAGATGAACCATCTCTACCCAGCAGTGGCCGAGAACGTCCACGAGTGCTACCTCCAGAAGGAGCCCCTGCTCTTCAGCTGCGCAGGCTACAACACCAAGTACCGGCGCCTCTGCCCCTGCCGTGACTACCGCCAAGGACAAGTGGCTCTCTGCAGGGACTGCTTGTGACTTGGTGTCCCCACCTCCGTGTTTGTGACACACAACGTGCAACGAGTGGCTTTTTCTCAAAGCTTCTGCAATATCCGAGGGAGGTGGGACAGGTTCCCCGCGGCAGGTGAGCCGGGGGCGTCAGACTCCGGGGGTTGTTTCGTCCAAATGTGAATGACCATGTCCTCACCTTTGGTTTCATTTTCTTCTCGAGGAGCATCGTCCAACCGCATCCGAACCCACCTGGACCTGGTGGTGCTGGGACGGGGTGGTGGGGAGAGGGGGGCTGGGGACACTCTTCCTCTCCTCTGGCAATGGGACAAGCCACCAGCAGACTGCAGTTTCAGGGTTTGCATCCTCTTCAAGCATCCTATGTTGTTTTATTTATTGAGTACCTTTTTTTTTAACCCTTCCCCCTAACAAGTGGTAAATTAAAGGGGAAGCAACACCCAGCCCTTCTGTGGGAGTTATTGGGCAGAGCTGTGTTGGGGGGCAAGGGAGGGGGCTCCTGGTGCCCACCTTGGCTGTGGAGCTGGGGGAGGACAAAGCTCAAGGAGAACGGCTGGGTTGGATGGACACGACGGGTACCCCCAGGAAGAGCTGGAGAGGGCTGGGTGGAAGCAAGGGGTGGGATGGGGCTGGGGAGGGCTCTGGGGAAGGATGCTGGTCCTCAGGGGGTTGCTGCTGGCAGGATGGAGTTGCCTGAAACCATCCCTCCCCAGCCCCAGGCTGCCGTCCACCCCACTGGGCCATGCACGGAGCTCTACGTCCCTCTGGGGAGCGAGGCATCGGAGCCGGCGTTGGGGGCACAGGGGCTGCTCGGGGTTCGGATGGGGGGGCAGGAAGGAGGAGGTGGTGCAGCAGCCAGAAGGAATCACTGGCGGGCACAGACCAAGGCCAAATGCAGCAAAAGCAGCATGGTGTCTCTGTGGCACCCCAAACGCTGTAGCCACGGGAAGAGGAGAGCTCCAAGGAACCGTCTTCCATGCGTGGTCTTTGCTTCCTCAACCTTTCTTCGTGCTGTTCGTCTCACTTTAGGAGAGTGTTCACTGCTGCCAGTATTTCCCCTTCTGGCCTGTCCCCCACCAGGGCTGGGGTGACCTGGTTTGTTTTCGTAGGGTTGCTCCCCAGAGCAAAGCTGTGAGCGTGTTGCTGTGAGGTTGGTGCTCAGCCCTCCTGTTGCTTGGAAACATCCTGTGGTGAGACTCCTGCATCCTGTAAAACACGTGGCTGGAAAGTTATGGGCTGGAGACTCCCTCCCAACCCTTCCCTGCATGGAAGAGCTCCCAGCCTGGCTGGTGAGGGGGCACAGAGAGGTGGCAGCCTGTCCTGGTGGTGTCACTGCAAGGTCCCAGGCCCTGCTAAGCTTGTTCTCCCTGGCTCAAGGTGACTGATGGAGAACAGTGGCATGGCAGGACAAGTGGGAGAGGTCTCCTCTGTGACCCAGCCACTCAGTGGAGCTGTGCCACATGGCTCTGGCACATCTAGCCTGTCCTCCCCACAGCTCGGTGGCTTGCAGGTGGGTTTGGGGAGAAAATCCCATTCCTTCAGCTGGGCAAGAGCATCGGGCAGACCCCAGCTCTCTCCCCAGCTCCCCTCACCCTCTCCCCGCTGTGACCCAAGGAAGGGGGACACCACAGGGTGCTCCTGTCCTCTGGGCATCCCTCCAGATGAGCCCACAAGCCCATGGACCCATCATGGTGAGACCGGCCGCATCCCGCGCTGGATGAGGTGGGAGCTGGAGCCGCTGCCATTATCCCAGAGTAATTTGTCATCTTCAGTGCAGAGTTGCGTAGGCAGCCTCCATCCTGCCTGTGACGCCAGACAAGGGGAAGGATTGATTAAGTAATTTTTGTGTCTCGCAGCCAGGGTGTGTATAAATGAAAGCAGCGCAAACCTCTCTTTGCAGAGCTGAGGAGCAATACCTTCTGCCTTTCTGGGGCACCTTTCATCTCCGTCTCAAGGCATCGCCTGGCGAAGGCTCCCGTGCCACTCACCCCGGCTCCTGCACCTCCTCCCAGAAGAGGCACAGGGGATTTGCTAGCAGGAACCACCAGCAATTCACTTCCCAGGGTTGTAAGGACCACATAAAACCCAGTTTTATAGGACATCTAAGTGAGCTTTAGGGAGGAGGAGGCTCAGGATGCCTCTCGAGGCAGCACTCGTTGCACATCAGCTCCCTGGGCAGCTTTCTCCACCGGTTCTGCTCAGCTGCTTTTAAAATAGCCTTCACCTTTTGGCAGCTCAGCGCCTGCCTCCTGCCACAGAGACTCCCAATTATCCCCCGGCAGGAGCATTTTTCTCCAAGCTGAAATAAAAGGCGGCTCACTCACCTTTGCCGCTGTCACGGGAAATAATGATCTGTCTGGAACCTTGTTGGATCTCGAGCCAGCCTGTAAATTCGGGTGATGGGGCTGAGTAATGCTCTGGTATTGCCTGTCATGTCTCTGCCCCATCAGCAGGACTTGGTGCTGCCCTGAGGATGCTGCCTGGGGAGAAGCCTCTCTTGTTGGTCTGTTGGTGATTGCACATCACTTCTGGGTGCGGGATGTAACGGGGACCAGAGTGTGGATGCTCGGGGAAGCCCCTTCTGCCTTGTCCCACGTGGAACCCCAGCTGCTGGGAGCAGGGGGATGCTTTGGTCTGTAAAACCCCACGTAGGGGCGAGGTAAGGACTTGGCTGGTTCAGTAATGCCAGTGCTGGGTATTAACAGTGGGTTTTGGATGCAGAATTGGCACCAAATTGTGATGTGGGGGTGTGTGCCAGGGCTGTGTTCAGCTTGGGGTGTATCAACTCCTGCACGCTGCTGGTCCTGGGCACCCTGAGACAGAGGTGGCAGCAAGGGACAGAGCCACCGGGTCAGCAGCAGCTCCTGGAGGAGCTGACTTAAAAGAAAAGAGGTTTTGTCATCTGGAAATGCTTTTTTTCTCTGCCTGTTTCTGGCTCTAGATGTGTCCAAGCGATGGCTGGAGCATCCCACTGCCTTCCCGAGCTCTTGCCCAACCAGGTCTCCAGCACTTGCCCCGATCTCCCCAGCCAGGACGTGCTTCCATCTGGGCAATCTAAGGATGATACATGAAGTTCACATTTTATTAAGTAGGAGCATGGAAAAGATTTAAAGGGAAGCTGAAGCGCTGCTATATGAAAGAGATTCTAATTACCGCAGCTAATTACTGAGTATAAATCCCCAGTTGGGAGGGGTACAGAAGGGGAAATGGTGTCAAAACTAGGAATAAAGTCAAACAATTAAAAATTAAATGAGGAGCTGTCAGCTACACCCTCTGACTGCGGGTGGATGGGACAGTTTATTTAAGAACCAGGGCACGTGCATGGGGATCCCCTGGAGTCTGCTCGGGAGGGAACATGGACCATCTGATGGCATCTCTGGTGGCATCGCAGCGGATAGAGCCTCCTGGAAGTTTTTTTTCTTTTAACCTGTTTTCCTCTTCTGGCAGCTGTGAAACCAGGACAGGCGTGTCGAAAGAATGATATTGTTCTGGAAATCCATTTTCCATACCTAGAAATGGAGCCAGGGGCAATTTTTGTTTCTGAGCCTCACTTGTCTTAGTAATTCTACTCAGAAATTTCTTTCTGGAGTTAGGGTGGGTTGGTGTTTCTTTTTTTTTGTCCTCTGTTTTTAATGTTGATGGCATCAAAACCTTCTATTGCCAGGGCAGCAGAGGGGTCTGGCGAGAGGGGGGTGGTCCCTGCCCCGGTGTCCCCTCGCAGCATCCCGCTGATGGCTGGGGACCTCTCCCCACACCAGCATCTTCCCCTGCAGAGGCTCAGCCACCCTGGGCTCCCAGAGCCACAATCTGGGCTGTAAATCACAGCCGGAGGGAGGTAATAGCGCTGCTCCCCGCTTATCTGGGGCTTTATTAGGAAATCGTTAAGCGGCTTTTCCCTCCGGATCCCCTGCTTATCAGCAGCCAGGTAAAATGGCAAATTGCATCCACGATGTGGACAGTCCAGGCAAGAGAAACCCATTTATTTCCCCTAACGGGTTTATCGCTAGATCAAGGAGCTGCTGAAGATGTAAGCACCGGTGGTTATTTCCCCAGGTGATGGATCTAGCTGCCACACAGCCTGCGGTAACCAAAGCACGCCGCCTGACAGGGATGTCTAATGGACCCGTGGTGGGGACTACTGGCTCATGTATTTCAAGGTCTTGCTTTAATTGAGTCCTGTCTCCCTGGTGTCATGCTGCTTTTTCTTTTCCTTTTTTTTTTTATTTTTTTTTTTCAGTATTACTATTATTATTTTCTCCCTCCTTTAGAAAGACTTCCCAAAATAAACTAATGCATTTAATCTCCTGTCCGCTTCCCTCATCTCTCCCTCCCTCTGGCAAAGCCAGAGCCATAAAGAAAGTTAGCAAATTGAAAACCTGTCCTCAGACTTATTGAGTGAAAAGAGCAGTGAAATCTGTTGCCTTTTTTTTTTTTCCTTGCTTTTTCATTTTTCTTTTACTTTTTTTTCTGGCAGAAAGGACTTGGGGAGGGGAGGGGGGTAAAACCCCCTGTCAAAGCTCTGGGGCTGAGTGTTCCCTTTCTTATCAGCTGGAGCAGTGATGCCCGGTGACACTCATTGTGGCTCGTTAGCGGAAAGCCATTAAAACTCTGGATTGATATTTTCTCAGGAGAGATAGGGCCCATGTGATATTATTCTCCAGGCAGGCAGAGAAATACCAGGACCCATCCACAAAGCAAGAGCAGAACTGCTGAGGATGCAGCTTCTCCCACCAGTGCCCTTGGGCAGCATCAGAGCCCAGCCAGGATCCAGCCCTCAGCATCCAGGTCCTCTGGGAAGGGGGAAAAAACAAAGGTTGGGAGGATGGGGA
The DNA here is from genome assembly GCF_001431845.1 of Calidris pugnax. NCBI lineage: Eukaryota > Metazoa > Chordata > Aves > Charadriiformes > Scolopacidae > Calidris > Calidris pugnax. The sequence goes on from NW_015090778.1 coordinate 6,340,254, forward strand.
GAGGGGGGAGTGTTTTGGAGGGGGGTGGTTTAGGTGCCTCTGTGGGGCTTCACCCCCAGCCAGGGTTCCTGGGTGCAGGTGCCACCAGAAAGGGATTCAACGGGGCAAAGATAAATTAATAATGTGGTCATTCCCGACATCTGGGTTGGGAAATCCAGGAGGAATGGGGCCGGCAGGGTGTGCATCCCCTCTCCTCAGCATCCCTCGGAGGGCTCCCACCACCTCTCACCCTCCAGAACCCAGCTCCCAGTAGAGACCAGTTGGAAACAGGAGAGAGGTTTGCTTTTAAAGTGAGCAACCAGACGTATCAGCTTTTCTATAAATATAAACCAGAAAACAGGAAATAACGATCTGCCCTAATTTAGTTCCTTTCATCTAAGGATTCAAAGCGCCTGACAGCATTGCCAAGAAATAAGGAAAGACTTTGCAACCTGCATGGAAAAATGCAGCCCTTTCAGGGGGGTGCGTGCAACATTTTGCTGAACGTTGCGTTTCAACCCCTCGCTCCCCAGCCCCAATTCTTTTCCGGATTGCCCCAATTCCTTCCCAAATTACCCCGATTTCCATGGCACTGAGACCGGGACCCGGCAAGTCAGCCTGGGAGTGGGTGACGTCCCTGCAGCTCGATGCAGCGCACAGCTGGCTGGCTGCCGCCGAGCCTGGAGGATTGTTTATTTATTCAATTAATTAAATTAATTAATTTTCAGGAGAGCGTTGAGAAGAATAATGGTGAGCGCCAGCAGCTGTGCCGGCTGTCTCGCTGCGGTGGCAGCGGGGACACGATCCGTGCCTGCGGCTCAGGGGAGCGAGGTGAGCCCGGCTGTGCAGCCCTGAATCATGGAATCACAGAAGGGTCTGGGTGGGAAGGGACCTTTAAAGGCCACCTGGTTCCACCCCCCCCCTGCCCTGAGCAGGGACATCTTCAACTTGGTCAGGTTGCTCAAAGCCCCGTCCAACCAGACCTGGAGTGTTCCTGGGGATGGGGCATCTCCCCAGGCTCTTCCAATGGACCTGGAGTGTTCCCGGGGATGGGGCATCTCCCCAGGCTCTTCCAACATTTCTGTCCTTCTGCAAAGGCTCGGGCAGGTTTGGTGGTGATGTTTGGGCCACCTTGGTTCCTGTCCCCAGAACACAGAACGCTATGGGGTTGGAAGTGACCTCTGGAGATCATCTAGTCCAACCCTCCCTGCCAGAGCAGGGTCACAGATCCTGCCACCTCTCCACCTTGGTCAAAGGAAGAGCAGTGACTGGGTGCTAACGTGGAGCTCAGCTGGCTGTCACCGCTGGTGGCAGTGCCACCACAAGCTCTACGTTATCACACAGTAGCGACCAGCCCTCTGCCCTGCCAGCTGTGGCCAGATGTGGCAAGGCAGAGACCGGACTTGGGAGCAAGAAGTTCCTGAAAGAAATCTGGGAGGCAACGGATTTCCACACTTAATTAACTCCACAAATTAATCCCAATTAGAAGCAGTAATTGGGATTATAGTGGTTAATCATCTCCCCCCGCCCCGGGCAACAACCACACTATCTGCTTTAACTTTATTATAAAAGCAGAGGACACAGAGTTACGTGTCCCCGGCACCGGAGCTGCCACCGCCACCACCCGGGCACACCCTGGGGAGGGGGAACTGGACCAGGAATGGTCCCCTTGATGTGCTGCTCCCCAGGATGAGTGACAGGTGAAGAGGTGGCACTATGTGACACAGTGACCCCCCCCTTGCGACTGACTGGATTGCATCATCTCCGCTTTTCCAAAAACATGGCAAATTTGGCTGCCATGCTCCTTTTTGGGCAGTTTTCTACCAGAAGACTAAACTGAGGGAAGATTTCATTGGGGTTTTTTTGTCCTGCTCCGCCGCTGTTTTATGCTGAAAAGAGCCTGAATGAAAACATCTGCTTATTATTCTTTTTTTCTGAGCACGTTAATTAAGCAGTGTCCTCCCATGATGGGTTCATCTCAGCGGGAATACGGAGCATCCTCCTGCACCACTCTTGGTCACGTTGGTTGTCCCATGGTGCTGGTGGGCTCTGGACCCTTCGGAGTCCCGGTGGCAGCTCAGGACTAAGCCCAGCCCTGGGTCCAAACCCACCTTCCTTCTCCCTACTGCTCCCTAAAGCCCTTGGGAGAGGCTTCACCCCAAGGGCTGGCTCCCAATGTGGCCCCAAAGGAAATGTTGAGAGTCCAGGACGCATCAAAGAAGGTTGGGCAAAGCTCTATTAAATGCCCCAGAGAAGACAAACTCACCACAGCAGAAAAGACAGGATGATGCTCCTTCTTACATTTGGCTCAGCTTTAGCCAAAGCCTCAGGGAACTCGTGCAGATCCTGGGGGTTAGGACCAGCGTGGAGGTGTTTTCCTGCGGAGGAAGGGCGATGCTGTCAGCATCCTCCCCTTCACACCTCCCCACCTCCAGCTCCTGCCACCACTCATCGCCCCCGAGGGGCTCGGTCTGGTTTTGTAGATGCTATTTCAGTCAGGTGTTTTTGTTGTAAGCGTTGTTGAGCGGAGAAAATAAAAACTCGAGGACCCCGGTGGTATTTTTAGACCCCTATCGGCGGCGAGCTTGAAATCCTCAACAGGATTGTAAAATAAAATTAATCTGCATCTGCCCTGCGTCATTTTACAAAGCTTGTCTCCTTCTCCTACCAGAGGGATGGTTTACAGCCCTGCTTATTTCGGTTTGAGAAGGAGCCAATTACCTGCCAGGCGGCCCCAGCTACAACAGACAGCAGCGGGAAACCATCAGGGATGGGGGCGAGGGGCGGGGGAGGGCAGAAGGAAATAAAATTGATGCTGTTTCTCGAGTTCACACCAAGCTTGTGCCCCATCCGGCTGCTCGGGTACCTGGGCAGATGCTGTCGGTGCAGGTGGAGTGAGCTGCACTGGTTGTACTGGTTTGTTTGCAGGGTAGAGCTGGTGGGGGGAACTGGGGGGAGCTGCTGGGGACCCAGGGGATGCTCTCAAGCTGGGGGGAGCTGGTGTGGCAACCCCCGAGCAACACCACACCACCCTGGATGGGGAGGGAGAAGTCTTATTGCCATAGAGACCGATGACACAGTTGAAAATTGGCTGCCATGGAAACCAGTTTGGGAGTCTGCGGGGCCATCCCACCCGAGCTGGTCCCTGGGTTGTGGGGACGGTGCTGGTCCATGTGGCATGGGGTGGCTGGGATGGTTGGATGCCCCAGAGTGGGGCTGAGCCCCCACTGCAGCCCCCAAAATGAGTTACTAGAGGGCCAAACTGGAGTAATGCAGCCCCAAACTGGGGAACTGAGCAGCCCAAACTGGAGTGGTCCAGGCTGGTGGGGAAAGAGCTGATGGATATCTCTGGGCTCTCGGCCACACAACCTGCCAACACTCGGGACTGCGAATTGCACAGAAACACAAACATTAAAGCAGCTGAGGGTGGAAATGTGGCACAAGCCACATCTCCTGAGAGAAATTCCAGGAGGGCTGGGAGGGAAGAGCAGGACTGGGATGAGGGGTCGGGGGGAGCAGCGGGAAGGGCAGGGGATGCTCTGGGCTTGGCAGCAGTGATGTGACGTGATGTGAATAGCGCTTCCTCCCCACCCAGAACCAATAAAGCATCTCCTGTTTGGGTTTTATGTGTGTTTTCCTTCCTAAAATAGGACTTTGGGAAAACAAGGGAGGCCTCGTCACCCCTGGGCTGACTCTTGTCTTTGCAAAAGAGAGGTGTCCTCAGTGGGGACCGAGGTGGCTTTTGTCACCCTTCTCATGGTCCATGCTCACTGTGCCACCCAGCAGTGTTTTAAACATCCCGGGATGCCTCCCTGCCTGTCTAGCCCTTGCTCCCAGCACAGACTGGGCTGGTATACATGGGCTGGTGGGGTCTGGGGGGTCACCTCCCCGACACCCACAGCAGAGAAGAAGCTCTGCCTTCTCCCACCATGTCCTCTCCCTGCCTTTCCCCTGCATCCAGCAGCATCTCCCCGCTGGCAGCTGGCAGAGGGATGCTCCAAGTGCGGGTGATGAGCACCTCGCCACTAGCTGGTAATTCTTCAACTCACCTACTCATCTTTTTGCCTACAGGAAAACGCCCACCAGCATTTCCAGCCATTCATTGCCTGCAGCAAAGCTGCCTGGCCGGACACAGGGCACCGGCTGTGCCCCCTTGCCCCAGGGGGTTGGGATGCCACCCCACATCAGAGCATCTTCCCACCCCAGACATGCCCCTGTCCCATGGGACCAGGGAATGCTCTGGCTGCAAATTTTGAGACTGAGTATCTCCACTGGTGGTGGGATGAAGTGATGGTGAAGGGATGGGAGCACACAAGACCTGGGGAGGAGACGAGGATTCCTTGAAGCTGTGGTCTTAAAAGCACTTTTCTGCCCTCATTACCTATTCCCAGGGGTCCAGATGCAGCAGCCTGGAGCCAGCCTGGCCTCCAGCAAGCCCACCCCACGGTGCAGGGAGGGTGGGAGCAGCTGGGACCTATAAAGGGCTGATAGAGGGGTTTTGGGCTGTGCTGCTGCAGGTGGGGGGCTCTGGGCTGGTCCTGGAGCCTGGCTACAGGAGGAGGGATGGTTGGTGTCCCTGAGGTTGGCTCGGTGAGTTGGTACCCCCACCCCTGTGCCCTGTGGGGAGGGTTGGGGTGGTGTTGGCAGTGACGTGGCTGATGGTTTGGGGGCTGTCAGGGATCTCCCCCCATCCTGAGATAGGCAGCCTGAGTCTCAGGAGCCGGGCTGAGCTGGGCAGGGCTTGTGGCTGGGACCCCCAGGTTTGGGGGGGTTGCTCCTCCTGTAACTGCTGGTTCCCAAAACCTGGTCCCTGTGGCAGGGGGAGGGATGGAGAGGCCGTTTTGTGTCGTGTCCCCCCCTCACTGGGTTGGTCCCCGAGAACTCGGCTTCCTCTAACCCGTGGCTGAGTGCAGCTCTCGCACTAACTGCAATCTCAAGATGCCCTTTAATTTTTAATGCTTCAATAAAACAGTAATTACAAACACTGCAATCTGAGTTTTTAAGCAGAAAGTATTAACTTCCCAGGGTTTAATTATTCAACAGAAATTAATGAATGTGGGGCAGGGTAGTGCTGGCTGCCTTGGCTTTCCCTAGCGGGACCAGCATCGATCTGCTCTGCAGGGAGGAGGGCTGGGGGGAAGGTGAAGCCCATCCCCGGTGCCTCGGGGCTGCCCAGGAATGCCCAGGTGCTGGTAGCAGTCAGGGCAGGAGGTGGCTGTGGGGACATCAATGTGCTGGGCTTGGGTCAGGGTGAGGAGAAGTCCAGGACGGGCAGCAGAACACCCTGTAAATAGCTTTTTCTCTGCTCCCTGCAGGATTCCCAGCCAAAGTGGTGCAGGATCCTGGCCATGGGGCACAGCTCTCTCTGGAAGGTCAGTGTGATCTGAGTCCTCTGTGGGAGGCTGTGCATTAACCAGAGTTAATGGGGAAACTGAGGCAGATGCCACCCCGGGAGGTGGTGTGACCCTGTGGCTGCTACCCTGTCCCCCCCCCACCCAGTGCCTGCCCCCATCCCCTGCCTGGGAGGGAACTTGGAATCTCTGGGTCTTTGTTTTCTGGAGCTTTCTGCAGTCTTAATTGTGCTCTGAGTTCCCTGGGAATGTTTTGGGCTTGCTTTTAATTACTTCGCTACAGCACGGTGTTGTTCAAAAGCACCTTTTCCAGGGAATGGGTCTGTTGAGACCAAGAGTGCTCCCAGGGCTGTTTAAATATAGCAAAAGAGTCAGTGTCTTGGCAAAGCTCATGGGTTGGGGCTGGCTGAAGTTGGACCCCCACTGTGCAGGGGGGATGGGACAGGGGGATAAAATACTCCCTGCCAGGAGCGAGTGATGAGGCTGCGGGAGTGCGGGATGCTCAGGGGGAGCATCGTGCTGAGACAGGACCTGTCAGGGTTCTCCAGCTCATTACACCCATTTCTCAGACCTCAGCCCTTTTCCCCACATCCACAAAGCCCGTTTTTCACGTAGGCACGATCCCGTGGCAGCATCCCATTCTAAGCAGCACATTCATACAGCGGTGGCCTTCAGCAATTAGCATCAGACGAGGTGTCAAGGAACCACGTCTGCTGGAAAAGCAAGTTGTTGTTGTTGTTATTAATAGTTAACTGTCATAACTTCATTAATAAGAAAACCTACCTGATAACTGTCTGCAAGACAGCTTCAGCCAGGGCTCCTTGCAAAATGGAAATGGCTGTTTGTCGGGGCTGGGTGAACAAATTGAAGAGAGTGGAGGAGGCAGCGAGGGCTGGTGGGGAGCGGGGTGGAGATGACGGCTCTGCTGACGAGGGGATGGGGAAGGAACGGGGCCTCATTTGCAAGGGAAATGAAATTATAACCCGCTCCGTTGCAGTCCTTGTGCTGCAGAGCCTGATGAGCTGTGCAGGAAGGTGTTGGAGCCCTGGGAGCACCCACCACCCTGGTGTGGGAGTGCAGCCCTATCGAGCCTGGGAGCACCCCCTGTGAGAGCAGGTCCTCGAACATACAAGGCTTTTGTACCCCCCCAAAGACTCTGGGGGTGATCTTCCGCCCATTGGGTGGGCTTGCATCTCCTTCACCACCTCTCTCTGCTCCTCAAAGCCTCATCTTACACCCTTTGGGCTGTATTTAGGGAAGGTGACAGCAATGAGTGTTGGGTCAGTCACTCCTGAAGTAGGAGTGGTGGGTGAGGAGAGCAGATGATGCTGGTCAGGGTGAGATCTCTGCTGAAGCAGGGGAATCCTGGTGCAGCAAGACATAGGGTACTCACCCTGTGATGCTGCTGTCACCTTGATTAGTGTCCCCAAATGGGTCTCATCACATGTGAGACAACACTTTTGGCCCACCTGCCTGTGATGGGAAGGTGGGTGGCTTTGGAGGCAGCTTCTGCCTGTGGTTGGGCAGTAAGTCCATCCCGTGGGATGCAGTCCATCCCTTAATGCACAGGGATGCATTAAGGACAGGATATAACCAGCTCCATCCCTGCACTAGGGATGCTCTTCTTCTATAATATATTTTCTTATTCCCATCCTGTGACCAGGGCATCAGCAGGTCCTGGGTGGGAACACGACTCCCTAAAGCTGCCTGGCCGGACACAGGGCACCGGCTGTGCCCCCTTGCCCCAGGGGGTTGGGATGCCACCCCACATCAGAGCCTACAGGAAAACGCCCACCAGCATTTCCAGCCATTCATTGCCTGCAGCAAAGCTGCCTGGCCGGACACAGGGCACCGGCTGTGCCCCCTTGCCCCAGGGGGTTGGGATGCCACCCCACATCAGAGCATCTTCCCACCCCAGACATGCCCCTGTCCCATGGGACCAGGGAATGCTCTGGCTGCAAATTTTGAGACTGAGTATCTCCACTGGTGGTGGGATGAAGTGATGGTGAAGGGATGGGAGCACACAAGACCTGGGGAGGAGACGAGGATTCCTTGAAGCTGTGGTCTTAAAAGCACTTTTCTGCCCTCATTACCTATTCCCAGGGGTCCAGATGCAGCAGCCTGGAGCCAGCCTGGCCTCCAGCAAGCCCACCCCACGGTGCAGGGAGGGTGGGAGCAGCTGGGACCTATAAAGGGCTGATAGAGGGGTTTTGGGCTGTGCTGCTGCAGGTGGGGGGCTCTGGGCTGGTCCTGGAGCCTGGCTACAGGAGGAGGGATGGTTGGTGTCCCTGAGGTTGGCTCGGTGAGTTGGTACCCCCACCCCTGTGCCCTGTGGGGAGGGTTGGGGTGGTGTTGGCAGTGACGTGGCTGATGGTTTGGGGGCTGTCAGGGATCTCCCCCCATCCTGAGATAGGCAGCCTGAGTCTCAGGAGCCGGGCTGAGCTGGGCAGGGCTTGTGGCTGGGACCCCCAGGTTTGGGGGGGTTGCTCCTCCTGTAACTGCTGGTTCCCAAAACCTGGTCCCTGTGGCAGGGGGAGGGATGGAGAGGCCGTTTTGTGTCGTGTCCCCCCCTCACTGGGTTGGTCCCCGAGAACTCGGCTTCCTCTAACCCGTGGCTGAGTGCAGCTCTCGCACTAACTGCAACCTCAAGATGCCCTTTAATTTTTAATGCTTCAATAAAACAGTAATTACAAACACTGCAATCTGAGTTTTTAAGCAGAAAGTATTAACTTCCCAGGGTTTAATTATTCAACAGAAATTAATGAATGTGGGGCAGGGTAGTGCTGGCTGCCTTGGCTTTCCCTAGCGGGACCAGCATCGATCTGCTCTGCAGGGAGGAGGGCTGGGGGGAAGGTGAAGCCCATCCCCGGTGCCTCGGGGCTGCCCAGGAATGCCCAGGTGCTGGTAGCAGTCAGGGCAGGAGGTGGCTGTGGGGACATCAATGTGCTGGGCTTGGGTCAGGGTGAGGAGAAGTCCAGGACGGGCAGCAGAACACCCTGTAAATAGCTTTTTCTCTGCTCCCTGCAGGATTCCCAGCCAAAGTGGTGCAGGATCCTGGCCATGGGGCACAGCTCTCTCTGGAAGGTCAGTGTGATCTGAGTCCTCTGTGGGAGGCTGTGCATTAACCAGAGTTAATGGGGAAACTGAGGCAGATGCCACCCCGGGAGGTGGTGTGACCCTGTGGCTGCTACCCTGTCCCCCCCCCACCCAGTGCCTGCCCCCATCCCCTGCCTGGGAGGGAACTTGGAATCTCTGGGTCTTTGTTTTCTGGAGCTTTCTGCAGTCTTAATTGTGCTCTGAGTTCCCTGGGAATGTTTTGGGCTTGCTTTTAATTACTTCGCTACAGCACGGTGTTGTTCAAAAGCACCTTTTCCAGGGAATGGGTCTGTTGAGACCAAGAGTGCTCCCAGGGCTGTTTAAATATAGCAAAAGAGTCAGTGTCTTGGCAAAGCTCATGGGTTGGGGCTGGCTGAAGTTGGACCCCCACTGTGCAGGGGGGATGGGACAGGGGGATAAAATACTCCCTGCCAGGAGCGAGTGATGAGGCTGCGGGAGTGCGGGATGCTCAGGGGGAGCATCGTGCTGAGACAGGACCTGTCAGGGTTCTCCAGCTCATTACACCCATTTCTCAGACCTCAGCCCTTTTCCCCACATCCACAAAGCCCGTTTTTCACGTAGGCACGATCCCGTGGCAGCATCCCATTCTAAGCAGCACATTCATACAGCGGTGGCCTTCAGCAATTAGCATCAGACGAGGTGTCAAGGAACCACGTCTGCTGGAAAAGCAAGTTGTTGTTGTTGTTATTAATAGTTAACTGTCATAACTTCATTAATAAGAAAACCTACCTGATAACTGTCTGCAAGACAGCTTCAGCCAGGGCTCCTTGCAAAATGGAAATGGCTGTTTGTCGGGGCTGGGTGAACAAATTGAAGAGAGTGGAGGAGGCAGCGAGGGCTGGTGGGGAGCGGGGTGGAGATGACGGCTCTGCTGACGAGGGGATGGGGAAGGAACGGGGCCTCATTTGCAAGGGAAATGAAATTATAACCCGCTCCGTTGCAGTCCTTGTGCTGCAGAGCCTGATGAGCTGTGCAGGAAGGTGTTGGAGCCCTGGGAGCACCCACCACCCTGGTGTGGGAGTGCAGCCCTATCGAGCCTGGGAGCACCCCCTGTGAGAGCAGGTCCTCGAACATACAAGGCTTTTGTACCCCCCCAAAGACTCTGGGGGTGATCTTCCGCCCATTGGGTGGGCTTGCATCTCCTTCACCACCTCTCTCTGCTCCTCAAAGCCTCATCTTACACCCTTTGGGCTGTATTTAGGGAAGGTGACAGCAATGAGTGTTGGGTCAGTCACTCCTGAAGTAGGAGTGGTGGGTGAGGAGAGCAGATGATGCTGGTCAGGGTGAGATCTCTGCTGAAGCAGGGGAATCCTGGTGCAGCAAGACATAGGGTACTCACCCTGTGATGCTGCTGTCACCTTGATTAGTGTCCCCAAATGGGTCTCATCACATGTGAGACAACACTTTTGGCCCACCTGCCTGTGATGGGAAGGTGGGTGGCTTTGGAGGCAGCTTCTGCCTGTGGTTGGGCAGTAAGTCCATCCCGTGGGATGCAGTCCATCCCTTAATGCACAGGGATGCATTAAGGACAGGATATAACCAGCTCCATCCCTGCACTAGGGATGCTCTTCTTCTATAATATATTTTCTTATTCCCATCCTGTGACCAGGGCATCAGCAGGTCCTGGGTGGGAACACGACTCCCTGGTCTCTGTCCCTTGGGATGATGTCTCCAGGACTGGAAAAATAAGGAAATTGGGCTTAAATGAGGAGCATCGGTGAGACAAGGAGTGATTTAAGTGACTCAGTTAATCAGTTGTGGCAGCTCTGGTCCGGGTGAGAGACCTGGCTGCTCCTCGCCAGCTCCGCGGGGAGAGTTCACAGAGCTCTGTCACCAATCACTCGGGGTGCTTTGTTTGGGTCTTAACTTTGATTTAACTTCAGTAGATTATAAAGACAAAAAGTCATTCCGAGGCCCTTTATTCAGGAGGAAAGAATAATAAGAATAATAAAAAAAAAAAAAGCCCAAATGGGGTAGTTCGAACTTGTCAAAATGATTTTCCACTCCTTCAAAATAATCTCACAAAACTGACCCAGATTTTACAAGGCACTCCGGCTTTCAAAGAGCTGCCTGTCTGTGCAGAAGACGGGTCTGTAAAATATATATCATCCTTTTTTCCCCCTGCCTTAGCAGTTTTACAAAACCTGTGCCTTGCCTCGTTCCTGTGGGATCTGTGAGGGCACGATGCTTTGTGGGGAAACACGATCCAGCCTTGTGGCTTATCCTGGGGCTGTGAAGCTGCTGGGATGCTCCCCAGGAGCGGGTGAGGTGTTTCGGGGTGAGGTGTTTTGGGGTGAGGCTGTGGCGTGTCTCCAACTGAGGTCCCCAGGTCACAGCTCCATGTGACAGCAACACCCTGCCCCAGCCACCTCGTGGAACAGCCTCTCCTTGTTTTTTGGGGAAGCTCAGGCTGAGCTCAGGGAGGGTGTGGGGGAGGAGAAGCCTCACCCAGCATGTGTGTGTGTCAATGAATAAGGGCTGCCCTGATGCCACGAGTGATGGGCAAGCTGGAGATACACAGGGATGGGGCGGGCGTCCAGATAACGGAGCTGAGCAACAGGATCAGGGCAGAGAGTGCTGAAACACCATCCGAAGGGGGACCTGGCTCTGCCCCAGGGGTGGTCAGGCATGTAGGCAGCCCCCAGCAGCCAGGGGAGAGGTGGGGGGTGGTTTTGGATGGGGGATGGCAAACGGGTTAGATTTTGAGGCTGATTTTTTTGTCCCTCAAGCTGTCTGGAGTGGCAGAGAAATCTGTCAGCTTTCATCCGAGGGAGGATTGTTAGCGAGGTGCTGGGCGAATTGCTGCTTCCTTGTTTGTTTAGTTAATTGGTTGGGTGTCAGGGAAGAAGGGGAAGGCAACCCCGGGCTGTGCATCCGGAGAAAGAGCAGGGCTGGCTGGCACTGAGCTCCTGGCTGGTGGCCGAGGGACCCGTGCCACCCGCTGGCTTGGCTTGCTGCGGGTCTCCCTGTGTTCTGAGAGCAGCCACGAGTTAATGACAACGGTGAATGAATCCTGCTAATTGTCCAGGGATCCTACCAGCTGCAGGGGCTGGAGGTGGGGAGAGCTATGGGAGCAATTGGGATAGTTCTGGTACTTGGATGCCCAGGGGTAGGTGAGTGGGGGGAGAGCTCTTGGATCAGCGAGTGTTGCTCAGGGATTTTCCTGCCAGATCTGGGTTTAAATCCTGGCTGTGGGGTGCTCGTGGTGCCCACGGGAGAGGACCAGCCGTGATGGTCGCAGGTGGGTTTGCTCTGCAAAGCCCAGCATTGAGCATCCCCCAGGATGTGCACCAGAAGCTGGTCCTGTGCTGAGCAGAGGGAAGCAGGACCCAGACGGGTCTCTTCATCCTCTGCAGAGCCCTCGACCTCTCTTCTTGCTTGTTCTCTGGGGCTGAGCATCTCATGAACTGTTAATGGGATAAACTAGATTTGAACCTGGGAAAAATTTTTTTAAACTTAATTTTTCATCTGACCGGATGAAAGTACTGCTCGTGCTGGCTGCCTTGCATTTTCTTTATTAATTTCATCATATTCTGCTGGGGTGCTGCGTTGCCTTCCTTTAGCAGCAGAGCAGTTTGCCCGTGAGCAGGGCAGCCTGGCTGCAGCATCCCCGCACCGGTGCGGTCCTTTGTGAGGGTCAGACCCCACTCCCATTTTCTTTAAAACCTATGAAGGTCTGAGTCCTGTTTTTATGACTAATGTGGGTGAGGGAATAGTGTATTACTGCCTTGCAGAAAGCATCGAGCTTGGGATGGGGATCTGCACCCAGCCAACAGCTGGGTGGGGGAATGGCAGATTTGCGGTTTTATTATGGAGGGAGAAAAGAAAAGAGGAGAAAAGATGAGGTTCAGGCAGGTTAAGTGCCAGTCCCAGGTGATACTGGCAGCTGTGGCAGGGAGCTGAAGGAAGATGCTCGCAGCACTGCCTGCTTCTGTCTGCCAAGAGGTGACAGCAAAAGGGAAGTGCTGTGAAATATTCTCTCCAGGACCCTCCTGACCATCTTTCCCCAAGGATCTTGGGGTAGGACCCCCCAAACCATGCAGCCACGTCATGGCTGCTCAAAGGCAGCCTGAGCAGCACTTGTTTTCTGACCACAAAACACCCCAAGAGAGAGAAATGGAGTGACAGACGATGCTCATGGCATGGAGGGTGTCCCCCCAAATCCACAGCTGCCCTGTCCAGAGCCTGTGCAACTTGGGAAGAAGCAAGAGGCCTGGTTTAGCTGCTGTTTTGGGCGTTAGAGCTGCTTCTTTTAAAATATGTTGCTGTTACTTCTTTTTTCCACCAAGGCATAATGTGGAAAAACATTTGCTGCTTCCTTAGATGCCTAATTAATGATAAGGCAAAGTGGGGAGGAGCCTGGCTGCTCCTTGCATCACGGTGCTGACAACTGGGGCTTTGCTCCAAGTTAGAGCCTGCATGAAGCAAGCTGGTAGGGCTGCTCCAGAGGCACAGGGGAAAAAAGAATGTTTCAATCTGTATTATTTCTTCATTTGTGTCCTTCTCAAAGCTTATCATCTTTGTAATCTGCTAAATATAAAAGCATCCCTACGGTTTCCTTAGCTGACCAGGCAAAGAAATTTGCCCAAGGAACAAGAAGGGGAGTCTCGGAGTCTGTCTGTCTAATGCAGCCCAGGGGGTACCAGGCAGCCATCCACAGCTGGACCAGCTCTTGGACCACCCCATGATGCTGCTTCGGGGTGGAATTGTGAAAATCAAAGATAAGAACAAGTTTTCTTCATGGAGTTTTGCTCAGATGCTTCTGGTGTGAGATGCTGTAGTACCTCCATGTCCTGCTGTAGGAAGAAACCCATAGCTCTCCCTGTGGGAAGGCTGGGGAGGTGGGAGAGCAGGGAAAAAATTGTTGCAAAAGCCTTTAGATCTGGTTTCCAAACGGTTTCTTGTGCACTCGGAGCCAGATTTGATGTTGGAGGTGTCTTTAAGAATGTAGTGACTTAAACTCTGAGCTCATTTGTTATGGACGTATGTGCTTTATTTGATGCTCTTTAACTAAACAGCCCAGCTTGACCTGGGAACATGAAGCTTGTGAGTGCACGGGGGGGGGGGAAAGCAGAGCCCTAAGAGTTTAATTGAGTGCAGCAGAGACTTTGGATGTGTTTCACAGCCTGCAGGGGCTCTGGGCACCGTGCTCGCCTGCCTTGGCCATGCTGATGTGAACCCAAGCACTGGCTGGGAGTGTTCCCCTGGCAGGAGCTGGAGCCCAGGAGTATCAAGAGCTTGTGCTCTTCTGCCTTCAGCAAAAAAATAAAAGGATGCATGGATATTTCCAAGGGAGACTGCTGTGGGCAGGTTGCCTGCAAAGCAGGCAGCTACCTTCCAAAAACGGGGAGGTGGAGGAGAGAGGAAGAGAAAAATAAACCAAACGAAAGCAGGGACTGTGCCAAAAGTGCCTTCTATTTATGATTTCGCAAGGTCAACAATAATCCCCACAGCTACAAGCACATAAAAATTGATTCTTTCCTGAAGAGATTGATGGATTCGTGGTCAGGGCATTTTCTCTGATCCTGCTGCCCTCTGGACATCGCTGAAATTTATGGAGATGCCGCGCGTTTCTCTCTAGAGGAGTAAATAGCTTCTCAAAAAGCAGGCAAACGCTTTCAATTCAGACCTGGGCTCCCAGGAAGCTGCTGTAAATAAGGGAAAGGCTTCCTCCCGCTGCTGGGCTGTGTTTCCACAGGTGAGAGAGCAGCTTTGGCTTCACGGTCTGCCTGCTGTGGGTCAGAGACTTTGTCCTGCCCCATCCCTCGGTGTGGGGCTGACACTCACCCCATGGCACACACACCTCTGCTCCTGCGAGAAATCTCACCTCCTGGTACCCCAGCACCAAAATCCCACCCAGGCCCAGCACAGCGCTGAGCAGCGAGGCAGAACCCACGAGGCTGAAGGCTCTTTTGGTTTGCCCTAATGCTCTCACAGGAGGGAAGAAGGGACAAACATTTCCAAAGCCTCGGTCTCCTTCCCTGACACTTCCCAAACAAGCTCATCTCACGACTCAGGTGTCGGCTGGAAACCTCCTTTGAGTTTTTTCTTTTTATTATTATTACTTTAAAAATACCCAGCTTTAAAGTCCCAGCGTTTGAAACCACCTTGTTTTCCACAAGTAGCAGGAAGCTACTAAACAAAGCCCATTTATTTTGCACAGCTTCATCCCCGCAGCTATTAAATCCTCGGCGCTATTGAATTCTTGAGAAGTTTTCCGGGCAGCAACGGGGCTTGTGCACAGGCTGCACACACCAGCCCTAATATCCCAGTAAGTGGTTTGTGCTCTTTGTGTCTCCCTTCTGGTTAACAAGAGGCTTTAGGTGTGCTCAAAAGACATTTCTATGAGTTCTACCGCGTAGCTTCTTCATATTGAGGGCGTTCTATAAAATGCTGCCATACAGAGGGATCCCAGCACTGGAGAAGTGGTGGGTTTGGGAGGTCGGGGAGGGATGGGCTGGTGGGGATGTGTGTGGAGAATCGATGCTGGGCTTTTTAACAACCACCCATGTATCGAGCAAAGCTTTTTAAAAGCCTTTCTGACAGCAGTGGGCTCCCTCCTTATAACGTGCCGGGGTTTATCGTGCCAGAAATAGGGACACGTGGAAATGCTGCCTGCCGCGCTCAGAAAGAACTTGGTGTTTGTCCTTTCTGTGTGGGTGGTGGTTCTCCAAACCGCAGAGCGAGGTTGGAGTGTGGCACCAGTAAAGCTGCTGTGATCTGGGGCCGTAGAGCCCACCATCCTGCCCTGCAGATGGCTCTGCCCTGGCCAGGGAGGGCAGGGGGAGACCCGGTGGGTTTTCTTCATCTCTGGTGTCCGTGCTGGCTCCAGCCACCCCCTGGTGCTGCTGAAGAGAGAGATGGTGGTAAAAGGATGGGGCAGGCAGCAAATAGGAAGAGGAGCCCAAGGTCAGTTGGAAAGGAGTAGAGGAGCATCTTGCAGACAGGAGAGATGAGCAATGAAGTCACCTGGGCACAGGCAGGAATGTCATAGACTCATAGAATTGTCTGGGTTGGAAGGGACCTTGAAGATCATCTAGTCCAATCATCAACCTAACTCTGATTAAAAACCGTCACTAAACCATGTCTCTAAGCACTATGCCAATCCATCTTTTAAATACCTCCAGGGACATGCTCAGAAGTCTTGGTGGGAAATGTCGGTGTTGCTTTGACTTAGGTTTCTGGAGCAATGCCACCCTGCCTGGCAGCTCTGTGTGGACACCCTGGAGCTGGGTGTGTTGGATGGGAGCAGCCCTGTGACATCCCCCAGGCTGCCCTCAGACCCTTCCCATGCCCAAGGACCTTGTGTCCTGGGTTGAGAGACACAGGACCACCCTGCCTGGCAGCTCTGTGTGGACACCCTGGAGCTGGGTGTGTTGGATGGGAGCAGCCCTGTGACATCCCCCAGGCTGCCCTCAGACCCTTCCCATGCCCAAGGACCTTGTGTCCTGGGTTGAGAGACACAGGACTAACTTTTCTTCTGATGCTGGGGAAAATTGCACTTTTAGAAGGCTCTAGTGTCCGAATTTGTGAAAATATTTACTTTATAGCCAGCCAGGCTCTGTGGGATTCAAGGTTAGTGTTTTTGAGTCTTGCCAGGCACAGGGATGAGGAGAAGCAAGCCCTGGGTATTTGACCCAGGCTGGCCAACAGGCAAAGAGGAGCATGGGTATTTGACCCAGGCTGGCCAACAGGATTATTTCATACCACGAATGACACATTCAATAGAAATTAGAAACGTTTGCTGTGTAGCTCTCTCTCCTTTGATGGTGGTGGGTCCAGACAACTCCTTGCCCTGGTGCTGGAACTCTCAGGTCTCCCTTCCTCCCAAAGCCGTTGCACTCGCAGTCTCAGGTCTCCTTTCCTCCTGAAGCCGTTGCGCTGGCAGGGTCCCACGTTTGCTGTCCCTGCTGGGAGTGTACAGCTTCCTGCTGAGAGGATTGGCTGGGTATAATTCTTGTGTATCTTATATCAGTATTGGGATTAGTACTGGTTCTTTAGTATTATTGTTAATTATTTAGTCTTAGCCTACTAAATCTATTTATATTTCAACCCTTGTGTATCTTTGTGTTCCCCGATTCCCCTTTCCACGTGGGGAGGGGTCATCGGGTGACAGAATAATTGTCTAAACAACAATAGATTGTTATGGGTTTTTTCAAACCGTAACACCTTGCAAGGAGGGAAGGAAGATAGTTGGCTCAATCCCTTCTTTGACCCGAATTTCAGCCTCTGGAGCAAGTGCTGAGTTTCCTCTGCCAGGGCTGCACAGCAGCCCTTGCTCTGCCACTCGCATACAAACTCTTCCTTGGAGGCTGTTGCCTTGTTGGAAGCTGCCCTGGGGTTTGCTGCTGTCTCCTTCCCCCCGTGCCGAGCCCTGCAGAGCATCCCTCTCCATCGGGCCACCTCCTCCACACCGCCCTTTGTGTTTCACACCTTTGGCCTCGCTGGGAAGCACAAACCATGATTACAAACCCAGGGAAATGCCACTGAGCCCCAGCCAGCCTCGGGCATTAAAACCTGGTGGGTTTTCATCCCCTGTTTCCCCCCCTGCAGAGTATCCCTCTCCATCGGGCCACCTCCTCCACACCGCCCTTTGTGTTTCACACCTTTGGCCTCGCTGGGAAGCACAAACCATGATTACAAACCCAGGGAAATGCCACTGAGCCCCAGCCAGCCTCAGGCATTAAAACCTGGTGGGTTTTCATCCCCTGGTAACCTCCTCGCGGCGCCTTTGCTTGTAACACCCCCTTCCTCTGCTGAACAGCAATCCCACACAAATCCTTTGGTATAAAGCCACTTCCCGGAGGGGTTTTCATCAACCCTGGATGGAGCCTGGTGATGTCTGCTCTGGTTCTCAGCGCATCCCAGCACCAAGTCCCCCTCCCACCCCATTTTTTTTCATCTGCCTGCAGGGAGAAGGTCTTGGAGAGGTGACAAATGTGGCTCCGTGCTCCCTGCCGGGCTTGCAAAGCGGCTGTTGGTCCCAAATTTAACCTCCTCCTCCTCCTTCCAAAGCGGGTAAACAGAAAAGCTATTTTCTCCTTCACCTCCAGCCCCGGCTCCCTGGACTCCGGGTGCCAGATGGCAGCGAGTGAAGGCTTTTGTGCCCATCTCCCCTTGCCAGGGAGCCACAACGCGTGGCTGCAGACGGAGGAGAAGCTCTTTCCCATCCATCTCTCGAGTGCTTTGTACCATCCACAGCAGGAACCCGCGGGGCTCGGCCGGTCGCTCACGGCGCTGCCTGGATAAGCAGCATCCTTTCTAAGTGTAAAAAAAAAAAAAAAAAAAAAAACCTCAGGATGGAGGAGCAGGGGATCAAAGGGGATCGGTGTGTGCCAACGGGCTGCCTCCCCTGCCACGCAGCCAGGGCGCTTCTCCACAGCATTGCTGCTTTTGTTCAACCCCCTTCGCTTTTTTTCCGGTGCCTTTTGAAGGGTGTTAAAAGCAGCCTGGCCTTGGAAAGACCTGTTGTATGGAGCTTTTATCGGTGGCTGTAAGTTATCTGCTGGAGGAGCCCTGGTACGGATGTTTGCTGCCTGCAAATGCTCTCTATTTCATTTTCTTTGCAGCTTCACGGTATTTTGTTTGACGGGGGGGAAAGCTCAGCCCAGGCCAAAGGGCAACCAGGAGTCCTTGTGGAGGCAACATCTGGCCCTGACACCGTTGCCCTGGGTAGGGAAGGGGGCACAACCTGACATCCCCCCCCCCGGGGACATCAGGTCAGGAATCACAGTGAACACCCAGTGCAGGGAAAAATAATCCCATTTTCCCTAACTGGGTTAAAGCCGCTGCCTGCTTTAGTTTTTACTTTAATTTTTACTTGCTTTAGTTTTGAACATTGGTTTCCAAACTGGAAAGTAGAGGAAAAGCCCCATGTTGCATGATGGAGGGGACAAGAGACCCCACATGAGAGGACAAGAGACCCCAGACCAGGGGATGCTTAGGAAATATAGTGTATATCATGGTGACACCTGAGAACTGTCACTCCCAGAGCCCAGCTCATGCTCTGCAAGCTGCAGAGAGGATGAGGGGCCCTTCTTTGCTGTTTTCCCAGCTTTTAACAAAAGCTGGGATGCTACAGGAGACAGGGATGTTGCCTGTGGTTGTACACAAGGTGCTGGTCAGGCAGCCCCAGCATCTTGCAGGGACCCATCACAGGAGGAAAACCAAACCCGTGTCCGTGTCAAAAGCAAGAGCTGAATCTGCTCCACTGATTTCCCAGGTGAGATCTCTGCCAACATTTAAAAAGGATAAATGAGATGACCTGGATAATTACAGGCCTGTCAGCTCCACTTCGATCCCGGGCAACTGATGGAGTGGCTGATGTGGGGATTAATACAGAATTAAAGGAGAATAATATCAGTAAATGAAAGTAAAGGTGTTAATGCCTATCAACAGGTTAAAGGCAGTAGATTTTGCAGGAGCAGCTCTTTGTTGTGGAGATGGCTGGTTTGGAGAGAGTGGGTTCGTGTGAGGTATTTTACTTGGGGGACAAACAGAGTAAGAAACCAGAGCAAGCCCAGCCCAGAAGACCACAGGACTTTGTGTCAACCAGTTGGATGTCACCGTGCGGTGCAAGGTCCCTGTGCCCCTCTGACTTGGGTGGGCCTTGATGGATGGGCAGCTCTGTGGGGACCTGGGGTTGACATCCCCGTCCCCATGGTTAAATCCATGTCCCACAGAGAGCCTGTTGTCTCCGTCCCACAGAGAGCTTGTTGTCTCCATCCCACCCTAGCTTCAAAAAGCAATGCACCACCCGGCATCCCAGTAGAGCCATGTCCTCCTGGTCATGCACAGACCCAGCACAGAGCTGCTATGGGGTCACCAGGGAAGGGAAAACACCAGAAGATGTGTCTCTGCCCCGTTCCTCCCAACATTGTGTTTCCTCCCCATGTTCTTCTGGCCTCCTCGCAGCCTCCCAGCTGGGAAGGGGTGTCAGCATCCGTGCAGGATCCGTCCCTGTGCTGGCTGCAGTGCTTGCCTCTTTTTCCAGTTGCCATAGGAACAGACGAAGGCCTCTAAAGCATCGCAGTGGGGTGCGCGTCTAGGTCATGCTGTGGAGCAGGCAACCATTTTATAGTGATAATAAATTCAGGGAATTGGGAATTTGGCCGAAGTAGCACGCGAGAAAAGGACTTGAAAAGGCAGAATGGAGATAAATGAACAAAAATAATTTTATGACAAATGACCCTGCGTTGCGCTAGACCTAACCGAAATCCTTTTCAGAGTTCAGGCGAAAGGGTCTGGGAACACAGATTGTAAGGAATGATTTGTCCCTGAAGCATGAAGACAGACAGGCAAAGCCAGCACCTGAAAGTGTTTAGGGACTATTGGATTTCGAAAACCTTCATTATCTTCTGTCCCTGTGATGTCTAGATGTGAATTACTGCTGGCCAAAGATTTACCATCCCTCCATTTGCATGACAGGAACCAGAGAGGCACCAAATCATCAGAGACGAAGGCTGGCCAAGCAGAGCCAACCTTCTGAAGGTCATTGAGAATCTGCTGGAAACATCTGTACAGGGAGATGGACGTGGGTGGCTTGGTGAAGCTCTGCAGATCTGTGCTGATGTGGAGACCTGAAGGTCTCCCAAAGCAGCACAGGGCTGGGGGGGTCTGGAAGGTCCCCTGGGATCTTGGGGAGCTCTTGAGTCAGCTGGCAGTGGCAGAAGGTGGATTTCTGGAGCTCTCATCCATGTGTTTGTGTTTGGCTGGTTCTCTCCTGCATCATGGCATAGAGATGCTCTCCTGCTCCAGCAGCGTAGGACACCAGCCCAAGACGCTGGTCAGGTGCTCCTCACCAACACGGCAAACTCCCATCATTTACTGCAGCATTTTTCCTACTCGTTTTCCCCTGTTTGGTGAAACAAAAGTAAACTCTTTGCTGACAGAGGCTGTCCCGGGGAAGCCTGTCTGTGGTAACACCAGCTGTAACATGTTGAGTTTCTGCAACGAGAGTTTGGTGGCAGGAAAGCACGTGGGCAGTAAGTGTGGGAGATGGTGGCAGGTCGGTGGCTGGAGCTGGCACCCATTGCAGTGGTGTCCTCTCATGCCCTAATGGGTTTGGAAGGGCTGAGAAATGGGTGAAATCAGGTGTATTAGGCAATCTTTGTGTTTTCCCAGCCCTCAGAGTACTAACAGAGGAGTCAGGGCTGTGGGTCGATGCAGACTCCCTGTTGACCCCAGCCTGGCACTCCTGGCTTGGCATGGTGAGCTCAGTGAAGCCCATGCAGATGTTCCCCTCCCCAAAACGCGCTTCATCTTTCCCCTAATTGTGCTGAGATTTGAAGTGCAGTCTCGCCGTGTCCTGTTGGCTTCGAGAAGCAGAATTTCTCACGCTGATTTAATCACCTCATTATGTCAAACAAGTTAGAGTTATTTTGAGGATGGCTAATGGGTGCCAATTTATACCCCTTGGCAACGCGCGGCCCATGCTTAGCCTTAGTGCTTGGTTTTTGGCAAGACAAAGAAAGCCTTGAGCTGATGTGTTTTATGGAGGAGAAGGCTCACCCGGGACCTGGGACATCTGGTGCTGGTGCTTTGCAAACACTTTCCTTGCCATGGCTTGCTTTCAGCTTATGCCTAGTTTGGTTTAAGAAGGCGGTGGTAGGAACCTGGCAATTCTTGAGCTGGGACGTTGCCGGAGCTCAAGGCAGGCAGGCACCAAAAATCATGGCAGCTCCATCCCTGGTGGTGCAAAGGTGCTTCTCATCCCTCCCAGAGGCCAAATCCCTGTCTGTGTGCTCCAGAGGAAGGAATTACACTGTCCTGGTCCTTCCGTCATCCCATCCCCAGCAGAGAGCAGCTCCCACAGCACTGGCTATGGGGCAGCTTTCCCTGTGCTGGTTTGAAGCACCTCCTCTCTCTCTGGAGGCAGGAGGATGATAGGGAGAGGGGATGAAGGCCTGTAGTATTTGATGAAGAGTATGAAGCTCAGATGCTCAGGTCTCATTTTGGAGGCAAGGTGGGGAACTGACGGTGGGGACTGGGCAGGCACAGCTCAGTGTGGTCCCACCTGAGGGCAGTGGGCTTCAAATGAGGGCTTCAAACTGGCTCTGCTGCTGCCCCAGTGGTCACCACAGCACTCTTTGGGAAGTGGTGCCTTCTGTGGGGATGGGTGGCCATGTCCCCCTTGCAGTCCCAAGGCAGGGAAGGTCTGGTGTGGTCCAACCTGGTGTGCTCCTCCCGTGCCAGCTGTGCATGGCAGATGCTCATCTCCTGGAGCCAACCTGGCCACTGGTGTCCGGGTGCTCCTCCCAGAGGAGATGGGGGCATTTTTAGCATTTCTGTCTCTGGCAAGGGCTCGGGGGAGCCCCTGGGTGACATGTTTTTGGATTGCCTCTCCTTCAGACCCAATGCCTTTTTTGGTCTCAATCCCAAACCATCAGCTGCTGGAGGGTTCAAGGTGCAGGTGGGACCACAGGGCTGCACTGGCAGTCCCCTGCCAAGGCCAGAGCTCCCATGGATGGAGAAATTGATGCCAAGTCATGAGGCTGGGCAATGTGTTGGTAGGGGAGGAGAAGTGAACCCAGCTTCCAAAGCAGATGCTCAGGGGAGTCCCAGCCCTGGGGTGTCACAGCTGGTTGATGATGGTAGACACCCCTTTCAAGCCTCCCAGCTCTTCCAGCGGGTCCTGCTAGCTATTCCCAACCAAACAAAAACATAAGGCATTCCACGCCTCTTCCACTCAAGCCCTTTCCTTGGGATCAGAGCGGGGCTGGGGAATGTTTGCTCTATTCCAGGTTTTGCTTTGTTCCACAAAGCTTCTCCAGCTGCACAGAAAGTCTGCCGCTATTTTGAGGTCCCTTTCCTTCCCCGCCATCCCCAGAGGCTCCTCGCTGAGCAGTGGAATAGAAAACAACAGATTATTGCTACATCTTGCCGAGCCTCTCTCTTTCATATGAAAGAAAGGTGGCCTGGTTTGCTGGGGAGCGGGGGTGGGCTTTGGAAGCCACTCAGAGTGAGAGATGCAGGAAGAGATTGTGTTTTTTCCTGAGTGTTTTCCCAGGATGCTGCCACAGCCCGTGGGAAGCTGCACTGCCGTGTCCCTGCATGTCCCCCAGGCTCCTCCAAGCCCTGCTAAAATCCAAAATCACCTCCTCAGACATCTCCCCATCCGCTCCGAAGGGACCACGCTTCCCCGAGAGCAGTGTGAGGGACCACGGGAACTCAGCATGGAGGGATGCGAAGCCCTCGCTGCTCCCCAGCAGTGGGAAACCCATAGATGGTGGCATCTCTGTGGGGTGGGCTGTCCTGGTGTGGGTGCTGCCGTGGGGCTCTGCGAACACAGAACGTCCCCAGGCTCCCTGCAGTACCCAAAGAGTGGTGGCAGCAGCAGGGTGGTTCCCATCTCCCATCGAGGTGGGATGGGTTAGTAGATGGGACACTGCTGTGGGGCTGGCAGAGGTCTGCTGCCCCTTCTCACCCCACCTGGCTGGTAGGATGCCTGTGTGGGAGGATCCTGTTAACACTTTCCTGCAAAACTTGCCTGTCCCACCCATATAAAACATGGGAGGGGATGGATTTGGTGGTTGCTGGGTGGTGGGACCTCATCTCCCCGCCCTGCGTCTCTGGGCCACCCGGAGTTTCCTGAAAATCATGGGACGTGCATCAAAACTGAGCATCAATCACCACATTGCTTCTTCTCTAATCCCCCCAGCTCTCCCCAAATCCCCAGCTTCTTTCCTTGACCCGTGCAGTCAGGAACAACTGGAGTAAGTGTCTTTCCAAGCTCGAGGTGCTTGAAGGAGCCAGGGCTGGGAAGGATTTAATCACCCTGAGCAGCTCTTGGCACTTGTAATTTAGATTTTTTAACCCCCGAGAGCCCAGCACCAGCCTGACAGCCACAGCAGATCCCCTGGCACCATCCCACCATGTTCCACCACATCCCACTGCACCCCCCAGCACGTTGGGGCTGCCCCCCCATCCTTCCCCAGCCCTTCCCTGGTTGGAAGGGACTTTAAAGCTGAAGACTTTGGGGATGACTGATTTCAGCCACCCATTTTAATCATGATTTAAATTAGCAAAGCAGAAAGTTTGGTTTAAATGATCAGCTTTAATCTTGTTTCTCATTTATACATTCTATTTATTTTCTTAACTCGATTATTCTTGATTCTTGACCACTAATCTGCAGGTTTACTTCTTTTACAACTCCTTTTTTCGCTAAACAGAAGAAAACACTTTATGTATGTGAGGTTCCTTAAGCAGTTATGTAGCTTAATGTACATTTATGGAAATTTTTCATGTTTGCATTTTATTATGTTATAATCTAGGGAATGATGATTTCTATTTTATGAGATGATTATTAATTTAGGACTCACATCGTGTGCCATGGTCTATTCGGATGGAAATTGGTTTTCAATTTAAGATGCCCAAAAACCAGAATAAAAAATGGAGTTTATTAGTTAAATAAAACTATTTAAAATGTGCTAGCCACAGATGAAAAAAATAGGCTTATCTAAGCATGCATTTAAAACTGATTTCCTAAACAGATAATACTTATCTGCAATGAGGAAGCTGAGTGCTTTGCTCTCGATTTTCAGATTCTTTATGGTTTTAAAAATAATATATTACTTAGGCTGTATTCACAGGCAGGAAAAGAAAAAAAAAATTAAAAAAAAAGAGCTTTTCCATTTTTCCTCATCCCAAATTCCTCGGTTTTGCAATGAACTAAATTAGTGGAAAATGTTGATGTGGGGAAGTATTTCTTTGCCTGCACTTTGGGAGGGTAGTGGTGCCGGCAGGAGCTGGGTCCAGCCCCGCAGCCAGAGCCTTCGAACGCTTCAGTGGGTTTAGAGCTTCTTTATGGAGCTGACAGCAACCATGTGCTGCTTAACATTTTTATACAAGCTACTTAAATTACAGTAGGTTAGTTCTCAACAATACACTTCGCTGTCTTCAATAGAAAAGTGGACTTAAAGTAAAAAGAAACTGGCCTGAAACTAGAAATGCTCCAAAAATAAAGGTGGAAACCCAACATGGCAGAGCAGGCATGGAGTGCTGCAACCCTTAATCTTTGCAGACACAGAAATTATTATTATTATTATTTGCCTTGCCGCAGCACCGAGTCCAGTCCATAACTTCTCTTTCTCCTTCCTAGGAAGGGGAATTTTTCCCTATTTGCAGGTAGGAGCTGACAGTAATTGGCCGCCACTGCCTGCCTGGCGTTCTCACTCTAACAATACCACGCAAAATAAATGGCCCTGTGTGGTTACCAACAGCTTTCTGCCCGCTGAGTCCAGAGTGGGTTCTATCATCTCATGGAAAAGAATTCTGCAGATTGCACATCAAGAGGGTTGGTGCCACCCTAATAAAAAGAATGAATTTATTATTAACATATTATAAATATATGTATAATAAATAATATATATTATAAATAAATATATTGTAAATAAATAGATAATTAGAATAAATATAAATTAAAATATATTCTTTATTAATAACTAAATATTGTGCTAATAAAACCCTCCCCTCTGTGGGTAAGCTCTCATCTTTTTGAAGAGGATGGACCAATTTTTGGGGCACATCCTGTGGCTTTGCTCCTAAAGGGCAGGAATGCTGGAATTGGGCTCCCAGCGCCGTGGCCACATCGGGCACCCTGGATGCAGAGGAATTATTTGGTATTTCCAGGGATGGCGGCTCCTCAGAGCTCAGGGATGCCAGAGGAGCAGCCCCCACCTCCAGCTCAGCGTGGGGATGTTTTGGGAGCTCCTCGTGGGTCTGGCTGCAGATGCACCATCTGCTTTCATCCCTGGGCATCGCTCACCCTGCAAAAATTTAATAATAAAAACAGGAAAAAGAAAGAAAACATGAAAACAAGGCACTTCTGTGCTTTCAATTCTCCAGCAATTGGCAACAGTTTAATGTGTATATATCACTAAGGCTGTTTTATGAGCTCCAGTCCCACTGGCATAATTTTTTTAAAATCCCTTTTCCAGTGTAATTGCTGTTTGTTTTGTCATTTCTCAGTGGACAATTACAGTTCAAAACCAAGAGTGCCTTTGAAGATGGCAAGCGGCGTACGCGGGCTTCATTAATACACTATTAATACACTATCGAAACGCACTTGAACTCTACCTGCCCGAGGCCTGAGACATAAAAATCTGGCTTTGCAAAGCAATCATTATTTGATCTATTTAAAATACTCCCAGTATTAGCCTGGTCTCCTGGATACATTTCAACGTCAGCAGTTTGGGAGGCTGAAATATCTCCCCTACGTTTGTTCCATTATTTGGTCATTCAAAAAAAACCCCACCCTGATGCTGTGAAGAATGATCCAATTTATTATTTTTTTTCTGGAGGAGGGAAAGGCAGAGATAAACCTGACCATGGTGGGGACACCTTGCCTGGCTTGTCCCAGGATGGGGTGCTTTTCCTGCATCTCATAGTGGGAATGAAGTCATAGGAAGAACAGAAAGAGATTTTGATTCAAACCAGCAGCTCTGCAGCCAAAAGCGGCCACTGATCCCCACTGATCCCCCCACTGATCACCCCACTGACCCTGTCATGCACACAAGGCTTTTGTGAGGGTCACAGGAGGCTTTCCAAGGTCTGAAGGTGGAGAGATGTCAGAAGGAAGAAGGGCTGTTAAACAAAAAAAGAGAGAAAAAAGGCAGGTTTCCTGGCTAGCTCAGTTTTACCATTTCTAATGTGAGGGGGCACTTGTCCCGGTAAAGCAGGGGTTCCCGCTGATCCCATCCCATCTTGCTCGTCCCATCCTGCTGCATCCCTTCCCACTGATCCCATCCCACTGCATCCCATCTCACTGATGTTATCCCACTGCATCCCACCCTGCTGATCCCATCCCACTGCATCCCTTCTTGCTGATCCCATCCTGCTGCATCCCTTCCCACTGATCCCACCCCACTGCATCTCATCCCACTGATGTTATCCTGCTGCATCCCATCCATCTGATCCCATCCCACCCTGCTGATCCCATCCTCTGCATCCCTTCCCACTGATCCCACCCCACTGCATCCCATCCCTCTGATCCCATCCCACTGCATCCCATCCTGCTGATCCCATCCTACTGTCGCATCTCACTGTATCCCATCCTGCTGCACCCTATCCCGTCCCACCACCCAGGCTGCCAGGGACTGAGCCCAGAGCCGGGTGCCCTGGGGCTGGGGGAAGTGGAGATGCCGGGAGCAGGAGCTGAGGGGGCAGAGGGACAGCCCCAGGTACACTCCGCTCTCTTATTTTCCACTTCTGCAGTTTGAGATGTTTAAAAATGTGTAAGATGCCCCAGGCAATTTAAACTCCGCATTAAGGGCTTTAGCCCTGAGTTTTCTGCTTGTCTTTGCTGTATTCTTTAATAACAAAGAAATGCGCTTTTGGGGAGTAAAAGCCTGGCAGCGACTGCACGGGTTTGCAGGCAGAGGGGCTGCTGGTGCTGGCTAAAAGGGATGATGGTTCCAGGTACGTGGTCGCCCCTCAACCTCTCTCTCCTGCATGGAAGCAGCGTGAGTGCCTGCTCTTGGGCAGGTTGGGAATGCAGGGGTTGGCTCAGCCTGTTTGCAAAATTTTGGTGTTTTTTCCTTTGGTTTTGGAACACCTCTTTTCTCCCAACTGCAGCTCTTCCCTCCAACCCATGCCATGATCGTGTCAGATGAGCCAAGATCAACTGCAGCTCCGTGCAAAGCTTGAAGAAGCGCCTATTAGTTCTGTAATTCTTTTTCTAAGAGGAAAATGGGCACAACTTGGGAACCTTTTGTTCAAACAGCTCCAAATTAAGAGAGGAAAATGGGCACATCTTGGGAACCTTTTGTTCAAACAGCTCCAAATGGGGCCCCCAACATGACCCACTACTCCTTTGAGGTATAGAAAATGTTCAGGACGAGCTGATGTTCCTCCAATAATGAGATTTAAAGTCAAAACCACCACTTGAACTTCTCCTGCTGCCACGCTGAGCTCCAGCCTCTACTGGGCGCTTGGAGGGCAAAAATTGCTTGTATTAAAGATGCAAACATGGCTCCGGACTTGTGTCCCGGGGCAAAGGGCTTTTTCCCAAAGGGAAGGAAGGACTTTTCTTCCTGCTTTGCAAATAGGGCAGGCTGCCCCAGGGCAGGAAGGAGTTTGCCCAAGGCTGTTGGAGCAGGCAGTGATGGAGGGACCAAAGAGGCAAGGTGGGAACAGGGTGAAGGATGGGGCTGCATCCCCAGGAGATGCTGGGCTGGGACTGGGATATGTGGCTGTGCCAGCCCCCAGGAGAGCTTGGGCAGAACGGGGCAGCAGTGCCAGGGTTTAATGCACGTGTAGGTACAAGCTTTTGCTCACTTTTCTGTTATTTCCAATACACTCTTGGTGCAAGGTGCAACCCTGGAGCCCCATCAAACCCCTCCTTCCTCACCCAGCATTGCTGGGCAGGGCGAGGAGATTGTGGTGGGCAACTGAAAAGGCTGGGTGGAAAAAGAAAGAGAAAAAGAAAAAAGAAAAAAGAAAAAAGAAAGGGAAAAGAGAAAAGAGAAAAGAGAAAAGAGAAAAGAGAAAAGAGAAAAGAGAAAAGAGAAAAGAGAAAAGAGAAAAGAGAAAAGAGAAAAGAGAAAAGAGAAAAGAGAAAAGAAGAGGGAGCTGCTTGAAACAGCTGCCATTAAGCCATTCTTTTAAAGCTAAAAAAGCTTCCTCCAGTCAACCTGACGAGGCTTAAGAGACTGTGTCTAGCAGGGAGGCGAGCAGCCCTGGAATTACGGCGCAGTAATTGCTCGGTACTTACAGTCCAGGTCTAGAAGATCTCTAAGTAATAACTCATTGGGAAGATATTGAGCTCTCATCACAAAGAGGAAATATGGTCTCTAAACAGGCAGCTAATGGCATGCAATTTATCTGATGGCAAATCACCCACGTTCATTACTCTCTGCAGCACAGCCAGAAAGAGAAATACAAAATTAGCTGAAGGAGAGAGGGAAGGAGGGAAGGACACGTTTCCTTCCACTGTTTCTCCAAGGGTGGCTCCTGAAATCCATGCAGCAGCTATTTGTCACCACCAGAGCAACCCAGCCAGGAAAAACCATTTTATGTGCATCTTCCTCCCTGGAGACAACAGAAATGTTTTCCGTTATTATTTTCACACTATTCAGAGTTCCTGCTGAGAAAATCCTTAAGGATTCCATCAAGGAAAACCTAGGACTGGTGGAAGTTTTATTGTTCTTACTCATCTTTGCCAGAGCCGTGGCTCCAGGGGTGAACAAAGACCAGATACTCTTTTATTCCTTTCCAGCTCCTGAGCATCGCTGTACTGAGGTTTTGAACGCCTTACAGCTTCCTCTGCTTTATAGCTTCCTTCCTCCCTGCTTCTTTTGCTCTCTTCCAGGTATTTCTGGTAGAGGAAATGGCTTTCTGACTGTCCCAGGCTTTTTCTAAGGGATGGCTGATGTTTTCCCAATAAAGAGTGCGGTGGGTACCCAGCGGCTGGAGATGCTGGGTGACCTCAGGACAGGAACACCCCAGCTGGACATCCCAAGAAAACAATCACAGTCTTTCTATCCGTCACCCTTGATATAAAAATAAATCTCATTCCCCACCTGTGTTTCATAGGAAGGAGCAGACAAGGAGGAGGAGGAACCTGCAGGACTTTTAAAAGCCATCAGACCTGGGGACACGGGGGCTGACAGACCGTGGACACATCTACTGCCTCAGGGTGGTGCTTTGAGTTGAAATGTAGTTAAACTCTGGCTGATTCTGAAAAAATCTTCTCTTGTGCCACCAGCTGCTGTTGAAACACCTGAAGGACTGTCCCCTGCTCAACACCTATAAACGATCCATCCCCTGCACAGCAGCCCCCCAGGATTGCTGAGCGATTCCAGGTTGCTGATACTGAAAGGAAAAAAAAAACCTGCTAATTATAGTCTGCATTTCTTTGCAAAGCAGAGAAAGTTCCTTCATAGAAAGAGGCTCCTTCATCAATTAATTATCCTTCATCTTGGAGTTACAGAGGAAGACTGGGAAAAAGCAGTAGCACTTCTTAATGCTGAAGTTGCTGTTTCTAGGAAATCAGAGAGACACAGTGGGCTGGGGTACGTTTGATCGAGGCTGCTGTTGATTTTGCCTCCTGTTTTCTGATGGCCAAAGGGAAGTTATAAAACCTTGAAATAACCTTGATTTTCTTGGGGGGATGCTTTGCTTCAAAGAGTACCGTTTCCTTTGAGCACGACTACAAGAATGATCTAGAAACGATGTGAAATCTTATTTCCTGTTAGTCATGGACAAACCACATCCAAGTCATCGTTTCATGCTTGCCACAGGTTGGAAATTTGTCATTTTAATGTGACTGGAGATCCTGCCAGTGTCCTGAGCTCTCACCAGCCAGTGCCAGGACCAAATTCCCCACGGGACCCCCCCCGGTGGCAGCTCAGCCCTGGACCCCTCTGTAACCCTGTAATTCATCTAATTGTGTGCCTGGAATAAACTCAACAGCTCAAGGCAGGGAGGGGAGACACTTCCTTCTTCCTTTGCTTGGCCACAATCTATTTTTGGAAGGTGCTCTGCTCCTCTGGCAGTGAGGTGGTTCAGCAACATTGTTGGTATTTTCTACTTTTCATCACCTTTTCTCAGATTCCCAAACAACTGCCACCTCCTTTCCCTGGGATGGATGCATTTTGGTGATGGACAGAGGACCTTGGAGTCCAGAGATGGGAATTAATAACTTAGGTGAAATATGGGGGTGGTTTCAAGAGTCTTATTCTTGGAGACCTTCCTAACAGGGCTGATTGCTGGGAGATGTCCTGCCTGACTCAGGTCACCACCAACTGTGGCCGTGAAGATCCACATGGCACCAGCCAAAATGCCACAAAGACTTCAGGAACCCACCGCAGAGACCTCCAAAGCTTTGTCCCCATCTCAAAATTTCCTGCAACAATTTTTAATCCTCTAGGGCTGCCCATGGCTGGATCTTAAGAGACATCAGCAACGGGTGATGCTCCAGCCCCATGCCTGGGCAGCAGGACAGCCCAGACCCTTGGGACCCCCCAGGGAAAGCAGAGGGTGGCTGTGGTGGTGTGTGGTTGTCCCCCATCTGCCCGGGTGTCGAGATGGACTGGATTCACAGTGGGAGCAATAATTTGCAGAGTGTACGCCAAGCCAGGAACATCAAGGATAAATCACTCATAACTGGGAAGATGATAATAACAGAAGCCTCCAGGGAAATCTGTACTGCTGAATAGCGGATTTTATACTTTTTTTTTTTTTCTTTTTCACTTGAAGTCACTTAACGAACCCTCATGTTGAAATCTTCAGAAAGACTCACCTTGGGGGGTATTGGGAAATATTGATAAATAGCGCTCGGCACTTCTGAGGCTCTCAGCAAGTGGCACAAATATTGTCACAGTGGTTGGACTGGATGTGTCTGTGCTTTATCTGCCTTCACCCCCCCACCCCTCCTGCCCCGTGGCTCTTTCTACCCACAAGGTGCAGACAAGGTCCGGCGAGAGGTCAGCATCCCCCAGCCCAGCCCTCTGCTCCGCATCCCCCTGCACCCCTGGTCCCCAGGGAAGGGGCCGTGAGCTCAGCAGGAAGACACATTTAATCCAAAACTTTCCCAAGAAGCAATATATTAGCTGTAAAACAGCTTCCACACTTTATTTGCTGGTAATTTACAGCCCACACTGCGAGACAGCGTAATATTTGCAAGCAATTAAACAGAGGATGACTCAACAACAGCCACCTCGGGTCAGATTTTCAAGTGTTCATCGTTGATAATTAAGAAGGGATTTGGGAAAGCAGCGGCTGCCTCCCCGATTCCTGGGCACCTCTCTGCCCCCGCAGCGCCGGCCGTCGGACCCCGGGGCTCCTGCCTGTGCAGGTGGATTTGCCACTGGAGGAAGAGGAGGTGTTTATATGAAAGAGAGGAGGAAGATTCTCAAGGAGGAAGATTCTCAAGGAGCTGTAAGCAAAGATTCCTGCTAATTAGCCAAATGGGAGTGCTCTGCTCCGTCTGGGGCAGTTTAAGCCCAGCCTCGTGCTTAGGTGCTGGGTCTGGCACATGGGTGAGGAATGTGAAGGGAGGTTTCCAGGAGATCCTTCAGGCAGTTGCCCACTTCCAGCAGCCTGTTGCCCCCGAGCATCCTGCTCGCTCTCTCCCATCCCAGGCCACCGGGCCAGGCTCGGCTGCAGGTAATAAGGAAGTGATTTTAAACCCCACTAAACACTGAGCCCAGGCCACGTGTGTGAACCCCTGGATTTTAGAAGCCCCATTGTGGGTGAAATGGGGATGCTCTGGCAGAAGGCAGGAGCAGGGAGCCGGCTCCAAGCGAGCAGTGCCCGGTGCTTACGAGCCAGACCGTGCTCCTGCCCTCCTGCCAGCCAGGGTCCTGCTGTCAGAGCTAATTACCATCTGAGCTTCCCAAGAGAAACCAAGAAGAAGTGTTTGACTTGGATTTACATCTCTCTGCAGAGGTTCTGGCTGTACTTTGGATGTCTGACATGCCGCGACCCACACTGCTGATAACTGAGGTTAGCCTCGGGGTAGGAGTTGGGAAACTGAGGCACGGCACGTAGGTGGTGACTTAGTGTCACCCACGGAGCCGTGGCAGTGCCAGCAGCACCCCTGGGTGTCACCCAGGCTGGGACCAGCCTGAGCCTCCTGACACAACATGGTTTTCCTGTTGGATGATAACCCACTGCCTGGGTGGAGTGACCCCAGACTGCTCTCGTCTTCCACCCGAGGGCATATGGCACCTTCCCTCCCTGCCCACCACGTCCCCCACCACTCCTTGATCCTCCAAGCAGCCCCATTTTCCCCTCTGCTGCTTATTGTCTGGGTTAACCTTGCTCTGGAAAATGAGTCTATTTACCATCTGCTTTTCCTCCTCACTGCCAGCAGCAGCCAGGCAGCAGCCCTGAGCAGCGCTGCGGGGCTGGAAGGGGAAAAAATGGGATGAGACCAACACAGAGGCACCCACTCTCTCCAACGATGTCCCCTGGCTGCCCTGCCCTTGGGGGGGGCAGCTGGCTTACAGCCCCGTGGGCAGGAAAGGGTTAATGGTCCCTCCCTGGCTCAGGTGCTATAAAAGGGAGGGAAAGGGAGAGGGAGGGTTTCCATCTCCTTTCTTTTTTGGGGGAGGGAGGAGGTCAAAGGCAGGTGCTGCTCCTGCTGCCTGACACAGGGCTAAGGGCAGCCCCAGCTGGGCAGGTTCTGCCTGCCCCACGGCTTCCCCTCCTCTCCTGCCCCACAGCTTCCCCCAGCCCCATGTCGAGGAGCTGTGATGCTGCTGGAGCCAATCTGGTGCCTTCTAACTGGAGCTACCACTGTCCCTGATGCCCCGAGGTAGGTGGCTGTGTCTGGTCTCTAGAAATGTGGAAAGAGTGGAGCATCGGGGGGTTATGTCCACACCTTGGCTCTGGTGGGAGGCACCTTCTCTCCTCTTGGCTGCTGAAATGGTCCTTTAGTGTGTGCTGGGCCCAAGCCAGGCTGCTGGTGGCTAAAATGGGAACTGGTTTGGGAGCAGGGATGGGATGGTGTGAGCAGACACCTCCCTTCTGCCACAGCATGGGTAGGGGGACCTGAAGGGCAGGGGGTGTTTGCTGGCTGATGACAGTGGGATCTGGCTGTAGCTGTTGGGAAAAGGAAGGTAATAACTGGAGAAATGTGCCCAGCATCCCTGAGCCCCTTTAGGAGGGGTATCCCAAGGGAAATGCACCCCTGGATCTGGTGGAGCAGGTGTTGATGCTGGGTGAGGTGATGCTGTCCTGTCCTGCCCCACAGGTGGGAGAAAGGAAACACACAGGAAAACCACCCAGTTCTACCTCTCAGCCCCTGCCACAAATAAAGCAGCATTTCATAGCCAGGGACACAAAATGCTGGAACAAACCATGGGGGCTGCAGAAGCAGGTCCAGCTCCCTGGCCACAGTGGGTGGGCAGGGATGTCACCGCTGGCAGGGCTCACCTGAGTTGTCACCCCTGGAGGTGACCTTGTGCCACTCACCTCCTTGGGGACCCCTGCTTTTCAGCCGGCCGGTGGGCCGTGGCACCTTGCCCAGCAATTTCTAGTGATTAAAGGAAACCGTGGGGCCAGCCTGTGTAATAGCTGCTGAATGATCACTTTTGCCATAAACCATTCTTCATTATCTGCGTTTTGCTGGATAACCTGGACCCTGTTGAAAAAGTGCTGTTTCTTCTGCAGTCAGCTGTATTTTAATAAGTTACATTACGGGTAAAAACATCCCCAGAGAAAATCCAAGCATCGTTCCATTTATCAGCCATGCAAAGTTCAGAATAAAAATATTCCAAGGTGAGGTAATGTACTGTGACATTGTGCAAGTTAATTTATAAAGGAATTAACTGTGTTTAGAACAGTAGGAGAGAGGAAGAAACTGTTTTCTCTAGCCAGCCAGCTTTGCAGAGGCCCTAAAATGAAATGCACTGGCAGAAAAAAAATGTTTCTTCCTTAAAAGGTGGTGGGGTTTTCTTGACAAGTTCAGATGCTAAAAGTGCAATGAGTAAAACCAGAGCTGAAGTGGAATCGCAGCTCCCTGGGCAGGTTAACCCAGGGAACTTCTGGTGTTGGGTAATTCCCATCAGCTGGATCACTGCTGCACTGCCAGGTCCCTTATGACTGCTAATTAAGTAGTGTTAACGAGAGCTCTGGAACAAGAGAGGCTATCAAAGGCTTGCCTGTGCTGAGTCCCAGGGGCAGGAGGGTTTGCCAGCATCAGGGTGTCATGGACCTCTGGGCTTCTTCCAGCCAAAGCTGGCAGCTACATGGCCAGCATGAGCATCCCTTGTGTTTTGAGGTCCCTGAGGGGACACAAGCCCTGCCGTGTGTCCTCAGCTGGTGAAGGGTGCTGCAAGTTGTGGGTGTTGGCTGCAAAACGTCTGGAAAGCAATTATCCTGGGAGATTTCCATGCCTGCCCTTCCCTGGGTGCCTTCAGGACATGGGATCTCTTCTGGGCACCTCTTCCATCTCCTCTGAGGTGCAGGTCCTGCTCCTGCTCCACGCAGTCAGAGATGGGGATGCATCCCAAGGTGAATCCATGATGCCTGGGGGGGGACAGGCATCACACCAGGCTTTGTGGTGTCTGCCTTTGCTGGTGATGTGTGTCCCCACACCCTGTACTTCGGGTCCTGCCCCAGGCTGTGGTGACACCCAGATCCTGTACACCCGAGCAGTGACTGATGGAGCTGGGAGAGACCCTCCGGGGCTCTTATTCCAATAAATGTTTGCAAAGAATTTCTCCCCCCTTAGCTGGCAGATTTCACCTCCGCTTTGCAGAAGCGGCGAGGAGTCTCTATTTAGGAGCTGTTTTTCAAAATAATGATTTATAATAGATCAAGAATAATGAAACTGCTGGAGGAAGAGAGGACCGGGCTGGGCGCTCGGATGGCCCTAATGAAGTCCTATCGAAGTTCCCGTTTGTTGTCAGCTATTAATTCTCTCTCCGATTCAGTCCCCAAATTACTTTCCCTGGAACTGAATCTAAATATGAAAATCAATTAAGAAGGGAACGAGCAGCTACATCTGGGAGAGGGGAGAGGAGGCAAATATAATGACAAATCACCCGGTTCCTTTCGACCATGCAAATTAACATTTAGAGTGTATTTTGAGGAAGGGGAGCTTGGAAATGCTGCTTCACAGAAACCACTAGATCAATTTTCCAAGCCTGAACGCTTAGAGATTCTTCAAAGTTACCGAGGGCTCCGTCTTGGGATAAAAATATAAAAAAGACAAGAAATCAATGCTGATAATTAATTTAACAGAATCTATATGTTCTTTCTCCTTCCAGTCAATGCAAAGAGAAAATCATACAGTAGCTGAATTTTACATTTCCACTGAGATTGTGCTGGGACAAAATGAATAAACGATCATAAATTACTTCAAAAGCTCTGCTACGTTGCTGGAGTGAGGCTTTTTAATTAACTGGAGGAATTTGTCATCACTTTCCCCCACTGCCCTTGCAAGGGAGAGCGATTGCTCGGGCAGCCCAGCCCTTCCGAGAGGATGCAGCTACAGACCAGAACGTGGAAGAGCTTTAAGCTGGAAAATGTCAGTGCCTGTTTCCCAGCTCCTTCATTAGGGAGGTATTTTTAAAGTGCTGGGTTCACTTGGTGCCTGGTTTGACTTGTGGTTGGTGATTTGTAAAGCCCAGCATCCATCCCGGGAGCTCCTGCGTCATCCAGGATCCCGCCTGTGTCCTGCAAATAGGAGTTGGGTGGGGGTTTGTAGGGTTACTCTGCTGGGGAAAGACTTTTTAGTAGTGCCTGTAGTGATAGGACAATGGGTAATGGTTTTAAAGTAAAGGAGGGAAGATTCAGGCTGGATATAAGGAAGGAATTGTTTCCAATGAGGGTGGTGAGATACTGGCCCAGGTTGCCCAGAGAGGTGGCGGAGGCCCCACCCCCGGAAACATTCCAGGTCAGGTTGGATGGGGCTCTGAGCAGCCTGGTCTGGTTGGAAATGTCCCTGCTTATAGGGGTAATGGCTTCAAACTGGAAGAGGGGAGATTCAGATTAGATCTCAGGAAGAAATTCTTTGCTGTGAGGGTGGTGAGAGCCTGGCCCAGGTTGCCCAGAGAAGCTGTGGCTGCCCCATCCCTGGAGGGGTTCAAGGCCAGGCTGGATGGGGCTTGGAACAACCTGGGCTGGTGGGAGGTGTCCCTGCCCAGGGCATGGGGGTGGAACTGGATGATTTTTAAGGTTCCAACCCAAACCATTCTGTGATTTTGTAAGTAGTTTGGGGTTCTGCAAGGTTACTACCTGGTGCTGGGCTGGGGTGAGCAGGTAGAGCAGCGGCACAACCTCCGCTCTGTCCAGCGGCAGGCAGAGAGGAACTGGCTTTTAATTATTCAAAACTCATCTTCCCTCCCATTAGAAACAAATGGGGAGCGGATGGATTTTGGTAATGAATCCCCAGCAGGGTATTTAGGTTTAAAGCAAAACCTGTCCAGTTAAATGTATCCTGTGGAAATGGATTTGATTGCTCTAATCTTCCAGCTTCAATTTGGTGGCAGCGTTAGCATACCGGCAGACAGAAGGGCTGTGCAAGGAATATGAAAGACAGAAAATAAGAAAGAAAAATGGTCTCGAGCAGGTTTTGCCTTTGGTCTCAGTGTCAACGGCTGTGGGATGAGAGGAGCCTGGGACCCGTGGCTGCAGCATCCCTCTGGGTTTGCCTGGCTGCCTTCCTCCTGCTGAGCTTCCTGTGTTCTGAGAATGGAAAAGAAGAGCTGGATCGATTTTATTTATTTATTTTCCAGACCCATTTAGTGTATAGTTCTCTGTGGCCTAAACCAGGCTGGGGTGAGAAGAGGGACGTGTCTGTGCAATGGAGACAAGGAAAGAAGCCCAGGGTGCTCGTGGAAAGGGACTGGTGAGAGGAATTTGCTCTTACTGTGGGCATGCTCCGTCTGCAAATTGTTCATGAACCTATTGATTTCCACAAAAATACCCTGTCTTGATTAATACATGGGGGAGTCAGTCGAGGGTGATGGGTTTGCTGTCTGGGGGAGTTTGTGCCCCATCCCAGGCAGTGGCTCCCCCAGGAACCCTGAGAGCTGATGTCCTGGGATGCTGGTCTGCACTCTCTGTAAACCCCAGATTTTGCACCCTCTGAGGGGCAGAAACATAGGATTTTGATCATGTACAAAAAAAAAAAAACCCAACCAACTTGTGTTTTTCATATTACTTGTGTATGAACACATGGTTTTTCCCCCCAGGGTGAAATCCTTTACTTTTCATTGCAGCCTAGGGATGTGGGATTGTGCTTCTGAATCCAAACTCACTGGTTACCTTGATAAATCAATATCAAAATCTAAAGTATCTGGAGCTCAGTCCAGAGGATGCCACTTGAAAACACACAAACCCTTCTAAATCCCCCCAAAACAGTGATGGGACCAGTTTCTTTTTCAGCCTTGCTGGCCCAGTGATCTGCCTTGCGGACTCAAAAATTTCCATCCTTCATGAAGCTCCAGCCCCCGAGATCAGACCCAGATGCTTTGCACCGAGCTGGGGGTAAAAACAAAAAAAGGCCATGCCAGGCAACCGAATCTGCTCAGTATTGAAAAGGAGGAATAAAAAAAAAAAAAATCACCTGGTGCTTGTAAGGGTTGTGAGAGTAAGGGATGGTTTCTGGAACAGGAAGAGCAGCCAAGGAAAGGGTGCATTTATCATCCTTGTCATGTCTTTTATTAGCGAAGTTATATCATGGGCATTTTTCTTTCTGCTTTCCTGTTGTTTTTCCTTAGGAGCAGTGGGGCTATTCCTGCTGGTCGGGTAATGAGGGTGCAGGATGCACACCCTGTTAATTAGAGCTGGAGGATGGGCACTCAGATGATACTCACCTACCCAACTTCTTTTAAACCCTCAGTGCTCTCTCATCCCAGAACAAACCACCATCCCCAGTTCAGCAGGAACCCAAGCCTTCCTGGGATGGGTTCGGGTACCCTCTGATCCCAGTTCTCTTGCTGCAAACCCCGATGAGCTCCAGGGTTCAGCAGCAGCCCAGTGTCCCAGGGAGCAGAACTGAGCCTTGTGTGGGCTTTGTCTTTTTTTTTTTTTTTTCCCCTGCCCTCATTAACAAATAAATCTCTTGGCGGATGAGGTCTATGTGATGGATATTGGCCATGATCCGAGTAGGGCAGGCGATCATGTTCAATTATTTTATTAGCCAGACGAGGCTCATCACGCTGACGCCACGCACCGGCTCCAGGCGGGATGCAGCAGGTTGGTGCTCGCCGGGGGGTGGGATGCTGTGGCTCCAGTGGAGCTGCCGGTCCTGTCCCCCCTCCCCAGGGCTTCTGAACTGCCTCTGCCCTCTCTGCTGGCCTGGGTCACATTAAAATGAAGGAATTTCTATTTTCTCTGTGTTAAAAAAGAAATACATAAATGATATATCAAAGCAGAGGATGATCAAGGGTTAAACTTTCTTTTTTGGACAGTTCAGTGTGGCTGCGTTTGGAGTTTTAGTCGAGTTCCTGCCCTCAGTTTTCTTATCATCAAACCTCAGCACGTTTGTCACGGGGAAGGAGAATGTCGACTGACGTTTTTAGGCCAGGGCCAAATACATCCCTTGTCAGGCAGCTCCGCAGCCGCCTCCGTGCCTCTCCCAGGGAAGATGGAGGGGATGTTCCCAGCCCAGGTCTGCCTGTCCCTGAGGGAACAAGCCAGTCCCATGCTGTCTGCTGTGTTCCCCATCCTGTCTGCTATTCTCTTTTTGTCCTCTTTGTGTTTAAGAGCAACTTAACCTAGATAACTTGCTCTCTACAACTCCCTGAAAGGAGGGTGTAGAGAGGTGGGGGTCGGTCTCTTCTCCCAAGTCACAGGCGACAGGACAAGAGGAAATGGCCTCAAGTTACACCAGGGGAGGTTCAGGCTGGATATTAGGAAAAATATTTTCACTGAAAGGGTTATCAGACACTGGAATGGGCTGCCCAGGGAGGTGGTTGAGGCACCATCCCTGGAGGTGTTCAAAAGCCGGGTTGATGTAGTGCTGGGAGGTATGGTTTAGTGATGGTGTTGCTTTTTGTTTGTTGTGCGGGTGTCTATTTTTGTCAGTTAGGTTGACGGTTGGACAAGATGATCTGTAAGGTCCCTGCCAACCTAGAAGATTCTGTGATTCTGTGATAAATCCCCCAGCCAGAGCCCACAGAGGCAGCCACAGAAGCTTGGTGGGGGGGTGGGAGGGGGGGGTCATTGAGCATTAATTTCTCCAGCCTGTTGGGGTGATTTGGTCCATCACTTGGGGAATGTTGCTGGGTTCTGTGGGGCCAAGGCATGTGCCAAGGAGCCTGGAGGCTTCGCACCCTCTGTACAGCCCCCCAGCAATGGAAATGCATGTCTGAAGGTAAAGTGAGCTCATGTTTTGATTTTTGCCCAAAAAAACCAAGGCAAAGATGAAACCCATGCAGGGCTGTGTCGCTTGGACCAGCCAGACCCACTGGGCCATGGCACAGCAGAAGACAGGACCCCCCTCCAGCCCTGGTTTGTCCTTTTTTTCCTGTACCATCCATCCTAGAGGGTTCCTACAGCAGAGTTTTGATCTATTGCCACCCAAGATACATCTGAGCCTCCTCAGGAGGCCTTGCTACCCCTGTCTTGCAGCTGAGGAACGAAAAAAAAAACATCTACTGGCTGCGTGGATCTGAGCAGGGAAGGGAGCACACGCAGCCCTTAATATTGCCCAGAGGCGAGCGGCACGGAGGAGGGGAAGGCGGAGATGAAACACCCCGTTAACAGAGTAAGTATTACATGCCAGGCAGCCCGGCACCCTGAAAGCCAGAGAATTTAATCAAAAAGACATTGTCAGGCTGAATAGCATCAGCAGGAGAGGCGCCCGCGCTTGGCACCTCGGTGGGGGCAGCGGAGCTGTGCTGGCTGCTGTCGTCTCAACTCGTATTTTGGCTAGGTGGGGTTCCCACGGATTTTTGGGGTGGGTGCAGGCGTGTTGTATCCCGGGGTGCTGGGGAGAAGCAAGCCCTCCAGCCCGGCCAGGTCGGCTTCTTTCTTGAGTCGTAGGAGGTGGCAGCTCCGGGATGTGTCCCCAAGCGTGTGACATGTCCACCCTCTGGGGTGGAAGAGTGGAGGTGGAGAGTGGTGTTTGCAGGCAAGAAAGCAGCTATTTGGAAAATAAGAAATGTAGAAAGGCTTGGTAAGAGGTCAGCCATGGGGTGAATCCTCTTCTCCCCCTCCCTGAGAATCCCTGGGGTGATGCTCCTGCTGCAGCCAGGTCTCCCCAGCCTAGACCAGGGGTGACCCCAGCCCGAGGCTGCCTGTGTTCCCTTCCCAGGGTGGTACCCACAGCAATCACGGTGCTGCTTGGTGCCAGCCAAGATGCTCTGAGGGGGTTCCACCTCTCCCCTTTGCTCTGCCACCCTTGCCCCCTGCCAGCCCTCTCCCCATGTGTAGGCTGCCTGTGTTCCCTTCCCAGGGTGGTACCCACAGCAATCACGGTGCTGCTTGGTGCCAGCCAAGATGCTCTGAGGGGGTTCCACCTCTCCCCTTTGCTCTGCCACCCTTGCCCCCTGCCAGCCCTCTCCCCATGTGTGCTGGGGTTTCAATTACTCATCCCTCCCCTCATCTTCCATCTCCATAAGAGGAAAATTGGTTGATAGCTTTGCCCTCAGCTTTAGTAACACAGTGCTAATAGCACAAGTGGTTTTATTTGCCATCAGGACACGAGGTCGGGGTGGGGAGCACTGACCCGTGCGGATCATTATCTGTGCATCAAGATGCTGCGTGTGTGACCTTTCTGGTGAGTGAGGCTCGACATCTCCCTCCTTTTCTGCTTCATTTGAGTGCTGCTCTTGACTCCTCCACTGCCTGATGTCCCCTTATGGCCAGGAAAACCAGCCCAGCTGCTTTTCTGGCTGTTTGTCCTGCTTTTCTGGCTGTTTGTCCTGCTTTTCTGGCTGTTTGTCCTGCCTTCTGCTTGGGGTTACCTCTGCAAATGCAGCTGCAGGCTGCGATGCTGTCACCCCCTCTAAGCACGTCTGTACGTGAGGGGGTGTCCTGTATCTTAGCCAGAAATCCTTATTTTTTCCCCTATAAATAGTATATATGTGTGTGTATATATATACATGCATGTGTGTACATATATATATAAATAGGCAGATTTGCAAGTTGCTATCCACCCATGCTCTGTAGAAAAGAGAAGTGCATGCATGTGTGTATATATATATATAAAAATAGGCAGATTTGCAAGTTGCTATCCACCCATGCTCTGTAGAAAAGAGAAGTGTGATTTTTTTGCAGGGGAGAAACTGAGGCACGGGCTGGCAGGCTTGTGCCTGGAGTCACCGGCCACCCCTCCGTCAGGGTGATTTCTTTGCAGATGCTGTCGGGTCACAAACCCATTTGCAGAGGGGGGAAACTGAGGCACAGGCTGGCAGGCTTGTGCCTGGGGTCACCAGGTGAAGACATGAAGGTTCCTCACATGTACCCAATTACCCCAGCAAAGGGATGGTCCCTGCGGTGCCCTTCATGCCAGTCCTGCCTGCTTCACCTGCATCACCCCTCTGTCAGGCTGATCTCTTTGCAGATGCTGTCGGGTCACAAACCCACAAGCTTTGGTACCCCCGACAGAGGATTTTTGGCCATGAAGCCAATCTAATCTTTATTTCCACGTTTGCAGGTGATTGTTCTTTGGCAGTTTATTCTCTGCTTGGGCTCATCTCCCTCGTCGGGAGCAGCCCGAGTTCCACCGAGCAGAGCAAACCGCAGGCAGGCGGGGAGAGAGCACCTCTTTATTTGCCAGGTATGCTTTTTTGTCCAATATGATATGAAAAAATGAGACCTGAATTGGACTCTCGTGGGGATAAAAGGTACCAGTGTGAATTGGGATTAGGGATTTGCTTTGCGGTGGGTTATTTCTCTTTTTTTTTTGGCTTCTTCCCTTATTTCTGTGAGGAATGAAAGCAACAGCATCACGGCTGCAAAGACAGAGCTTTCTTGGAGAAGATCCAGGCTGGTTTGACACTCTGTTGCCCTGGATGACAAGAATAAAAATAAAGTAAAAAAAAAAAATAAAGAAGAAAAAATACAAGCCCAGAAAGAAAGAAATTCCAGCAGCCACCGCTCCTGCTCTGGCATTGCTAATCCAACAGCTGAAGGTTTATTTGTACTGACTAAGCTGAAGTGAGCAACTTAATTCCCTTTTAATTCTCTTCAGAAGGGTTCAGAAAGCCTAATAGCTGTTTTCTTGCATGCAATTAACTCAGAGGCAGCCCCCAGCCTTCCCGGTCTCCCAGGATTTGGTGGCAGTGGCTGGGTTTTTATTTCCCCTTCCCGATAGCGGGTGCGACCGGAGCCAGGAGCAGGACTGATGGAGCTGCTGGAGATGAAGCTGTTCTTTTGTGGGTTCTTTATACATTATTCAGGCAGCAATAGTGGGTGGCCTCGCTCTGTCCCCCATGGGACAGCGAGGAGCGGTGTCACCCCACCATGCACCATGGTACCACCTTGGAATGCATCAGCCAGAGCTTGGCCAAGTGTCTTTAGAGCCTCCCCTGGCCCCAAAAGGCATCTCAGGGGGGTTTAACACACTGCAAACCCCACTACGCACCATGGGACCACCTTGGAATGCATCAGCCAAGTGTCTTTAGAGCCTCCCCTGGCCCCAAAAGGCATCTCAGGGGGGTTTAACACACTGCAAACCCCACTTAGTATTTACAGCATCTCTTTTTCCTCACAGCCCAGACTGCAGAGCTGCTGAGCCCCTCAGGGAGACCCTCACATCCCCGAGGTGCAGGCTGAAATCCTTGGGAAATCTGGCAGAGCATCCCACCTCACTCTGCCTCGGGTTGGTGTAGATTATTCCAGTCTATCAAACCAATCTCCATCCAACCCTGGTGGGTGCAA
Source organism: Calidris pugnax (assembly GCF_001431845.1). Lineage (NCBI taxonomy): Eukaryota > Metazoa > Chordata > Aves > Charadriiformes > Scolopacidae > Calidris > Calidris pugnax. Next base: position 6,382,985 of record NW_015090778.1, read on the forward strand.
GGCAAACTTTTTTTTCTACAAGGCCTTCAGCAAGTAGACCATTTAAAAATAACCCCAAAAAGTCAAATCAAACCAAAAGAAAAAAAATAAACTCCAAAAAACCCCACCCCCCTAGTATTTTGTAGCGAAAATTAAGTAACTTTTAATCAACGTGGATTTCTGAGAGTGGGGACTGTTCCTCTGCAGCTCTCTGGAGCTTGAGAAACATTTGTAAGACAGGAAAGGGATTGAAAATAGTGAGGTTTTTTGTATTTTGAGGGATGAGGCATGTAGTGGTTGGTGTTGGGACTGAAAACAGGGAGGAAAAAGGGAGCCCTCAAATACACATTGAGAAAGGTTGGGAGGAAACAGGGTTTTTACCCTCCTGTGGTATTTAGTGTCTGTGAATCTCCATCCCACAACTAGAGGTAGCTGACAATTTGATGTAAAGTCCTTTCTTTTTAATTATGAAACAGTAATTCATGGAGATATTTGTGAGGAAAAGGGTAGGTTTTGATGGGGTTTGGTGCAGGAAGTCGGGGAGTTATTTCAAACTCTGCCTAAATAAGCACCCACTGGTGGTGGGAAACAGCTTTTTATTTGGAGGTTGAAGCCAATGTGTCAGAAACTCAGTGAGTGAAAAATCAAATTGCTTGAGTCGGTAACATCACTATTCCTCACTTTCTGTGGAAATAAGACATTTGTTATTTATTTGTTACATTTTGATGCTGTAAGTGAGCCCAGCTTGCTGGAGAGGGGGGAGCTACTCCCATGTAGACATCACATTTGGGGGGCAGCAGCAAAGCTTCCAGTCTGGATCTCCAGAGATGGAGGATGCAGGGTCAGCTCGGTTGGAGGAGCTGGGTCGGGGGCTGTCCTCTGCCCTGCTCACCTTGGGAGCATCCCAGCTTGTTTTGGGGCTGCAATGTGGCTCATCCTCAGTGAGAAAACCAAAATGGCCTTTCGTGCTCGAGGAGAAACCTATTGCAGTGGTAAAGCCAAGGGTCTGGCAAGACTTGGGGAGGATGCTTTTTAGGGGGATGTTAGTTGATTTGGGAAAGGGTGGATGCTTTGAGGGGGATGTTAAACAGCTAATTTGGGAGGGAGAGGATGCTTTTGGGAGGATATTAAATAGCTGGTGCATTATTGCCAGTAAGAGGGCTTTGGGGACAGTGCAGAGCCCATGCACAGGGTACAGTTGACCCCACAGCTCGCCCATGCCAGCCTGTGGGATGGTCCATGTAGCTCCCTCGGAAACCCTGTGTCTCACCCCTCTTTGCACATTAACAAGCTGCTTGTAGCACATCCTTCAAAGAAACTGCCCAAATTCTTTCCCTTGCTGTTTTCACACGCTGCTCATTGCCTAATGAGGAGTAGTTGCCTGCTTCGCTGAAGGATGCTGTCTGCTTAGGGCTGGGAAATCAGGATTCATGATACCCTCAGCTACAAGGTTTGGAGACTTCCCCTGCATCTCCCAAGGGGTCAAAGGGAGATGCCTGGAGATGGCAGGTCACACTAGGTGTCCCCAAGCCTTGGAGGGAGGGTACAGTGGTAGGCCCATACCCAAGAACCCTGCTTTTGCCTCCCCAGCGCTGCTGCCAGGATCAGCCCTTCCCAAGCAAAGCCCCAGCTCCAGTCTTCACTGACATCTAGTGGCAATGGGGACACTTAGAGCTGGCAGTGGGGTGGCTACTTGTAATCAAAAAGCAGGGTGCAACCTTTTCTGCAGGTCCCCATCCTTGGTGGGATGTCAACTCCTCCAGGGAAAGCTGCACACAGCAGGAAGGGACCTTAAAATAGTGTCCCTGCCACTACCTTGGGTCTGCAGATGGGGACATCTGGAGGCATTAAAGGGTTCAGGGTGAAAAGGCTTTTAAAATATAACAGCAAAGCAGGTTACCTGATCTGCTGCCCTTCTCCATGCTCCTCCAGCAGCATGGAGCACGGCTGCCCTCCTGGGCAAGGATGGGTTTTGAAACATGCTACTGGAGGCACTAGTCATGAGAGCTTCTCACATCTTTCCCATCTAAAGAAATGAAAAGTTTTGGCAGGAGGGGCTAGCCTGGGTGAGCCCTGATTTGCTCCAATTGAGCTAAAAGCTGTAAAACAGCAGAAAGAAAAGCAGCAGCAGGAGAGGAAGCTGCAAAGGGTGGGGGGACGTTGAGGCTGGGATGTGCCCAGCTCCTTGGAGATTTCTCTTGATGGAAGTGGGTGAGATGCCACCTGGTCTTGTTGCCCCACTGAGGATGATGGATGATGTTGCTCTGCAAACGCAGTTTGTAAAATCTGAAGCAGTACCACCACCCCGTGCAACCCACCCCTCAGCACTGGAGCTGCTCTTGGGACTGGAGCTGACCCTTGGTGGTTGGACTAATTTTACCTCCTCCACCAAAAAACCCAAACCGTGTTCACTTTGTTGCAGTGCAAACAAGGTTTTATGGGTCTTTTAATCTCTGCGGTTCTGAACTTCCCTCTCAAAGAGCCACAGAGCCCAACTCAGCCTCCACGCTGCTGAGAATCACTTATACAGGAACACATTATTTGATAGGAATCTGCCTGGGGTTTTTTATTCCCACTGAACATCCTTATCGCTGCCCTGGTTGTACGTGTGTGCATGCGGGACAGCGGTTCCTTTCTGTTCATCTGCTGGAAATTCGGTCAATTCACTGCCCTCAGAGGACTATCAGAGCACAACAGTGTGGCCATCCCTTTTCTGCAGAATGAGGATAGAAATTAGCATCTCGAAAGCCCTGTTCCCAGCTCCGTGACAGGAGGAGCAGAGTGAGGGGAGCCTGACCTGATCCCAAAGGGGAAGGTGAAACCCTTGAAGAGCTGGGACCTCTCTCCATGCCCATAACCCCTCAGCTACAGAGGTACCTAATCTAATTCGTTGATTTTCAAGCAAATTAATTCCTGGGCAGGGCTGAAGCCAAGTGGATCTGCTAAAAAAACCAACCAAACAAACAAAAAAACCCAAAAAACCTGTGCAATAAGAGGAGAGGAAATGGTTTGCTGAGGAGGACCTGTGCACTAAGAGGAGAGGAAATGGTTTGCTGAGGAGGAAGGAGCCAAAGCAGCTGGCAGACGTCTGTTCCCATTGCTCACCCCAGTTGGAGCCCAGAATCGAAAGGCCCAAGGTGCCTGAAGCTCGAAGCTAAATGCTTTTTTAATGGGATAACATACCCGTGATATTTATTTGAGGCTCACATTTTGCATGCAGGATGGGATTTTTTCCCTATTTCTCTTTTTTTTTTTTTTTCCTTGCCACAGGGAAGAAGAGAATAAAAGCCTATAATCTTCAACTGGCAGGCACAGAGGAGATAAGCTTCAGGTGCCTCCCAGTGCTCACGGAGGAGTTTTGTTCTCCCACTTTATCTCTACCTCCAGGTCATGTCATCTGGGGGCTTAGTGTGGGCCCTGGGGGGGTGCAGGGTGGTGCTGTCCCCATCCCTGCTCCGGGCAGGGGGTTGGAGGGAGGGCTGTGTTCCCAGGCAATGGCAGAGTGTTTCCCAATGATAATCCTTATCCCAGCCCAGCATCACTCAGATGGGACACGTCGATCCTGCTGGCGACGATGGGAACACCTGGACCATAAACCCAGCCTGGCAAGAGCATCCCTGGAAGGACCTGGTGAGCACAAAGAAACCCCTTTTCCCCATCTCTTCAGGTAATGTAGCTTTCAGTGCTAATTATTGTGTGCTTTAATTCATCCATAACTGATATTATCTTCAAAGCTTCGATGTCTTGCTCTAATGCTTCCAGTTTTTTATTCCCTTTTTCCTTTGAAATCCTGCAAGGGAGCCTCTGGGACCTTACAGCCCTCGCTTTATGTTTGCTTTTAATCAGCTTGCTTTTTTTTTCCTCAAAACAAAGACAAATAATACTGCAACGGTTTCTCCTTGGAAATTTCTCCACATTGAGAAGAAGAGAAGGGAAGGGGGGGAGGAAGCGTGACTTATTAAAGGCTGAACTTCTTCATGTCTTTCCTCCTTTTTATCTGGTTTGCTGCAAGACAAAGGACTCTCTTAATTTAGCTGAGAAATTGAAGGCTGCTCGTGTAATTCGGCGCCGGTCCAGCCAGCCGGCTGCCTGGGGAATTGTGGCACGTGGGGACGGTGAAAATAAGGTGATGGGGTGCTGCATCCCACCCGATGCTGCATGGTGGCCAAGCCAGGGAGTTTGGTTCTGGCACCAGAACACTGGGCAGCATCATGGTGAGAGCCACCCTGGTGAAATCCTGGCTGCTGGTGCGGTGAAACACCTCCCTCTGGTAGATGCTGGGGGGCTGGTTGTGCTGCCCCAACGGGGAGATGGCTGGGTTGGGTTGAGGTGGTGGTTAGAGAGGTGGAAATCACCTCTACCTGCCCATGGGTGCCCTTCCCAGCTGGCAGCCTCTAGGTTGTGCTGCGCCAATGGGGAGATGGCTGGGTTGGGTTGAGGTGGTGGTTAGAGAGGTGGAAATCACCTCTACCTGCCCATGGGTGCCCTTCCCAGCTGGCAGCCTCTAGGGTAGCACTGGATTATTCCAGAAGATGGGTTTGTTGGCCAAAAGCAGAAATCCTGCCCCTGTGGAGGCCCCAGACACAAGGACTTTGCTCCAAGATGTGTCACTTCATAGATGAGCATTAGAAATGGCTGGTAAATGCTCCCCTGCTGCCACCCAGATGGGTTCCATGCAGCTCCTGGGGTGCAGCCCCTAAACCCCCACATCTCTGTGGCTACAAAACCTCCTGGGCTCCAGAAGGATGGGTAGCACTGGATTATTCCAGAAGATGGGTTTGTTGGCCAAAAGCAGAAATCCTGCCCCTGTGGAGGCCCCAGACACAAGGACTTTGCTCCAAGATGTCTCACTTCATAGATGAGCATTAGAAATGGCTGGTAAATGCTCCCCTGCTGCCACCCAGATGGGTTCCATGCAGCTCCTGGGGTGCAGCCCCTAAACCCCCACATCTCTGTGGCTACAAAACCTCCTGGGCTCCAGAAGGATGGGGGGCTGACGTGGGCAGGAGCCAGAGGTGATGTGAGGAGATGTTGGAGAAGCGTGCTGGGTGTCCAGGCAGCCGTGGCTGAGCAGAAGGTCACCCTGTGGTGCCTCAGGCAGCGATCAGAAGCCCCGTCACAGCCCAGGTGCCCCTAAGGGACATGATCCATGCCAGGAGGGCAATGGCAGGGCCATCCCACGCTCTCCTCCTTCCAGAGAAGCCAAGCGGAAAGTTTGGGGTCATTTTTCTGCTTTTCTCCTATTTGCTCCCTGCTGGAGCTGATTTATCCCTGTGGCTCGCAGAGCTACACGCGAGAGGGACATGTTTTGCCTCTGTAGTACATGAGATTGCTATAAATTATTAGCTTCTTTGTCTCAGCCAGAGCCCGACACAGCCCATAAAACTCTCTGGCCGTGTTGTTGCACTCCAGCGTGGCACCAGGCTGCTGGCGGGGAGCCGGCCCAGACCCAAAGGAAGGGGTTGCCAGCTCAGAAGATGTATTTTTCTCCAATGTGACACCCCCTTCTCCTTCTTCCTGATATCATCCACAGACTTCAGGGGTCCACGGAGCCTCAGAAGGAAGAGCTCTGTCCTCGCTGTCACTCCTGTCTCCAGACGTGTCACCACGTGCTCCAGCCCCCCAGGTACTGCAGTCACTCGTCTCTGGATGTGTCACCACGTGCTCCAGCCCCCCAGGTACCAGGGACACCCCTCCACAGCAAATGGGTGGCAAAGCGCCCCACAACATGTGTTTGTGAGGCTGACAGGTGGAATAATCATTATTATTACTATTCTTATTTATTAACCCTGAGCATAGAACCAATAAGATTAAAAATTAGTGGTCTCAAGGCAAAGCTGCAGCGTATTCAATATATTATCCGTAAGTGATGTGCGCAGGAGGGCAGAGTGGGAAGCAAAGGGGATCTCACGAGAGCCACAAAAACTGGACTTTTAATTTAAAACTATCCTTCACTGCCTTGAGTGTCTCTCCTGCGAGTCCATTTTTTATTTCCCCCTGTGCAGCAGTAATCAGGAGGTAACAAGGGAGAAGGGGAAACGGATTGTCTGGCAGCTCTGTCTGGCCAATTTCAGCGGTGTAAATTATAGATACATATGGTACAAAGGAGTGCTGGGATATTAATTTCTGTTGTTGAAAATCGCAGACCCTCTGCTTTAATTTACTGCTAAATAATAAATGACTTCGTAAGATACTCAGCAAAGATAAAGACGCCCCGGTAAATCAAACAGCTCATAAGCACTTATGGAACAGTCTATCTTGTATGTGTACTTAAGTGGTTTATATTGTTCTCACAAAGCAGAAATAAGCAGGCGTTTAACTGATGCTATCTGCCAAAATAAAGGATGAACCCGTGAATCAAATGGTTTCCTGCAAATCCTCATTTGCATTTGCAGAATTAAATGAAACGTGGGGTTTTAGGGATTCTGAAACATTTAGCTACAAGCCCGACATGTTCCCCACAGGAGGCAAGGGATGCAGCCAGTGGGGCTGTCACAGGGAGCAGCAGGTGGCTTTATATAGCTTTTATATAGGATTTGTGCACAGCTCAGCAGGAGGAGGGATGGAGGGCATGGAGAAGCCTGGAAGAGACCAGGGTTTGGAGCCTTCTCTCCTCACCCTGCATTTGCAAAACCACCCTGAGCGAGGATCTGCAATGGAGAGCCAGACCCCTGGCTGCTTCTGCCTCAGTTTCCCTCTTGGCATGCAGATGATGCCATCTGCCTCCCCGGGCTGCCACGCAGGTCTGTCTCCTGGCTCAACGGGTACTTTTCTCTTCTCCCTGGGTCTCTTTGCACAGGGCAGCAGTGGCAGAGCTGCTAATTGCCTCTGCAGGAAAGGCAGGAGCTCTGGGGCTGCTGTAAGTAAGATGGATGTTGGGCTCTCGGAGCACGGCCCCAGGGATCCGGGAAGGTGACGTTCCCGGTGTGCCAGGCTCCGGCTGTTTGCAAAGGCAAGTTAGAGTCCAAACGATGCAATTAGAGTCTGAAGTGAAAATAAGAGATGGATGCGGCCCATTTTGACATTTATATCGCGTGTTTGTTATGCAAATGGGCCAAACTCTATAGGAACGCAGCAGAAGGAGACTGCAACGGGGAACCAGCTCAGCCGAGGCGCCTGCGTTGGATGTGTGCCTGCAGCCACAGGGAACAGCTCGTTGGGGGGCACGGGGGGCTCTGTGAGCAGTCATGGTGCCTGGCTGGGGACGGGGGATGCTTAGGGCCATGGTTTTTGCAGAGCGAGAGGGTGTCAGCCCCAGTTCTCCTGAATGCACACATGGAGCAGTTTCCTCGGGATAATTTCAACACCCTCCTCTTTGCTGCCATGACTTGTCCTCGCTCGTGAGGGTATGGAGAGCTCCTGGCTGGAAAAGGATGGAGTGTTCTGGAGTGTTTCAAAGGCATTTCAGAGCATGGCTGCCTGCCTACAGGATAAAAGGGACTGTTTTGGACCCTCCAGGGCTGGCCCAAGTTACCAGCCTTCCTCCTACTCAGACAGGGGTCTGCTGAGGTTAAAGATGGTCATCGCCCCCATGTCTGCAGGCACCCTAGACACCTCACTGCCAGCCTGCAGAGCTGCCCTTCTCGCACAGTTGTCGTGGGAGGACCAGATGAGTAACTGCTGGTGTTCACTCCTGCCTGAAGGCACACATACAGCCAAGCAACATCACCACTGAGATCCAGCTGTGCTGCTGGAAGGAGTTAGCATCCTGGCTGGTCATGGCTGGATGCTGTTACCCTTCCAGATGTGCTGCTCAAGCAGTTTGGGGAGGAGGCATTGGCTCACTTTGGGGTTTGCTTCAGCAATATGAAGAGGTCTGACTGCTGTCCTGCAGGCGTTAATTCAGGTACACAATGCTGGGCCACCAGGCAGCAGAGAGGAGCTCAGGGCTGAGCACAATCAGTCTGTGTCTGAGAAGTTAGTCAGGCTCCACAACACGCTGCTTGGTGGCTTGATGCTCTCTGCTGGAGGATAGGTAATACCTGGTTGTCACCAAAAAGAGGGAAGCACAGCAATATGATACCAGATCTAGCAGAAATTTTGCCATGGCATGTTATTCTTCCAAAAAGCCCCCGGTATGTGGGAGGCAGCAGCGTGCCTGGCCACCCCAGTGCTCCTCATGGGGTCACCTGCTCTTGGTTTTATCCTCTCAGGAGCAGACGGACACCAGCCCAGCTGGCTCTGACTGGAGTTTGCACAGAAAGTGGCAGGTTGATGGGAGAGAAACCTCCAGCTGGGGACAGTGACAAGCACCTGAGAGAGAAGAACCTCTTTCCCCAGCACAGCTGGATTTGGTTGAGGATGTTTCTCTTCGAGGGAGTGGGTTTGAATGGCAATTCATTAGATACACGGACCTCTGCCACCATCTCTGCGGCAGGGGACTGGGAGCAGAGGAGATGCTGATGAGGGTAAACCTAGAGCCAGCTGAGCTCTGTGGAGCAGGAAATGTTCACTTTGTATTTCACGTTAAGCCAGAGATCCCCGAGCTTTCAGCTCAGCAGCACTGCAGCCCCATGGACAAGCATGTACCAAGGGCCTTGGGCTCAGGTGACGTGAGCTGCCACACAAGCAGCCATGGTGCTCTCCATCCAAGGGGGACATTTGCATTTTCATCTCTGCTGGCTGCATTTTCCAAGTGTGAGACAGGCCTGGGTAGCCCCAATCATGGCCCGTTTCAGGTGCCACAGGGACCAGAGCACATCGATGGTCCTGCTTACGGGGGAAGGTGAAGTCCCTCGGTGTGAGCAGCCCTGGGAGAGGCAGGAGTTTGTGGGGTGGGAGCAGGCTGGGAGCACTTACAGATCTGGGTTTTCACATCAGAGATACCCAAAGTACAAACTGATGCACAGGACGAGGGCTCAGCTTCACTTTTCACACTCTCTGGTGAGTGCGTTTACCTATTTAACTCAATGCCTGGACTTGTAAGAGACCAACTTTCTGGCAAAACTTCCCACCAGCACCCAAAGAGGTGTAAAGCCTCTACTCCCTGTTCTCAAGTGCCACATGCATGTCGCCACAGCACCAGTGTCCCTGGGACATTGTGCCTGGGGGCGATGGAGCAGCCGTGGAAGCCGATGGTCCCATCAGCAGGAATCTCAGCGCTGTGGTCTGCCAGGTTTCACACCACCACAGCGGTGACTCCCAACACAGGAGGACCCAATCCCGGCACCATCAGGCTCCTGAAAACGTAGGTGATTTTATTTTGCTAATGCTGTTGAAAGACAGGGCAGTTCCAATTTGCCCGGAGCTGCTCAGTTGTAACATGGCACCACGGGGAAAGGCTCTACAGAAAACCACATTTGACAGTGAAAGCTTCTTGCTGGAGCGCAGCATGAGAAAAACAAATTACTGTGGCATAAACGAGCAAATCCATCATCAGAGGGAAGAGGAGGAGAGAATTGGTTTAAGGATCCACGTACGAGACTGTGACAGTAATCATATAACGGCCCTTTAAATGTCAAGGGGGATGAACGTGGTTTAACAGCAACAGAAACGCTGCCGAGCTGGGTGACGTGTAACAAAGCAGGCGGATGGATAGATCTACCTATTATCTGCTCCCTGGAAAAAAAAAGGAGAGGGAGATAATTCAGGTTTATGCTTGATCTAGTGTGTAAATCTCAGAGAGGTAATGTTTTCTGTTGTCAAAAAGGAGGAAAAAAAAAAGAAAAAAAAAGAAGAATTAGCTTGTTTTCAGAGCTGTCCCTGCCATCACCCGGACAGCGTGGGTTCAGCTGTACAAACGAGATACACAACATTTGAGGCTGGCTGCAGCCCCGGCAGGGTGACACCGAGGAAAAATTGAAGGATGGGGGGGTGTGGAAGCTGATCAGTGGGTGCTGGGCAGCTGCATGGTCCCGCGGCTCCTTTCAGCAGCGCCGAGATGAAGAAGGGAGACAAAAGAAGGTGTGTGAGGGGAAGGGGACACGGCAAAGGCAGCAGGTCGCAGCGTTGGTTGTGAAATGCTTTTGCTTTCAGGCTCGGCACACGCGTGTCCTTGTGCCACCCTGGTGTCCTGCCCACAGGGAAGGGGGTGTCTGCCTGCACCTCTCTGCCGGGCTGGTGGGGAGCAAGGTTGTGAGGGTCTGGGAGCCCCTCTCACTCAGCTGGGAAAGCCCATCTCTTTTTTTTGAGGGTGCCCAAGGTGCCTGCCCCAGCCTGGCTGGTTCATCAGGTCTGCCAGGAGCCTCCTGTGGCCACTGCATGCCAGCTCTTGGGGTCCAGCCTCAGGCAGACTGGCTGCGGGGCTCTCCCTCTGTGCTCTGGGCACCTTCTGGCACCACTAAAGGATTTCACTCTAATAAGAAGAAAAAAAAAACCCTATTGAGCATCATCACTAAAGGATTTCACTCTAATAATAAAGAAAAAAAAACCTACTGAGCATCACCACATCCAACATCCCACCAGCAACACAGGAAAACCTGGGCTGCGCTGAGAGAGAGACCAATGTCCCTCGGCTTGTGACCACTGGCTGAGGGGCAGAAAGGGCTTTGTATCCCGCAAAAGCGCAGAAGCAGGTTTTGCAAAAGCGATCGCCTCAAATCTGCGGGTTATTTGTGTTTTCATTCATCCCTTCGCATCACAAGCCTGCGTGCAAAATGAGGATCACGACCTCTGATTTCACGGGGACTGGAAAGACGTTCCTCGCTGTTTGTAAAACACTCTGCCTGGCTGTTTACAGCCACCAGAAGGAAAAAAAAAAAAAAACACAAGGAAATGAAGAGTTTAGTATTCAGAGCAGGCTCCCAGCCGCGCGCAGGAGGCACAGCACACCCAGTAATGGGAAAGCAGAGCGTTGAATTACCTGCTCAGGCGGCGGGGCTGATCTGCCCTCGCAGGCGTGGGGCCAGGCTGGCGGGACCACGAGTTGTCACCGTGTCACTCAAGCCCCTTGCTTGAACACGAGAGGCCACGGGGAGGTTTTCTGGGCAACCTGAAAGCCAGCGTTTGCTCGCAGTGAGGTGCTTGGCTTTGCCAGCTGCTCTTTTTGTCCAGGTTTTGCATGTCTGATAGGGATCTGTATGTATATTTTATAAAAGGTCTGCTAAAATGTGTTATTGCAGAAATAAAGCTAAGAGCTTATTCATTTTTAATGAGCCATCGGGGAGAAAGCTATTGCATGTGTGTTGTAGTGTTTTTTCTTCTGTTGGGCTGGTTATACTGAAGTGCCTTGGGGGGAAATTTGTGATTAAATTACACGAGTGAGATGCCTTTATTCACACTGAAAAGCCCCTCTCGCTCAGCCAGGAACGGAGCTCTTGGAGCCACTGAAAGTGAAGCACAATTCATGGAATCACAGAACAGTTTGGGTTGGAAGACCATCCAGTTCCAACCCCCCTGCCCTGGGCAGGGACACCTCCCACCAGACCAGGTTGCTCAAAGCCCCATCCAGCCTGGCCTTGAACCCCTCCAGGGATGGGGCAGCCACAGCTTCTCTGGGCAACCTGGGCCACCCTCAAGGAAAAATTTCTTCCCGAGACCTCATCTAAATCTCCCCTCTTTCAGTCTGAAGCCATTACTCCTTGCCCTGTCACTAGATGCCCTCGTAAAAAGTCCCTCTCTATTACCCCTTGCCCTATCACTAGATGCCCTCGTAAAAAGTCCCTCTCCAGTTTCCCTGGAGCCCCTTCAGGGACTGGAAGGGGCCTCAAGAGCCCCTTGAGGGACTGGAAGGGGCTCTAAGGTCTCCCTGGAGCCTTCTCTTCTCCAGGCTGAACCCCCCAACTCTCTCAGCCTGTCCTCACAGCAGAGGGGCTCCAGCCCTCAGAGCTTATTCATGGCTTCCTCTGGACGCACTCCAACAGGTCCATGTCCTCCTCATGCTGGTGTCCCCAGAGCTGGACACAGTGCTCCGGGGGGGGGGGGTCTCCCCAGAGTGGAGCAGAGGGGGAGAATCCCCCCCCCTCACCCTCTGGCCACGCTGCTGGGGATGCAGCCCAGGACACTCCAACAGGTCCACGTCCTCCTCACGCTGGTACCCCCAGAGCTGGACATAGTGCTTCAGGGAAGGTTTCCCCCCCTCGCCCTCTGGCCAAGCTGCTGGGGATGCAGCCCAGGGTGCGGGGGGCTTTGCGGGCTGGAGCTTCTCCTCCACCAACAGCCCCAAGCGCTTTGCGGGCTGTAAGCATGCATTGCCACCTCACGTGGAGCTTCTCCTCCACCAACAGCCCCAAGCCCTTCTCCTCAGGGCTGCTCTCCAGCCTGGATTCCTGCCGGGGGTCGCCCCGGCCTGCACTGGGCCTTGCTTGCACTCCATGGGGGTGGCACAGTCTCCCCCTCCAGCCCACCCAGATCCCCCTGGATGGCATCCCTTCCCTCCAGCGTGTCCAACGCTCCACACAACGTCAACAGGCGACCCCAAAACCCACCGGAAAAAAAAAAAAAAATCGATCAAAATACTGATTTACTCCATATTAACGCAGCTCTGGCCAAGAGCAGCCTCTGACCCCCCTGCCTGCAGAGCTATGCCTTGCCGACGCTGCCCTGCCCCCGGGGCACTCGCCACCCGGCGACCCACCCGCAACGCCGCCCTCAGGCCGGGCTCGGGCCCCGCCGGTTGCCATAGCGACGCGGGCCAGGCCGCCACGGGCTGTCGCTGGCCCTTTAAGGCAGCGCTTGGAGGACCGCGGGAGGCCGGAAGTGCTTCTCCGGCCGCTCTGGCCTCGCTCCGTCTCGGTGGTCTTCCGGCTCTTCTGCTTCCGGCTGTGCGGGGCCTCGTGGTGGGCGGCCGGGCCGGGGGGCTCGGGGGGACGCTG
>NW_015090778.1:6396062-6418436 GCF_001431845.1 Calidris pugnax
AGCCGTGCAGTGGGGAGGGGGCTGCTTGGTGCTGTCGAGGCCGGGACTGTTTGTTTTTCTTGTGAATTTTCCCAAAACTTTGTGCGTCACAAGGTTTCAGCCCCAGAGGAGCCCCAGCCCCCAGTGGTGACAGCTCTTCCGTTGAGCGAGAACCAGGCGAGTCGGGTGAGCACCGTGGGTCGGAGGCACGAGGGGTCTGTGGGGGCTGCAGTGAGTGTGGGGCTGGGGAAGGGCTGCTGGGCAGTGGGGCCAGTGGGGCTGGGGAAGGGCTGCTGGGCAATGGGGCCAGTGGCCCCGGCCTCGTACCAGCCAGCCTCACCCGCGCCCGAGAGCAACTCCCCGGCGGGCTCCGTGCTGGGGTTCATCCTGTGCAGTAACAGGTGTGAGCATCCATGCAGCGTTTTGATGGTCATGTATGATACTGCATACAACAGGCTCCTGGGGAAAACCAGCTTTTTAGATGAGTTTCTATAATGTGTGCTGAATCTTCTTTCGAAAATCCTCTCAGCAAAATTAAACTGATGTTGCCCTTCCTTTGCAGGCAGGTTTTACCGGAAAGCAAAACTTAGATATGTATTTTTCTTTCCCCTTGATTTGTTACTGGTATTGAATTACAAAACTTTGTTCGCCACGTAGTAGGGAATACTGATAAGGGGTGTGATAAAGTGATTTTTTTTAACTTGAGTAAATTGTACGGCTTTGTTGGAAGCTGTGTACTCAGCTCTCTTGTTACATCTGTGATTTTTTTGTTGCTGTTTGGTTTTTCACCTGTGGCTGGGGAGTTCAGCTGGGGACACAGCTCAGGCAGCACGTGCTCTCGCAAGCACGGGATGGGGTGGGAAAGGCCTGTGCTGTGAACCTGGCACCAAAGTGACCCTGGCTTCTGACAAAAGAAGAAAAAAAAAAAGGAAAAGCACTTTTGCTGTTTGTTGTTGTTGTTGTTGGTTGGGTGATCTCACAGCGAGGTCACCCCAGATGGTTGCTCCGGTACCAAGTGAGGAGCTGTCAGACAGTGGGAGGAAGAAGGTGCTCCTTAAATCCAGCTCTGCTTTCACTGTGTTCTGTGTGTGGCTGCAGCTGATCTGCTGGCGACCAGCAAGATCTCCCAGTGTAGTTTGGGATAAAATGAATGGATATTTCCTTGCTGCTGAAGCAGGAGAGCCTCCCTGTCCTAACAAAATGCTTCCTTTGCTCACCTTGACCTGGCACTGGGGTTGGTCGGGCCCGTATGTGAGCAGATTTAACCCAACAAAGCAGCAAAACCAACATAATCTCTGGGCTGTGTGTTACGGCATTTCAGCAGGAAGGCAGTCATGTTCCCAGGGCTGGTATGACCAGGCGTGTGCTTGGATTGATCTGGCTCATCTGATTATTTTCCTATGACACCACAGGCTCGAGAGTAGCTGCAACCCCAGCTGGAAAGGAGATGGTGCCACTAGTCTGCTGTTGGAAGTTTTCAGGGTAGCAGTGGGGATTTTAAAGAGAGCTGGGGTAGGATGCTGCTTGTCTTAGATGCTTCAGTTGATGCTGATCCGGAGAAGATGGCTCTGTGTAGGACAGTGGTCTCAAGCTTTAGCTTTAGCTGGATTTCTGGCTAACACTCTGCCCAGGTCTCCTGCACTGAGCAAAGCTCTGGACCGTTCACCAAATGCAGTCACAAGCTTTGAATTTGCAACCAATTCTCCCTTTCTGTTTTGTCTCCTGATGTTGAGCTGCCTTGGGCAGAGCTGTCTGACAGTCTCAGGCTGCAGTTAGAAGACATTTCTCTTGTGTACTGCTGCAGGCTGACATCTTTCATCAGTTTGTGATTTGAACAAGCATTTCCTTTTCCTTTCACTAACATTGCTCTTCCCTGGGTGACAAAGTGGTAGTTTTGGCCACTTGAGCTGTCAGAATAAAGCATATAGAGCCCTAGTCAGGGTGATTACAAATATCCTGATCTTAGTTGCACCTGGAAAGTGGGCTGTATTTACGCTTGAAGTCCAAAATTTATAAACTTTTCTATACGTAAAACTTGTCAGGTTTCTAATAAAGGAGGGAAAAGTTGGATATAAGTCAGAAAAGTATCTTCTAAGCTTGAACAATTTCAATTTTAAAAACAAAGTGATTTGTCCGACCGAGGATTTTCCTGTTAGCTAACTTTTAAACGATAAAGCATTAATAAATAAAGATAAAGTTTAATTAATATGCAACCTACCCGTTTGCAGGAGGGCCTTGGCTCACGAGCTGTTTGTGACAGCCTCGTAGGGTCTGACTGCCTGGCGCACGCTGAGCAGCTCTGATGTCTGTGCCCAGCGTTCCCCGCAGTGCTTGCTCCGACTGAACGTCCTGGTCATTTCTTTTCAGGTGGCTGGACCAGAAGATCGTTCTGCAGGATGGTGAGAGCACTGCCCGTGCAGTTTGGTTATACCTGTGCAGTTTGGTTATACCTGTGTGGTCTTTTTAGATTATAGAATGTAGTTTTGCCTAACTGGATGGTAAACGTGAATAAAATCTGCTTCAAAGTTGACTTTCATCCTTTCTTCATATTTGATACTTGTGATTGTGCATAGAGAAAGATTTTTAACATACTGCAAGTGTGCATAAAGGCAAGTAAAGGCAGTGGTAAACGTGAATAAAATCCGTTTCAAAGTTTACTTTCGTCCTTTCTTCGTATTTGATACTTGTGATTGTGCATGGAGAAGGTAGATTTTTAACATGCTGCAAGTGTGCATAAAGGCAAGTAAAGGCATGTAAAGCTACTTCTGCACTGACACTCGTGGCTTGTCCCCAGGGCAGTCACCCGCTGGAGATGAGCAGTGCTCTGCAGGGATAACTCAGTCTTGACTTCAGCAGCAGTGAAGGATCTGAGAGCATCTCCTCGCTGTGCCAGGCTCCCGTCTCCACTAGAGGGTGTGAAGCTCCTGCCGAATGGTTGAATTTCACCGAAACCGGAAAACGGGGGAGACTTTCTTCCATTAATGGGCTCGGCGGGCAGTGAGGCCGCAGCGGGATTACATTCCCATTGAAGCTCCCCGCTCTGCGCCTTGGCAGCAGCCCAGGCTGCTTGTGCGTTACACAACCCTCAGCTGGGCTGGCCCTGAGTCCATGTGATGGTGCTCAGCCCTGGCCAGCAGAATTACTGGTGAGCAACGTGCGTGTGTGTGCCTGGGGGAACCACCTCTGCTGTGGGTCTGGAAGTGCCCACCTCCAGCACAAGGACCTGGAAGAGGTCGCTCAGAGGGTTGACTTGCACACGCCAAGTTCCCTTTCTTTCCAGCTGGGTAGTAAAATGTGCCTGTGATAACAAAGTAGTAACTTTTCACTCGCAGTGTGGAGAGCCTGGCTCCTAGACTGCCTTTCACGGGCAGAGGGAATTTCCACTCCATCTGGGACAGTCCCAAGCCAAGCCTGAGGCCAATGGGATGCAAAATCTGGTGAACCCGTGCTCCTTGCTTGGTTGTGTGAGTTCCCTGGGCTTTGAGCTCATAGGATGTGCTGCAGAAGCCTTTCAGCTCACAGTGGCTGTGCTGGCTCCTTGTCTGAATACAGGATTTCTTCCTGTCTAAATTTTGCCTTTTAAGAGTCATGTTATGAACGAATTCCTGAGCAGAACCTGGCTTTGCCCCAGCGCTCGCAGTGCTTGAGGAGTCCCTAAAGAAGAGATGGGCATCTTCACGAGTCATCTATCTTCATCTATCACTGCAACCTGAGGTGCTGAG
Source organism: Calidris pugnax (assembly GCF_001431845.1). Lineage (NCBI taxonomy): Eukaryota > Metazoa > Chordata > Aves > Charadriiformes > Scolopacidae > Calidris > Calidris pugnax. The sequence goes on from NW_015090778.1 coordinate 6,399,764, forward strand.
GAGCACATGTTCCTCTCACGCTGCTGGTACCAGGAAGGGTCCAAGGAGCTTGATCTTTCCATCTGAGAGGGGAACACTTGTTGGCTGAAGGATGGTGTGTGCCAGTTGCTGCTCCTCCTGCAGCTGGCTGTGTGTCAGGATGAAGAACCATGGGGAGGCAGCCGGAATGGGGTGGTGCTTGTGGGGCTGAGGAGTGTGAGTGGGGAGGGTGGAAAGGGCAGAGGGTGCAACGGTTTTTCTGCCTTTGTTTTGTTTTCAAGGAAATTTCACATCTTTGTGATGTGAAATTTGACCACAGGGTCACTTTGACCCTGTGGCTTCTGCAAAAATAGTGTCAACGTTCTCTGTGAAGGTTTTAATTCCGAATGGGTGAGTAAGGAGCTGGTCATCCTTTGCCTTTTAAAAAAAACCATACGTTTTTCCCCCAGCTTCTCCTGGGGGATGCTGTGTCTTGATACGGTCACATGCACATGAGTGCCAAGCGTGGTCCCCAGCCTCTGGCACCTCTCCTGGGGTCTTGCTGTGAAAAGAGTCCAGGAGCTGAAGCCATTATTTGCACTAGAAGGGCCGTTGCAGAAAAAGCCTCCTTGGGCTGGTGGGGACAGGCAGGACGCAGCCTCGGCTGGCTCGGTGTGCTGAGGTCTCTGCTTAACCGACACGCAGAGTGGATTAGAGATTGTCAACAGCCTTCATTTGAGGAAAGCCCAACCCAGCTGGGAGAAGTGGGTCAGTTGGATATTTGGGGCTGTGTAACTTGCAAATCATGCTTAAGGATCTTATTTGTTTAGCAGCTGGAGTGACTCAAATCGCGTTGTAGAAGTGGCCTGTGCCTGTCTGGAGCAGGGTGATGCATCCCCTGTCCCTGCTTGCCTTCTCCAGAGCCTCTCATGGCCCTGGGATGATGGGTGCACCCTGGTTTGCTCCTCAGTTGCCCATTTGGTTTTCCTATAACTGTCTGCATCCCACCACCTGCCCTTTCTGACATGCAGCTGATTTCTTTTCCCCGGCAGGAAAGTGCCCCAGCTCATGGCAGGGCTGTGATACCATCACTGTACATGAGGGTCACCCATGGCACGGCAACAGCCATGGGCTTTTCCACCTATTTGGATGCCAGACTTATTTGGGAGAAGTCAAACTTCGGGTCAGGACTCTTGGACCAGGATGCAAATTCTCTGCAATAACTTTATTTCTTCTGTAAGAGGAAAAAAAAAATAATTAAATTAAAAAACCCCTTTCACTGGCGAGCTCTGGTTGCAGGTGCAGTAAAAGCAGTCAGTGCCCTCTCTGCTGTGCTGGCAGACACCAGTGACAGCAGATAGTGCCACACACACAGCTCTGCCACCCGCCACCACGGCCTGATAAGGAGTTTTTGTGCTTGATAAAGTCTGTATAACCTGCTGGGGCAGAGCAGCCGCGTTTGTCTTCTTGTCGGACTAATCAGGAACTGCTAAATGGAAAAAGAGGAAAATCAGGCTGGCAGGAGGCAGTGGGGGCTGTCGGGCTTTTCTCTCAGTAAAACTGAGTACAAGGCTGATGGCTTTTGCCTGGCTGGAGCAGGCACTGCAGCTCCTCGGGGCTTTCCAAACGCTGCCGTTGGAAATGTCTTTGGAACCAGAGGCCCAGGAAGGACATGGGCCTGGTGGAACGGGTCCATCGGAGGGCCACAAGGATGATCAGAGGGATGGAGCACCTCTCCTATGAAGACAGGCTGAGAGAGCTGGGGTTGTTCAGCCTGGAGAAGAGAAGGCGCCAGGGAGAGAGCAGCCTTCCAATATCTGAAGGGAGACTTTGTCAGGAAGTGTAGTGGCAGGACAAGGGGTAATGGTTTTAAACTGGAAGAGGGGAGATTTAGATTAGATATTAGAAAGAAATTCTTTACTGTGAGGGTGGTGAGACCCTGGCCCAGGCTGCCCAGAGAAGCTGTGGCTGCCCCATCCCTGGAGGGGTTCAAGGCCAGGCTGGATGGAGCTTTGAGCAACCTGGTCTGGTGGGAGGTGTCCCTGCCCAGGGCAGGGGGTGGCACTGGATGATCTTTAAGGTCCCTTCCAACTCTGACCATTCTATGATTCTGTGGCAATCAAAGGGCAAAGTGTTCCCTCCTCCCCAGCCAGCACAGGGCATGGAGGACAAGCCAGAGCCAGCCTCCTTCCCTGATTTTCCATATCAAATTAGTCTTCCAGGCTGAATAATTATTCTGTCTTCTAGGCACGGTTTAAAGGCGTTGTTTTTATTGATGGGAGGAGGGTTCTCCTCCTAAAGAATGACTCCTGGTCACAGAGCCCTGGTCTGGCCATCTCCTGAAGGCTGAAGGAAGCTGCCTGGGTACAGAAAGGTTGGGACGTCGTAATGCTGTGAGTGTTTCTGCTCACAGTCCTTGATCCCAAATTCAGTGCTTTAGAATTACAGCTTCTTCCTTTTCCCTTAAAGTTTCTGGGGAAAAAAAAAAAAACCCAAACCAAAAACCAACCCACCAAATGGTCTGAATTTGGCCTGATTTGAGTTTTTCAGTGCTGGAATTTCCTGTGGAATAGAAAACCTGGGACTGGCCAAGGGGTCATAAAAGATGTGTGAAAGTGAAAACCCTGCTCTGCTGAGCTGCCTTGATATTGCTGGAATCTGGTTTTGTGCTCTCACGTGGGTTGTTTCTTTTTAACTGGTGTGTGCACAATGTTCTGTATTTAAAATACATGCCCTGTTCCCTTTGGGACAGAGGGGAAAAATGACATGCTGCCAGCTGCAGCGGAGAGGGGTTTGGAGCATGAAACCCTGCGGGTGCCTACGAGCAGAGGATGGATGGAAGAGCCCTTCCCCTGGCCACAGGATGGAATAAAATAGCTGATTCCTCTTGTGAGGCATCAAATGCTGAGCATTTTTCCTCCTAGGTAGAAAGCAGAAGAGCAGTGAGTGCCTTTGGCTGCCTGTGGGAGCTCCCTCCCATTTTACCGATGGGAAAAGCAAGGTATTTTCTCTGCACCCCTGGTCCCTCGTTGTCCCTCTCCATGCACAGCCTTTTCCATGCCCTGATACTGCCTTGCTGTGATGGTGTGCTCCCGCCCGGGGCCCCAACCTGATCTTTATCACCCGTAACCCTCCCCAAATGATAACCCCTCGTGGTGGTTGCAATGGGTGTATCTAGTGGTGGTGGCATCCGGAGCTCAAAGGTGGTTCCAGGGAGAGAGATAACAGCACAGTAGCCAAGGGCTAACGAGCCAAAGTGCCCACCTAACCGCAGTACTGCTACTGTGGTCAATATGCAAATGTGACTGTAAGTCAATCATCTTACCCTCATAAATAGCAAACAGCCCAAGAGCCTTTGGAGCTCTCCTGAGAGGCAGCAGGCTCAAGGACCTCCCATTGAGTAGGGATGCCTTTCAAGATTACTCCTCGAGGTTAAGAGATTCCTTGCTGCAACAGATCCTCGGTAAGTGGTTTATCGCATGCTAAACTTTGAAATTCTTAGCTAAGTGATATAAGGGAATGATTGAGCATATATAATCCCTTAGACATAAACCATTGATCAAGCCTGGGGCTAGGACTGAATCCAGCCGCACCCGGACTCCTCTCTGAGAAGGAGTTCAGAGAGCCAGGGGGTCCTCTCTGAACCTCAACTCAACTGGGGGTCTCCCTGACGGTTCTGTCTGCCCCTGTCCTCTATGCTGTAAGTAACCAAGTGGGCCTTGTCATGGAATCTTGTTAAAACAGTCACATTTACTATCAAACTTTGTTAAATCATTGATTTGCATCAATAAACATAGTGCTGCTTCTTTCCTACAAGTGAAGAGCATCACTCCATCCGTGACACTCCCAAGGCAGAGCAGAGGGAAAGGGTGGCCGTGGTGGATGGTGCCCAGCAGCCGCATCCCGGTGTACTCATCCAAGCCCAGGAGTGATGATGGAAGGTAGGTCAGGGACCAACTGTGTCCTCTGGTGCCAGATCCTGGTACAAAGCCAGGGTCGTAACCCAGCCAAGCAAATCCTTCATCAGCTGAGCGTGAAATGGGTATTTATGCGCGCAAGTCAGAAATAATGAGGAAGGAGGCATTTGCCTACACACCCATCTTTTACCTCAACTGCAGATGGACAAATCCTGAGCGCTGGGGCTGGACTGGGAGGAAAGTCAGACCCCAGGAAAGGGGAGCAGGTCCCATGGGGGCAGGAGATATGGCTGCAGCAAAAGGAGGCTGGGGTGGGCAGGGGGCTGCCAAGGTAGGGTGAGTCAGTGAGCAATGGGGAAAACTGCTTTGACCTCCAGAGCTCATCCCAGCAAGTGCCTTGCTGTGGAGATGGCTTGTCCCCTCGCGTTAAGCCCTCAGCCCCCATAGCCATGAGGCCACCTCGCTCTTCCACTGGGTCAGTCCTCAAGAGCTGGCCAGGAACCAGCACTGTTCAGTGACACATTGTGAGCCCGGCCCTGCTCTGAGACCGATTTCTCCTCTCCCCTCCTCTGCTCCTGCTTTGTGCTTAGGCTGGAAGAGCTTCAAGGGCTGTGCCTGGCAGGCTGGACCTTGAGCTGGGACAGGAACCGGTTCATGCCACCAGCCTGTTATGCAAAGTGTTGAACTTTGCATTGTTGGAAGAGGAAATGTCTGTAGTTTCGCTCTGATTCATTCGGTAATTGTGAGCATGGAGTTCTGAGGCTGTGGCCTCCTCTGCTGTGTAAACAGCCGGAGAACTGCCTGGTTTCCACCCTTCCTCCTCCTCCACCATCCGTTGAGGAGGCTCCAGTAGCTCTCTTAATGCCTGACACCTGGGAATAGTACTAGCAACCACCAGCTCGAGCCAGATCCTTCCACTCGGCATCACTCAGCCTTTAGTGAAGGTTCACCTCTGCTAAGAGGCTCCTTTTAGCTGCTCCCTTGAGAGCTGTTTTTAGCTCTGGCTGTAGCATTGGTCTTCCTTCTGCAGCAGATAGAAGTCCTGCGGTTACTGCTGGAGGGGCAGCATGGGCTGCAGGGAGGTGACATTGGGGTGTCTCATTGTCCCACGGCTGGGCTGGGTACCACCAGAGCATCACCTGGGCCCTTACTTCCCACCCGTGCCAGGACTGTAACAGCAGGGGTTGATTTCAGTCACTGTGCTGTGAGGATGAAGGGAAGGAGAAATCAAAGAAAGCTTAAAAATATATATTCTTTTAATCTATAGCTAAGAAATCCACCATGGCTCCAATTCAGACCTTCCAGCCAGAGGTGAACGGGCTTAATTTGACAGCTATTTCTTAAATATTTAAAAAGCTGCCTGGAATAAACTGAATGCTTCCGAGTAGTGACCTAAATTCCACTTGCTGTAAATTTCAATAGAAAGTGGATTTGTGTGCCTGCCAGGAGCAGGCCACTTTGCAGCTTCATTGATCTGCCCAAACCATGTGCTGTGCAAGTGCTTTCCTCAGCAGATTTTTAAAGAGCTCCCTGCTGCATGCTACTATCCTGAGATGTGGCTTCTTTCTTTCTTTCCTTGCTTTTCTCCTCCCTTCCTCTCTTTTTTTTTTTCTTTTTGCTTCCTGGTGCAAATGCAGGGTGTGTTTACTAATCACGTCGCGTCGTTAGCTGTGTGGAGTCATCCCACTGGCTGTGTGGGCAAGGAGGCAGCAGCTGGGAAGGAAAATGTCACTCTCCTTCAGCTCGCTCGATGTGCTCTGCTCTCAAATCCCATCCCACGCTGTGGAGGCCAAAGACTTTTGCAACCCCCGGGGTGCTGCCTGCAGCTCTCCAGCGAGGTCACCTGGGGTTCTGACACCCCCTCCAAGAAGCTTCCTTCCCTTCTGCTGTCCCCAAAGCGCTGTCTGTCCCTGTGCAACCACGACTTTGGATCTGTGGAGAGGTGTGATGGTAGCACAGATGGTGTACACTTGCTGGGAAGAAAGCCTGGGGAGACGTGGTGCTGCCAGACCTCAGGGTGCACGAGCAACATGTATCTCCCCATGCCTGAGTAGGGTCTCAGCTGATGCTGAGCTCCCTTCCCGTGGCAGAATATTTGTAGCCCACCTGCCCAGCATAAAGGTAGTGTAGGGGGGCTCCATGCAGCCACCATGGGGACACAGGGCCTCCAGCTGCCCCTGCCTTGTCAGACATGGAGCGATTGCCCAGTTGAGCTGAATTAATGGGTGAGGGGAAAGGAGGGTGCACGAGCAACATGTATCTCCCCATGCCTGAGTAGGGTCTCAGCTGATGCTGAGCTCCCTTCCCGTGGCAGAATATTTGTAGCCCACGTGCCCAGCATAAAGGTAGTGTAGGGGGGCTCCATGCAGCCACCATGGGGACACAGGGCCTCCAGCTGCCCCTGCCTTGTCAGACATGGAGCGATTGCCCAGTTGAGCTGAATTAATGGGTGAGGGGACAGGTGAAATGTGCCTGAAGCCTGATGTCTCTGATGTAGCCCTGAAGTTGGGTACCCAGCCCTGCCTTTCCTGAAAGGAAGCCCAGAGAAAAGAAGGCTCCAGGGAGACCAAGGCGAGATGTCCCTGTACCCCTGAAGTTGGGTACCCAGCCCTGCCTTCCCTGAAAGGAAGCCCGGAGAAAAGAAGGCTCCAGGGAGACCTTAGAGCCCCTTCCAGTCCCTGAAGGGGCTCCAGGAAAGCTGGGGAGGGACTCTTGATCAGGGAGTGAAGCGATGGAATGAGGGGTAATGGTTTTAAACTGAAAGAGGGGAGATTTAGATTAAAGAAGAGGTTGGAGAGAACCATCCCCTGCTTCTAACCAACATCTCTGTGTCTGCTTATGGCTGAACATTGGGAAGAGATGTCTTGGGAGGCCTCCAGTGGTCCTCTTGCTGTATGGGTGATGAAAGTGGGAAGAACCCCCGTGCTGGAGCTGTGGAACACAGGGCTCTCCTGTCAAGGACTGTCATGGAGGCGGCTTTCTTGGGCTGAGTTTTGGCAAGATATTGGCATGGCTGGTCCAAAGCAGCAGCCGCCTTTCCCCTGCCTTTCCCTGCCCTTTGGCTGCCAACACAGAGAGTGTCCAGGCACGGTGAACCTGACTGTCCTCTCTGCTGTACGGTGGGGATTTATTTCCAGAAGTTAAACCCAGGGTCTGAACAAAGAGGCCACAGCCAGGGCTGGGAATATGGGCCATTTTGGGTTGGCTATCAGCGTCCAGACAAGGGCTAAATTCATTTCCCATCAATTTGAGATGCTCTGCTGGTTTTCCAGCTTCTCAGCATCACTCCTGGAGTTGCCTGTTATTTATTTGCCCGAGGTCTAAGGAGTCCTGTTCCCTCCTACTGCCAGCACCCTCAGCTTTTCCTTACTCTGGTCACCAGTGTGGGGTGTTTCTTGCCTGTCTCCAGGTGGCTTCATCTGTCCCCAGCTCCAGGACAGGCAGGGAGGAAGGACAATTGGAGGCAGGAGGTCTCCTGGCTCTCTCCTGCTTTGGATTTGGGCAGTGTGGCTGGTTCAGCCCTTTGATGGGAGGCAAATGGTGCCTGGGAAGGGGAGGCTCCACAAGGTCCCCTGTCTGCACCCGGCAGAGTGGCTCTGGGGACCATGCTGGGGACCATGCTGGGGACCATGCTGGCCCAGCCGTGGCTGGGAACTGGGCACCAGGAGCTTCCTTGCTTCATTCCCCTGCCCAGCACCACGATGCTGCTCAGCCCATGGCTCCAATTCAGACCTTCCAGCCAGAGGTGAACGGGCTTAATTTGACAGCTATTTCTTAAATATTTAAAAAGCTGCCTGGAATAAACTGAATGCTTCCGAGTAGTGACCTAAATTCCACTTGCTGTAAATTTCAATAGAAAGTGGATTTGTGTGCCTGCCAGGAGCAGGCCACTTTGCAGCTTCATTGATCTGCCCAAACCATGTGCTGTGCAAGTGCCTTCCTCAGCAGATTTTTAAAGAGCTCCCTGCTGCATGCTACTATCCTGAGATGTGGCTTCTTTCCTTGCTTTTCTCCTCCCTTCCTCTCTTTTTTTTTTTCTTTTTGCTTCCTGGTGCAAATGCATCATTTGTTTACTAATCACGTCGCGTCGTTAGCTGTGTGGAGTCATCCCACTGGCTGTGTGGGCAAGGAGGCAGCAGCTGGGAAGGAAAATGTCACTCTCCTTCAGCTCGCTCGATGTGCTCTGCTCTCAAATCCCATCCCACGCTGTGGAGGCCAAAGACTTTTGCAACCCCCGGGGTGCTGCCTGCAGCTCTCCAGCGAGGTCACCTGGGGTTCTGACACCCCCTCCAAGAAGCTTCCTTCCCTTCTGCTGTCCCCAAAGCGCTGTCTGTCCCTGTGCAACCACGACTTTGGATCTGTGGAGAGGTGTGATGGTAGCACAGATGGTGTACACTTGCTGGGAAGAAAGCCTGGGGAGACGTGGTGCTGCCAGACCTCAGGGTGCACGAGCAACATGTATCTCCCCATGCCTGAGTAGGGTCTCAGCTGATGCTGAGCTCCCTTCCCGTGGCAGAATATTTGTAGCCCACCTGCCCAGGTTAAAGGTAGTGTAGGGGGGCTCCATGCAGCCACCATGGGGACACAGGGCCTCTGCGAAACTCCAGCTGTCCCTGCCTTGTCAGACATGGAGCGATTGCCCAGTTGAGCTGAATTAATGGGTGAGGGGACTTACTGTGCTTGTAAACAGCACATGTAAAGAAATGTACTGACCAGTATTGATTCACATACAGAATCAGGCTGCTCATGGACAGCTTGTGAGTGGAAGGAAAAGCAAAGTTTTTTAAATATGTTAGTGTGCAGATGCTAGCTCTGTTTACAGACAGATGAGCTGAAACACATAAACATTAAATTGCTAGAAAAAGTCAAAAGAAGTTGGAGAGAAACATCCCCTGCTTCTAACCAACATCTCTGTGTCTTGCTTATGGCTGAACATTGGGAAGAGATGTCTGGGGAGGCCTCCAGTGGTCCTCTTGCTGTACGGGTGATGAAAGTGGGAAGAACCACCGTGCTGGAGCTGTGGAACACAGGGCTCTCCTGTCAAGGACTGTCATGGAGGCGGCTTTCTTGGGCTGAGTTTTGGCAAGATATTGGCATGGCTGGTCCAAAGCAGCAGCCGCCTTTCCCCTGCCTTTCCCTGCCCTTTGGCTGCCAACACAGAGAGTGTCCAGGCACGGTGAACCTGACTGTCCTCTCTGCTGTACGGTGGGGATTTATTTCCAGAAGTTAAACCCAGGGTCTGAACAAAGAGGCCACAGCCAGGGCTGGGAATATGGGCCATTTTGGGTTGGCTATCAGCGTCCAGACAAGGGCTAAATTCATTTCCCATCAATTTGAGATGCTCTGCTGGTTTTCCAGCTTCTCAGCATCACTCCTGGAGTTGCCTGTTATTTATTTGCCCGAGGTCTAAGGAGTCCTGTTCCCTCCTACTGCCAGCACCCTCAGCTTTTCCTTACTCTGGTCACCAGTGTGGGGTGTTTCTTGCCTGTCTCCAGGTGGCTTCATCTGTCCCCAGCTCCAGGACAGGCAGGGAGGAAGGACAATTGGAGGCAGGAGGTCTCCTGGCTCTCTCCTGCTTTGGATTTGGGCAGTGTGGCTGGTTCAGCCCTTTGATGGGAGGCAAATGGTGCCTGGGAAGGGGAGGCTCCACAAGGTCCCCTGTCTGCACCCGGCAGAGTGGCTCTGGGGACCATGCTGGGGACCATGCTGGGGACCATGCTGGGGACCATGCTGGCCCAGCCGTGGCTGGGAACTGGGCACCAGGAGCTTCCTTGCTTCATTCCCCTGCCCAGCACCACGATGCTGCTCAGCAGCCCCCAATCTGGGCTTTGTGGCTGGAGAAAATGCACTTGTTGGTGCCAGAGAAATGGGTGGTCAGGGTGTAGCTCTCAGGGAAATGGGGTTATAAGTGTTGGGAGCATCCCCAAAGCAGCAGCTTCTCTCCGCGACCCATGAGGGGGTTAAGTGAAAAATGAAATTTCTCTCTATCTCCTTCCTTGTGCTTTCTCATCTCCGCCAACGGAGCCGAAGATGGGGGAGGATTTTTTTCCTATATTTAGCTTTGGAGAAATTGCTATAACTAATCGGCTTTAGCATACTGGGCTTCTCTCTTTTATTTTATCTTTTTCTGTCACTAAGTCCTTGTCATGTGGCTGTGGACTGGGGCTCACTGGCTCTCGCTGTTTGCTGGGCTCAGGTTTTGGGTTTTTTTTTTTATGGAGTCAATTAATAACCCGTAAAAATAACACCTCCAGCTGTTCCACTTGCAGCTGCCGGGCTGGAGTCTAATTACCCGGCCTTGGATCCCAAATCCTGCTTTGCATGTAAAAGTGCCAGTGAACAGGAGCAGGCAGAGGAGATGGCAAGATGAAAAAAAAAAAGGAATGCGGTTTGGGGGTGCTATTTTTAGCCTTTTCAAGCCCAATGTAAAAAGACCCTTAGGCTGCTTGTGTCCTGCTGAATCTGATCATATGCACAATATTGTTCCCGTGGCAGAGCGCAGCAGCCGGGGTGGGTTGGGGTTTATTTTTGGCAGTTAGCGTGCCTGCATCTGAAATCTCCTTCTGGGTTACTCTGAGCAGCGCTGTGTCAATGTGGCTCACATCCATGTGCTAATGGGGTTATTTTTTGCAGTCACCTGTAGTTCTCTTGTGTGCTGCTGACCGTGCCAGTGCTGGATGTGGCCAGGGCAGGGAAGGCACACAGCTCCTCACCCAGTGTGGAGATTCCATCTCTCAGAGTGGTGGTAAAGGGGTGCCCAGCCCTCCTCAAAAAGTCCTTTCCTATGGATTAATTTAGCTGGAGCTCTGGTGGATATACAATGAGCTGGATCCAAGGGTCTGGAGAACAAGTCTTACGAGGAGAGACTGAGGGAGCTGGGGGTGTTCAGCCTGGAGAACAGGAGGCTGAGGGAGACCTTCTCACTCTCTCCAACTCCCTGAAAGGAGGGTGTAGTGGGGGGGGTCTTGGTCTCTTCTCCCAAGGAACAGGCAACAGGACAAGAGGAAACAGCCTCAAGGTCACCAGGGGAGGTTTAAATTGGATCCTAGGAAAAATTTCTACTCCGAAAGGGTTGTCAAGCATTGGAATGGGCTGCCCAGGGAAATGGTTGAGTCACCATCCCTGGAGGTATCTAAAAGACATGTAGCTGTGGTGCTGAGGGACATGGTTTGGTGGTAATTTGGCAGTGTTAGATTAATGGTTGGACTTGATGATCTTAAAGGTCTCTTTCAATATAATTTTTTTTTTTCTTTCTATAATTCTGTCTCCTTCCCGTGTATTCCTGTCTATCTTGCACACTCTTCTGCTTCCCAAGCTGGATGTCACCTGCTGGGCAGATTTGTCCTCTGCTTCTCTGGACCCTGGGGGTCTGGCCTCTACTTGGCTGGTGCTGCCCCCCCTCTCACCTCTGACCTCCTGCTGCCTTCTGGCTGCTCAAGACCCCTCTCCTTTCCTGCTCCCCTGGACTTCCCCCACGTGGACAAGGGGTGCTGAGGTTGGGGCACAAGCATTGGGTCTGCTTCCAGTCTCTCTCCAGGGAGCTGTACTGGGGCATATCAGTTCTTTCCATCACTGGGCTCTTGTTTAATTCAGGCTCAGGCTGGTTATGACCAAAAGCAAATCCAACAGAACAGCTGTTCATTAGCTAATTTGAAATACTTAGTGGTCACACATTAGTTTGTAGCTACCAGCTTGAAACCACGACTGCAAATAGGCTTCCTGTGCTGAAGATCATCCCCTTCATTAAACCAAGTTATTCTGAGACTGCTGTTTGGAAGCTGCTCTCAGAAAAAAACTCCTACACATCCCGCTTGCACAGGGGTTGCAGAACCAGCACTCGACTCAAAAGGCAACTCCTCCTCTTCCTCTGCACTGGTGAGGCCACAACTGGAGCACTGTGTCCAGTTCTGGGCTCCCCAGTTCAAGAGGGACAGGGAACTACTAGAAAGAGTCCAGCGTAGGGCTACAAAGATGATTCAGGGATTGGAGCATCTCCCTTATGAGGAGAGACTGAGAGAGCTGGGACTCTTTAGTCTGGAGAAGAGAAGGCTGAGGGGAGACCTTATCAACGCCTACAAGTATCTCAAGGGAGGGTTGAAGGAGGAGGGAGCCAGACTCTTTTCAGTGGTTCCCACCGAGAGGACGAGGGGCAACGGGCACAAGTTGGAACAGAAGAGGTTCCACTCAAATATGAGGAGAAACTTCTTCACGGTGAGGGTGACAGAACCCTGGAACAGGCTGCCCAGGGAGGTTGTGGAGTCCCCTTCTTTGGAGATTTTCAAAACCCGCCTGGATGCAGTCCTGAGTAACATGCTCTAGCTCTAGGCAATCCTGCTTCAGCAGGGGAGTTGGACTAGATGATCTCTATGGTCCCTTCCAACTCTAGAAATTCAGTGAAATTCAGTGAAATTCCTTCTCTGCTCAGCACCCCCTGCCCCGTGCCGACAGCTACAAGAGCCAGGAGGTGTTAAATATATCATCCCTCATCCCTGGAGAGATGGAGCCAAACTCTCGGTGGGTATCCCTTCCGTGGAGCTCTGCTACCAGCTCGCTTGTCCGGAGAGAGAGGACACCATCCATCTCTGTTCACTCTTGCCTAGCAAAGAGATTGCAAACGTGGCTTTCCGTCACGCGGTACATTAGCCAAATTAATTCCAGGACAGGGAGTCAGCCAGCGGTGCTCGAGGCCGAGACAGATTGATGCTGCAGCCATGTCAAAACCAGCAGCGTGCCAGCTCCCCGGCCAAAGCCAGCCTCCTGCTCCGCGGTGTCCTCCGCTTTTCAGGAGCACTGAACCCTCTGCAATCGGTGACACGGACAATTCCATTGGCAGGAACATCTGTCTCTAAATTGTGCTCCCCATTCAGGCTGCCGCCGCTGCGAGTGGGTGACTTTTTTTTTCATGGATCTTGCTTGCTTTCTTTAACTCCCAGACGCCTGTGGAGCACAGGAAGGTTCCTCCCCCCGACAAGGAAAAAGAAATTAGCAAGCAGATCGAGCGTGGATAGCAAATAATGAGATTGCCTTGGATACAGGACGGGAATCCATGCAAAGAATTCCGCCCATCGGGGTAGACAGATAAGCAGCATTTCTAGGGCCAGCAAACAGCATCGTGAGACTTCTGCTTCTCAAGTGTTTTCTAAGAGAGCCTTGGGTGAAGGCTGCCAGCACAGCACAGGTCCGCTTTGAACAAATTTGAACAAATAAACCCTGAAATAGCTATAGTGGTGGTTATTTTGGTGTGCGAGCACCTCATAATGATATGCCTCCTTTTCCTTCAGGAACAAGCAGCACAGACACACGCTGTTCGGCCGGCAGAGCCGCAGCCACAGAGGGGGCTTGTCCTGACACAGCTCCAGTGAAAGGGCACAGTGTTTGCCCAGGGGGTGCAGACCCAGAAGGACCCAGAACTGGGGGAGTCAGTGCTTTGAAAGGAGCTGGATTTATGGAACACTTTTAATAATAAGTAATTGTTTCTTATTACCCCTCTGGTATTCAAAAAAAAAAAAGTAAAAATCACCATTTTACAGGCAAACAGGGACAAAGTCTGTACCTGGTGAGCGACACAACAGCTTGATTCAACGCTTGTTGAAGTAGATGAGAGCATTTGTGCTGTCAGGCTCATTAAAGAGAGGGATAGTAAACAGCCGTTGTTTTTATTTTTACAGGAAATTTACTCATCCTTGCATTTGCTGTGCCTCCTGGCTGAGCCTGGTATTTTTCTAAGGATGGAAGAGTGTTATTAATGAACTGATCAGATCCAGGCACTCCTTTAACTCATTTAAAGAGACGACTGGTGACAGGCTGTTCCCTGGGGGGCAGGTACCCCACATCTCACAGGCAGTGGCAAATGGGGTGTTTCCAAAGGCAACTGGAAAAGCTGGGGATTCCCAACAGCCCAGTAGCCCCTTCCTTACTTGCAACTCCAGCTCCTTGTGTTATAACCACGGCATCTTCAGCAACAATAGAATACTCCAGCAAATAAGTCATTATCCATGTGTTTTTCCCTTTATCCTGGAAAAAAGGTCATGGGAGTGAGTTCCCTTTGACATTTTAGTCCCCCTGTGCCATCTCCTGATGATAAAGGATAAAATAATCCTGTGGGAGCCCCAAAGGGTGTCTCCCCCTCCTCACACTCCCCCAAGAAGACTGTGCTATCAACCTTTTGGATATTACAAATATCCAGCATGGATATTGGAGTGAGTGTTGGATTTGGTGCTTCATCCAGAAGGTTAGCTCCTCAGGCTTTAATTATTTCTGTGGCAGCAGCCCCCACCCCGGCACCACCTGCTCCCTTTGGCTCTAGCCCCGCACTGCTCACGAGTGGGGACACCGAACTCCATGCAGGAAGCCTCCTGTGGTCACGGGCTTTGCAACGAGCGGATGTGAATAAGGGCTGGGATTCTTTCCACGTGCTCATCCCGATTGATGCGTTTTATGAATCGGGACCTGGTCCTATTTGCTACCACTCATCTACGTAACCTCTGCTGTGTCAATGGTGCCTCTGCTCTGATGTCACTGCGGAGTCCAAGCGTTGGCAGATGCTGTCTCTGGCCGGCTCCCAGCCTGCAATTCAATTTTCCTATCAGGCACTTGAGAAGAAAGGGAAAAAACCCCACATGTTTCTGACTGTTTGTGGCATCACAACATAAAGGGCTCCAGCCTGCAAGGTCATTTAAGGCTCTTCTACAGCGTGATACGTGGGAAAGCTGAGGTTAATCAAATAACGGTATAAAGTTGATACACCTTCACTTACACGGCACTAAACTAAGGCCAGTTTAATCCTGAATAAAACTAGCAGCACAAGAATTTAGAATCATAGAATCATAGAATCGTCTAGGTTGGAAGGGACCTTAAAGATCATCTAGTCCAACCAACAACCTAACTCTGACAAAAAAATAAATAAGAAACAGGAAATAAAAATTACTAAACCATGTTCCTGAGGACCATGTCAACCCGTCTTTTGAACACCTCCAGGGATGGTGCCTCAACCACTTCCCTGGGCAGCCCATTCTAATGCTGGATAACCCTTTCCGTGAAGAAATGTTTCTTAATATCCAATCTGAACCTCCCCTGGTGCAACTTGAGGCCATTCCCCTTGTCCTGTCTCCTGTGACTTGGGAGACGAGACTGACCCCCACTTCTCTACACCCCCCTTCAGGTAGTTATAGAGCACGATAAGGTCTCCCCTCAGCCTCCTCTTCTCCAGACTGAACAACTCCAGCTCCTTTATTTAATGCCTTCTAGGTTTCGTACGTTAACATCACCTCTCTGAACACAGTCTGGAGACACTTTATCCTGTTCCCAATCTTGTCAACTGGAGGAAAACTATGGTGGAGGAAAAGGCAACAGTGTTTGGGAATAAGAGGGTCACCCTGGGAGAGAAGAGCTCCGGTCTCATACTGACTGCATGACTTCTCGTGTAGCATTTTGTGAGCCTCAATATTAGTATCTGCATATTGGGACTAGCAGTATCTCCCCTGCCATGACAAAGGGCTTTAAGATCTCCAGAGATTCGCAGAGATGCTTCTTCCCCCGTGTACCATTTCCCCAGTACAGGCTGTACAAGGAGCTTACAAAAATACACGCGGCTGCCACAGATGAGACCATTTGGGTATGAGTCTGGAGGATTCGACTTGGGTGTCACAGTTACTTTAGTTTTAAGAGTGAAGGAGTGAAGGAATTCACACCAGCTCCATCCAGCACCACCGGATACTGCCTCCCCAGACTGACAAGGGAAGGGAATAATTGTGACACCTAGTTAAGTACCTATCATGCATTTAATAAGAACCGTGTGTATACCAGAATCACATGTCCCCAGGGCACAGCTCTGTCCCGTTAGCTGTTTGTCAGTCATCATGCTTATTTTAGCTGGAAATGTTATCATTTCGGACCTTTTTCATGGTTTTAAAGGTTTAGGAAGCAGGCATTTATTTCAACATACCCAGTGGTATATAAAAAATTCCACTGACTCAGATGGAACTCATTTATTAGGGAACAGCTCTTAAAGAACTTCAGAACTCAAAATCCCATCCCCCTCTCCCATAATTTTAATAAACGCACAGCTTAGCAGCAAGATTTTGAATGAACACATGTTCTCTCTTGTTGAGAACCAACAATCTCCTCTCTTTAGTAGAAAAGCTGCGAAGATGAGACCTGCTGAACAGTGAGAAGCCAGGACCACTTCACTTTTATTCACTCTCTGGGATGCAAATAAAAGATACCAGAGCAAGTCCCTGCCTGCTGAAATTCCAGGGGCTTGCACTCAATTACAGCGAGGCCCAGAGGCGTTTTGGATCTTTCCTTGTCTACGCGAGCCCTGCGCTGCTCCCAGGCAATTGCGCTTTAAGTTAGTTATTATTACTAATAAAGGACTGACTACCGATCGTCCTCATTAATTTCCATGGTAATATTGCCTGAAACAAGATAAATGACTGGGCTTTGAGTTGTGTAACCACAGTCCGTAACGTGAAGGAATGCGATCCAGGAAAAGGGCTCAGATGGTGGGGAGGGACCGACCTTGCATAACCTCCCTAAGGCCCAGCTTCCCCGCGGATCTGGCCAGCCACATTCCTCATTTTCTGGAAATATTGAATGGTTTGCACTTTCAGCCTCTGTCCTCTGGGCTCCAGCCTTCAGCGTGCCTCACAGCATTCCTGAAGCATTTCACCCACCCATTTATTCATTTATATTCCTTCTGCTGGAGCTTCCATGAGAGAAGATGTAACAGGAATACAAACTATAATAGAGAAATTTAGAAACATACTGCTTTCCTCTTCTGTGTCTATCTTGTTAAGATTATTGTTCCTGCAGAAAACAGGCGAGACTCCTACCACGATTGATTTAGACATTAAATTATGGACTTTCACTTTAATGCTTTCACTCTGTCAATAAACTCCAAGTGCCTTTAAAAGTCCAAATAAAGCTTTTTCTGGTTATATGGCCATTTGGTTAAGTAGAATAGTGGCAGTCAGTAAGAATTAAAACATTTCCCAGAATCTAAAGAGAGAACTGTTACGAACAAAGAGGAATCTGAGTGGGCGTAAATTCCTCGCCCTGCTATGCTGGTAGGATTGTATCTCAGGCTTTCAGAGCAGGAAAAAGATGTTACAGGCATAATGGCAGGGAATATCAATCAGATAACTAAATCTAATTAGAGAGCTACTAGATTAACTAGTTAACTTCAGCTACATGAAGGCAACTGGCCAAGTGCCACAACAGAAACCAGATTCAGAGGAACCATTTCTCAACACATTAAACAGCTTCTCGTAACGACTTGTTTCAGATCAGACGACCGACTGTTCTTGACTAACTTTAAAAGGCACATGGTTTGTGTAAGAAAGAACCGTGGCTGAATCACTCATTAATAGTAACCGCAATTTCAGCCTTCCTAGAGAAAGAACTGAACCAAAAGGACAGGGTAATGACTCTAAATTTTAGTAGAAAGATTTATTTTCTGAGGGAGCAAGTCATTAATTAAACATGGTCTGGGTAAACAAATTGCCTTAATAGAGTCATTGAAGGGGACAGAGACATGGGACCCTCGTTTTCAAGCCCTTATTTTAACATTTTTTGTGATGCACTGGTATTGTACAAAATATAATTGCATTTCTTGCTTTTAGTCTATGACAGTTAAACCCTGCTAGGAGTGGTCCAAGACAGAGAGCTCTTCCAGGTTGGGTGACTGCTGGCCAGGGACTGAGACAGACCAGAGGCAAAAAGATGCTCGAGCAGGTGATTAACCTAAACGGGGCGACTGCTCACTGCTAATGAAATGATGTAGTGCTTTGTCTCAGGAGACACCATCTGTGATCCCAGGCTGCAGCTCTTCCCCCTTTCAGCAGAAATAAACTACGTTTAGCCAGATCTTTGGGGCCATTTCTCTCCTCTTACTCCCCAGTGATGCCACCGTGGCTGTCCCGAGCTGTGGCTGTTCCTCTGGGCTCTGGCCTTGGACTCAGCACCGCTCCCTCCCCTCACCCCCTGCTTCTCATCGTGCTTGGCAACCACCTGGAGCCCCTGAAGGGACACAGGCCCAGGTGGAGCCGTGGCCTTGCCTCCAGGAGGGATAGATCATAGAATCACAGAATGGTTTGTGTTGGAAGGAATCTTAAAGATCATATTGTTCCAGCCCCTCCGCCTTGGGCAGGGACACCTCCCACCAGACCAGGTTGCTCCAAAGCCCCATCCAGCCTGGCCTTGAACCCCTCCTGGGATGGGGCATCCACAGCTTCTCTGGGCAACCTGGGCCAGGGTCTCACCCCCCTCACAGCAAAGAATTTCTTCTCGAGATCTCATCTCAATCTTCCCTCTTCCAGTTTGAAGCCATCACCCCTCGCCCTATGGCTACATGCCCTTGTAAAAAGCCCCTCTCAAGGCCTGTAGGCCCCCTCCAGATTCTGGAAAGGGCTCCAAGGTCTGCCTGGAGCCTTCCCTGAACATCCCCAAGGCCAAACCCCCGCACTGAGGGGAGCCATGAAGGGTTTAGGACTCAAGCGGCACCCACGGAGGCTGAGGGAAGGCGAGGTGCCCCCTCCCAACAGCCTCCCCTCTGTGTGACGTATATCCCCACGGCCAAATCCCCATGCTGAGGGGAGCCGTGAAGGGTTTAGGACTCAAGTGGCACCCATGGAGGCTGAGGGAAGGCAAGGTGCCCCCTCCCAACAGCCTCCTCTCTCTGTGACGGGGTGTGGGGGTGTCTGTGTGACGGTGACTCTCCCCTCACACCTCCGCGGGCCACCACCCCCCCCCGCACCGAACTGCGCATGCGCCACATCGCCCCCCCCCGCCATCCCCAT